>NC_060142.1:523536840-523852465 GCF_021461385.2 Schistocerca piceifrons
ATGGTCTGGAGTGCGATTTCGAATGAATCAGGAGCACTCTCGTTGTGATCGCACGCACCCTGACTACAAATTTGTACGTCAATCTGGTGATTCGACCTGTCATGCTGCCATTCATGAACAGCATTCCAGGAGGCGTTTTCCAACAGGATAACGCTCGCCCTCGTCACGCTGTTGTAACGCAACATGCTCTGCCGAATGTCGACATGTTGCCTTCACCTGCTCGATCACCAGATTGTCTCCAATAGAGCACATATGGAACATCATTGGACGACAACTCCAGCGTCATCCACAACCATCGTTAACCGTCTCTGTACTGACCTACCAAGTACGAGAGGTGTGGAACTCTAGCCCACAAACTGACGTTCGGCACATATACAGCACAATGCATCCACGTTTGCAAGCTTGCATTCAACATTCTGGCGGTTACACCTGTTATTAATGTACTAGAATTCCGCATTTGCAATGCCTGATGATGATGATGAATGCCTCATTTCTTCGCCCTTACATTCACCTGTGATCTTGCAATGTTAATCACTTAAATATGTTACCTAGACATATATATTCCTGCAATTAAATTATCCACATTAATTATTTTTCGGTGTTGCGATTGGTTTCGCCACTGTATTATAAATTAAAGAGTCCCGCCACGTTTTTGTGTAAGTATGTGAAGGTTAACCCGAGGAACTACTGTATGTATTTTGATACGACTTCCAGACTTCCCTTCCCCAGCTACAACACTCGGCGAAGAAAGTGCCTTTAAAAAAAAAAAAAAAAAAATAAAAAAGAATAAAAAAAATGGTTCAAATGGCTCTGTGCACTATGGGACTTAACATCTGTGATCATCAGTACCCTAGACTGAGAACTACTTAGACCTCACTAACCTAAGGACATCACACACTTCCATGCCCGAGGCAGGATTCGAACCTGCGACCGTAGCAGCAGCACGGTTCCGGACTGAAGCGCCTAGAACCGCTCGGCCGACTAGGTGTTTTTCCGCTATGTTCCACGTCACATGGGTATTAAACGAAACGAACTGGCGGATGTGCCAGCCTTCAGACCGTGTCACGATAATTACTTCAGTGTACCATTCCCCTACGTTATTGACACACAGTCAACATAGGTTTAGAAAACATCGTTCCTGTGAAACACAACTAGCTCTTTATACAACTGACCGAAAGTCATCGAGTAAAACAGAAGTGACTTCAGGCGTTCCCCAAAGTAGTGTTATAGGCCCTTTGCTGTTCCTTATCTATATAAACGATTTGGGAGACAATCTGAGGAGCCGTCTTCGGTTGTTTGCAGATGACGCTGTCGTTTATCGACTAATAAAGTCATCAGAAGATCAAAACAAACTGCAAAATGATTTAGAAAAATATCTGAATGGTGCGAAAAGTGGCAGTTGGCCCTAAATAACAAAAAGTGTGAGGTCATCCACGTGAGTACTAAAAGGAACTCGTTAAACTTCGGTTACATGATAAATCAGTCTAATCTAAAAGCCGTAGATTCAACTAAATACCTAGGTATTACAATTACAAACAACTTAAATTGGAAAGAACACGTAGAAAATGTTGTGGGGAAGGCTAACCAAAGGCTGCGTTTTATTGGCAGGACACTTAAAAATGTAACAGACCTACTAAGGAGACTGCCTACACTACGCTTGTCCGTCTTCTTTCAGAATACTGCTGTGCGGTGTGGGATACTTACCAGGTAGGACTAACGGAGTACATAGAAAAACTTCAAAGAAAGGCAGTACGTTTTGTATTATCGCGAAATATGGGAGAGAGTGTCACAGAAATGATACAGGATTTGGGCTGGAAATCATTAAAAGAAAGGCGTTTTTCGTTACGACGGAATCTTCTCACGAAATTGCAAACCACACACGACACACTCACTAATAGGTAGACTCATTCAAAATGAGTGAGTATCCAATTCACAAATATTTCCTGCAAATTGGATGAACTATGTTGATATTTGCAGTCTAAGTCCTGCCTCCAGAAAACTTTCTTGGCGTACGCTGCTTAAATTGCTTAAGTTACACAAGAATTGGGAGTTAATATTCAGTTACTGCAGGCCTGTATACTTTGAAGGACTGAGTGTAACTGGTTTTACGTTGGATACACACAAGCATTCTAAACAACCCCGTACTTGAAGGATAGGGTTTGAGCAAAAAGTTGTCAAATTTCAAGCTGTAAGTGGGACAATTCAAAGAACTTCTAAAAATGAACTTAGGGAAGAAACAAAAATTAAGTTGTATAAAGTAATGGCTTTACTACACTGATTTATGGCAGCGAAGCTTGGGTGCCTACTGAAAAGCAGCTGAGTAAAATACAGTCAGCAGAAAAGAGGTTTGTAAGGAGTGTTACAGGATGCACGGGGATGTATAGGACACGAAATGACTTTATCAGGAAAGAGTCAAATGTAAAGTCAGTACATAACAAAACAGTAAAGTAAATGACAGAATTGGATCGGTATCACTATTATTATTATTCCGTTCTCCACAAACAAATACAAACTTGTATATCTATGACACCTACTGTAACACCTGTGTCATAATGAATATAATGATAAAAATTGAAGAATGTTTGGTTCGGAGGCCCCTACAGGTATAAGCACGCCGTACAAAAAATTAGTTACCCCTGAGAGAAATCAGGCTAACACAATACACACAGTACAATACCGCCTTTAGCCTTAATAATAGTCTCAATTCGTGGAGGAAGAGAGTCGACAAGTTTTCCCAGCTGAAGCCTCTCACTAACGGCCAGATCCCGTAGGAATACCAACCAGTCGCAGACAGTCTCTATGGTATTAAGCTCGAGCGACTCAGCGGGTCACTCAGGGTGCGATAACTTGACCGACTGTTCGTCACACCAAGAAACGCATACCTACCGTCCTGTGGACACTGTTGCTGTCACTTAGAAGACGGGAGCACACTCATCACTAAAATGTGGAAGGGAGGGTAACCGTTGGTCACTGAGAATGTTGAAATAAACACCTGGGTTCATGTTCACAGTAACTTGAATGACTTGACCCAACTCGAGCCATGAAAAACACCGCCAAAACAGAAACCCCTGACTTGAACTATGCTGGTGAAACGTCTCACTGTTCCTTCCTTACGCTCCTTCTCTAATGACCCCATTGTGAACAGGACGATGTACACTATTCTCTTTCCCTTGTTTCCTTCCAGACAGATACTCCCCAGTTTCTGTGTTTGGCCTATTGACGACATATAGCTTTATGTGCTGCGAAGAGCCATGTCCTTTTGTGAGACATCAGATCCACAGCATCCTGTTTCCTTCGAGGTAACCGCTAGCAGACTAGTTGAAATGGGCCTGCAGTCATTGACGGCAGCACTTCCTACTTGAGACCGATTGCCATTGACAAGGCGTGTCAGTCGTCTCCGGTCCCTATCGTCAGAGTTTACGAGAACTGCTCTTAAGCCGCATTACATGGTGGCGAGTGTTACACGGTTCCTTGTAGTTGCACAGTCCGCGGTGGTACACATTGGTGTGGCGACGGGCACGTCCAAAGACGATGGCTGTTTTCTACCATTCTGTTTCGCCTCCACGTTGCCTCTTCATACCGCCTTGTTTCCATACGGCAGACTAGCATAGGTACATCACTTTCCTGCCGTGACTTGTCATCATTCGAGGTTAGATGAACTCTTGGTACCATTTCTGCACCATTTACATCGCACCAAAGCGATCTTTCTGGTCTTTTAATTTGTGACTAATATTTTGTACGATGATTCTGTGTGGAATTAAGTTCCATTTATGGTTAAACAGTGAGATTGTCGACAACCTGCGTTACCAGTTCCTAGGAACGAACGAAATTCAAACATCCGAATACAAACTGATCTCAAATATACAAAAACAAGAACTACAAAGTAATAACGGACGTTCCATCAATTGAAATGACTTAGAGAAAGACTTCTTCCCACCACTGGAGCAGAAATCAAAATGCACACGGCACAGGCCGAGCTCTGCGCTATCTGCAACGCGATAGCCCTGATGATTTATTCCTACGTAAAGAACTAATAAAAATAATCACCTGCATAAGACGTAAATAACCTATGATAAACAGAACGGAACTACAACAAATAGAGATCAGCTGCATGCTGCGTATTGCAACAGGAAATTGTTTCTGGTGGCACCAGACAGATGGCTCTAAGCACTATGGGACTTAACATCTGAGGTCATCAGTCCCCTAGACTTAGAACTACTTAAACCTAACTAACATAGGGACATAACACACATCCATGCCGGAGGCAGGATCCGAACCTGCGACCGTAGCAGCAGCGTGGTTCCGGACTGAAGCACCTAGAACCGCTCGGTCACAGTGGCCGGCTGTAGCAGACAGAACGATCACAAACCTCTAATCGGACATTATTTTTACTAAAAGATAGAAAGAACGTGTATCAGATGAAAAATCGATTTGTTTAAGCTGTCGATTCAAATGACAGGGTCCTGTTGATTCCTGTGTAGAGTGAAATGGACTACCGTTTCGATGTTTCTCGAGTAATGCATGGTGCTCTGGTGAGTGTATGGTATTCTCTGTGTGCGAACGTAAGACTCAGAACGTTCTTCTATGCAGTGAAACCCGCAATGTGTTTCTGTATTTCACAGTTTGTCGGTAATAAACAAGTGAAATCTGTTCTTTCTTTTTGAAGCGCTGTGTATAACAACACTGAGAACTACAACAGCAACTGAAAAATAAATATAAAACCACCTTTCAAAATGACCTAAACATCATAATTAATTCATAATGGGATAAAACACCACAAAGGAAGGCCACAGGTATGCGACAGCATAAAACCCTAAGGAGCACGAGTTGGATGTGACATTAACAGAAGTTTTCAGTGAAACAAAAAATTGTTTATCAAAAGATTTTAGCTTAATAGAAGACGTTAGGCTATCAGAAGATTTTCCTTAAGTAATATTTTCCCTGGATAATCCCGTTTCACCAGAAGATCACATTTCACCAAAGGGCTTTTAAATTACCAAAAGATTTCAGGTGACTGCAAAATTTTAGTTCGAAACAGAACTTCAAGAACAGCAAATAAGTCGAAAAATTGAAAATGTCTAAAGAGTTTGACTTTATAATTAAAAGTAGCAGCCCAAGAAGGATTACTTTCGCAGAAGACATGTACTTCATGGAGCATTGCAATTTACAAAAAAATGATAATTTGGGTTGGGTCTGCAAGAACCAAAATTCCAAGAGGAAAATGAATTCCAAGTTCAGAATTTTGTAATCTTCCCCCGCCTTCCTACTTCCATCTATTGTCCATATTAAAGTCTTTTATAAAGATTTGAGACGAGCGAAGATTGCAGTACTCTTTATAGCTTACTTAGCTTGTCATGCAGAGTTGGCTCCAGTTCTTCTTGTCTAGAGGTCTAATTCTTGAAAGTGAAAATGTCACATCAGGTTTTTACAGTTGGTTTGAACTAAATAAATCTTAAGATTGTTGTTGCGGGATTTTTTCACGTAAATATATTTTCTCACATTTTAATGTATCATATATTAATTTGATTTTTCACATTAAGAAAGCAGAAATTATATTGTTCGCACAAAGATACGTCCGATCACATCAGAGGCGTGCCTACGACTCTTACATTCTGCGGAAATAATCATATTCCAAAGGGTTTACAATTTTTCTTAACAAATGATTTGGTACTAGTTTCTGTCACATTGTTAATTTCGCTTACCGGTATTACTTCATAAATGCATCCAGAAATAAACAAACAGTACAGGACTGCGTAAATAATAATAGAAATCTTAAGTGTGGCAATAATTCGTAATTTCAAATGTCTCTAAAAAAAGTAATTTTAACTGTACATTCGGAACTAGTACTTATCGATTATAACATCGAGGCTAAAATATTTTATAAAGTAATTCCTTTTCATAAATTTTAGCTTGAAATATAACATAATGTGTATAAAATTCTATGAAAATTTTCAGGAAAGCATCTGAGATAACAATGACCTGACCAAAATTTAAAAAATAGTACTGGTACCGACACCTACTGTTGAGGAAAAATAATGCTAGAGGAGGATGTCCCGCTACAACTTTATCTGTAGATGTTCTTTTTTGTGACCGTAAGGAGTGGCTGTAGAGGTTTAAGGAGTCTGTATCCCCTCCCCCCCCCCCCCCTCTCTCTCTCTCTCTCTCTCTCTCTCTCCGAATTGTTGTTTAGTTAAAAAATGCACTGTCAGTAAGAGCACTGCATGCGAAAGACAGGTTTTGGGCTCGACTTGCAGTACAACACACAGTTTTCATATAGCTGAAAAATTTTGAGTCTGTAAGTTTTATAAAGTGCTAGTGAATGAAGGCTGCTTCGACATAGGATCGTATCTTCAAGACCCAATTGTAGTGTGTAAGGTATTTGCATTATGACGGTAGGAGAGATCCGCTGTGAGTAAAAACTAAGTAGTTATGTTAAAAATTCAATTTTAGGGATTTTATATCGCAAATTGAATTCTCTGATGAGAACTATACCTTTCTTGTAGCTTGATATCAAATAAACTGCTTAGGTATTCTGATGAGGAGAAATGGGTCAGAAATTCCTCTGAGAGCACGCTGAAAGACGTATGCGACATATACAAATGTTTCGCTAAATTTTTAATGCGTCAACATCTGGCGCAGGCGTGACAGATCCACTATCTTGTTTGAGTTATTGCTGTTTTTTTTCCTAATGAAATGACGAATGGTTAGCACTTAATACCTCGGGAAAGCTTCAGCACTCTGTTTTACTTGCTCGCTGTTGTTTGGTCCGCCGTCAGTGGGCGCTGTCTTCATTGTGGGGGGGCCCCTGGGAGGCTCAGCGGCGTCTGGACAGCTCGCAATTGATGCGCCCCCAGTAGCCCAGCTGCAAGTTTCATGCGCGGCGCGCCGGTCATTTGTCAGATGTGACTCGGGGGAGCAGCGCTACGCGGCGCTGCTGCAGTCACGTGACAGGTGTGGCTAATGTCGGGCACGCGCCGCTGGGTCGCCATCTTAGTCCGGCCAGCGACTGTCGGCTGTCGAGGCACTCGCCGATCACATGCGAAGATAGAGCGCCAGTAAAGGGGGCATCAACTCGTTAGGGAAATTACAACAAAGTAATCTCACTCTAACCTTGTTACAGTCCACTGGGATCCGTCCGGCTGGCAGTGACTCCGGCGTTTCGCTCTCGTGTCGATCGACTTGATAAATGAGCTTGAGTATTCGAAATAGGCCACAGCTATGACAGAGCGTACAGCCTCTTATCTGACACACCGAATATGTTCTGTGGACTGCTTACTTCTAGGCGGTGAAGTCCGTTTCCCACTCTACAAATAAAATTCACACGGTGATCAGAAAGAGTCTGAAAGCTTGTAAGAGTGTTGCAGGGGAGGTTGTGCTGAGAAATAAAGAAAGAACTCGTTATCTTGCGCCTTTTCCGAATTATTTAGTATTGAAGTTAGCCAATCAAGTAGTTGCACCCTCAAATTCAAGCACTTGCACGAGTTAAAATGCGGTAATGCACAGTTACTGCGGACCTGTGAAGTACCATTTATTGAAATGCTCATTACCAGTTACAGTGTGTCTTTTCGGAAATGATGAGTTTAAACTAAGTGAGTAAAAGCAACGTGTTCGGTCTGAGGAGCGAAACGAAGAACAAAGTTGTTGACACCGCCTCTGGCAGACTGCTTGAATTTGAAGACACAGCTACCTGAAGGGCTAACTTCAATGCTAAGTAACTCGGAAGTGTAACAATGTATCGATTTTTTTAACAGTTATTTCTTAGCAAAACCTCCCCTACAACACCCCTATCAGCTTTTCAGAATGTTTCCGACCACTCAGTATATTTCCATGTACGAATTTCAGATCCAGCTCGCCTGCACTGTAAAATATTAAATTATTCAGCATTGCACGATATTCGTTTCTGTATATGGGAGTGCTTGACTGCTGAATAGGAAACTTCGAGCAGCTCACTGTTTAACACAGCAACGAGAAAAGCAATTAAATCGATTATATATAAATACTTGTTTTTATTGCACTGTTGTAGGCCAACCCTTTTGTGGTAGACAAACTATGCTGACACGTAAAAAAAAGGTGGGGGATAAGAAATAATAGTTTGACTTAGACAGAAATACAGTCATTGTTAATATCAGGTTCAACCAAATGATAAATTCCCTAAGAGGTTACAGGCTAATAAGAAAATGCTTGCTTATTATATTTATTTCCTACATCATAGCAGATGTTAGGAAAGAAGTTCCTTTATCTTTGAAAGGGTGCAAAGGTGTTAGATATTAGGGAAGTATACTTTACTCAATATCAAACTTCATACATCTGTCGATAGTGTGGAAAATGGTTGTAGTACTAAACTGCAGCAGACAGGATACGGAATGCATCAATTGAAATATAATTAATCAGAAAATATACGTCAAACTCCGACGGATTGTAGTCATAGGAATGAAAATTTAAAACATAAAGGTACAGTGACTAGAACCACCTTCAACTCCGACGGATTGTAGTCATAGGAATGAAAATTTAAAACATAATGGTACAATGGCTAGAACCATCTTCAAGATATTCACTGAAAATTTTCTCACATATCCTTTGGGACCCGCAATTCTTATGTGTGCTGTTTTTATCCAGTGGTTTGTTAGTAAAGTATGTATGTATGTAGAACTGTAAATGGATCCTAGCCAAGGCTCTACATACGTTACATACCAATAATAATGGAGATGTAACCTTTGTGCACAATTTCTTGTTAAGCCGCCTCACAAGGACAATTATATTTAAAAATTACAGGGTCGCCACTAGCCAAAGCCCTGCCTAACAATTAAGAAAAGACCGAACTGGAAATTATCAGTTTGATTAAATTAAGAATTAAATTATAAGAATGAAATTTTTGTAAAGAAACTAACAAGATGAACAGCATTGTATGTTGTATGTCAATTTGCTTGTTTAATTAAATGTCAATGCCTTAATTTTGAGACAGTACACCCGTTCACTCTGATTTTTCTCCCATTTTTGTTCATCACAATCAAGCAGATTAAATTTTTAAAAAATCAAGGAATAGAAAATTAATTTTAAAAGTGGCATCAATGAGAGAGATATAGGACGCAGAATTTATCTTTTACGTAGCACATTTATTCCATGACTGAATTTGATGCACATCCTATGAATACACATGACTGGTACTGGTACCTGAATAAAAAAATTTAACTAAATAATTCGCCAAAAAATGGTAGAATAAAACACACAAAACGGAAGTGGAACACAATAATTCAATCATTCCATCTACATACCAACGACAGAAATAGTTCAGAGATATACCTATCACCTTTACGTTCATGCACTAGCTTGGAAAGAGATTTATCCGATTCGCAAGGTTTTGTGGAGTAGATATACGACATGGAAACCGCACCTGCCGCTTACGAACGGCCGAACTTCAGCACGTGGTAAACTTGATTACCAGTTAACTGTTCAGAAATTATACATTAAACCAAGCACAAATGTAAGAAATTTTAATGGTGCAATACCAGAATGATTTTGCCATACGAAATAAAATTAACTCGACAAGGCAGAAACCCCTCCAACTGTTTCAAATTACACGTGGTCCGTTCAGAAACAAACCGTTACAAACATTTCCTATATGCACACGAAAAACTTATATTTTACTGAAATTATAACACACGAAACAATTAAACAGGTAATATGAAAATCTATTGCAGTGCAGTAGTAGACCAGAAGGGTCATCGGTTACCAAACACTAGGCGAACACAAAGAGACAATACCATTTTCCACGAAAACATAGAAAATAAGAACAATAAAAATTACACTCGTTCGAAAACACTATTATTCTCACGTTCACCCGAAGCTGTACTGACTAGCTTTTCCTAAACATATTCACTGCTAGAAATTCTACACCATGATGTCCGAAAGGAACAAAGTAACTTCCGCACTTTTTATTTCAACCACTATCTTCGCCGATTTTTTTAACAAAATAATTATGCCACATTCCGAAAATACATAACTACACACGCTCCACTTAAGCTGACGTGCTTAAATATTCCACTGGGGGCCGAACCGCACAACAGCCCTAGGTTCGGTGTGGGGCGGCGGTGGGGTGAGTACACTGCTGTAGCCTGTTGTGAGGTTGTGTACCACTGAGGGCTAATGCGGGGACGAAGCCTTTCCGTCGTTTCTAGGTCTCCAGTTCAATACATACATACATACTGTCCCCTACTGTGTTACGTGATCCCTGCGAACGGTCGACACCTGTGCGACCTGGATAGGAGGCAATTACTGATGAGCTCCTAAAAAGCTTTTAAGTTACTCTGCAAAGAAGATAATTTCCAACTGTGGAACGGCTTTCGGAAGTGATGCCCTATTCACAAAACATCTTCCGAACGAACGCCTGACATCTTCAGTGGCACCGAAAACTGGCAATCCACAATGACCCATTTTCCAAAGATAAGTAAAAAAATCAGAGAACCAAAGTTTTTAATGTCATATGTAATGCCCCAAAAAGTGATGGAAATGGTTCCATTGCATAAGACTCAGCCGCGATTGGCATTTGGTCCTTCAAGTAGACCATAAACGTGATGTCAGGTAAAAGTAACTCAGCTGTGCGATGCTCTCGCTACATGTTTACAGCGCAAATTGGAGCAGCGTTTAAAATTGTAATTATTTTTGTTCCAAGTGACATCACAAGTGACTGCTTTTGTTGTTGTTAGGCATGCGTATTTTTGAAACTGAACAATATAAATGTGAGTTTTATAGAGTTATATGATCTACTTCGTTTCAACATGAAGTTCAGCGTACAGTCCACAGATTTTTTTTCCGAGATCTTTCACCACGAGGCACTATAGCGTTTCTAACGTTAAGATGCGCTGCGTCCGACTAAGAGTGGCGCGCTATAAAGCTGCGACTGTTAAGTTGGTTTCATTGCGTAATTGTAAAGTGAAACCAACTACGATTGCCTTATTGTCAGTTTCAAATGACTAAATTTATAAGTTTCTAAAAGTTAAAGCTGAGTATTTCAGGGAATACATAACAGTGCAGGCGGCGGTAAATCTTCGATACTCAATACAAGCAGTTTGATTTTAAAACATTGTTGAAAAACTGAAGAAATTATTCTATAATAAGACAAAAAAACATTTAAATTTCACGCAGACATTACAGTGCAGGTTCTGTCATGCGGATTCGGTGGTAGCGTAGGTCCTTTCAAACAGTGTTGCGTGAATACTGCGAAAAAGTTAGTAGAAAGTTTTCAGTGGTATGGTATGCCTACTTCGGTTCATCAAGCAGTGATTCATTGTCCACTCATCATCGAATGAACACCACTATCAATCGAGCAATTGTCCAAGGCATCTCAATAACTACAAACCAAAGACGTGTCCGCGAAAATCTGCCAAAGAAAATACCATGATGGATGTTCTAAACTGGTTGCTTTTGTCATCAGATCCTTAATTTCTAGTTCAGAATTTAAACCACTAGACAAATCTAAAGTATTATCATCTGAGGCCACAAAATTTTTGTTATGTGCCTCCAGCGTGTTGAGGTTGGAATTGATCCGCAACTTTCCTGTGACTCCAATAACTGTTATGAAAACCACCTTAAACCTCACAGGAAGAACATTTGCCGGCCGGTGTGGCCGAACGGTTCTAGGCGCTTCAGTCCGGAACAGCGCTGCTGCTCCGGTCACAGGTTCGAATCCTGCCTCGGGCATGGATGTGTGTGATGTCCTTAGGTTAGTTAGGTTTAAATAGTTCTAAGTTCTAGGGGAATTATGACCTCAGATGTTGAATCCCATAGTGCTTGGAGCCATTTTGAAGAACATTTATTTATTAATGACCAGCTTCGGACTATCTGCCCCTTATCAAATCAGCCATAATGTCAGTCTTGCTTTACTCCAGTCGTACAAGTGGAAATTGGTCATGAAATTAGTAACTCTGATAACAGATAGCGTGACCTCCACGCCTGATCATCTCTAACTTTTAGAGCAAAAAAGTGCTTTCACATATGCAGCAGCCACACCCAACAAAAGAGGACACGGGAAAATTTCTCAGACCGCTTTTATTCACGGTCACCAAGAGCGCTTCGCCGTTAACGTCTGGGCCGGTTTGATTGCCGATAATCTGATTGGTCTATATGTTCTCCTCAGACCACTGAATGTAAACAGATACTTAATCTTCTTAAGGGGAATAGTACCATAGCTACTGGAACATGTCCCACTCAGCGTGCGACAGTGCATGTGTTACCAGCATGTTGGTGCATCTGCGCCCTTCACTCATGCAGTGCGAAATAATTTGGGTGAGACCTTTGGTGCGAACTGTATAACGTATGGTAGCCGGTGGCTTGGCCTGCACGCTTTCCCGACTCGACACCCCGCAAGTTTTTCGTCTGGAGGCATCTGATATCTGTCGTTTACGAAACACCTATCAAGACGGATGAAGAGCTGATAGCGCGAATTATGGCAGCCTCTGATACAATCCCCACTTTGTCAGGGGTGCATGAAAGGACGCGACAATCACTTAGTCATCGTTGCGTTTGCAAATAAGGATCATGAAACGTCAGCCCCACCTTTCTTTTGCCTTGGTGTCACAAAAGAAACTGAAAATGTTCCCCTGTAGGCCTGCTACCGTGTCGACTCCGATGACATGTTGTATGCCCACCTTTCCGGCGGCACGCGACGCTGTTAAATGACGCCTAGCGCTGAACGCTACGGTTTGCGGATAAGGGTTATCAAGTGAGAGTTGTTTGTTATGACCCACTCTACCAGTCATCCCAGTTTTTACATTCATTTTAGGAACGCCTTGTATAGACTCAGCAGAGGCGAATGGGGAATCACCAGTAAACCCCCAATTCTTTCAAGATTCGAACTCCCGTATATAAAACAGCTTCAAATATTTGATTACTTTACAAACGAGTTCATGTGTTAAATATTTGCCTTTCAGTATGCAAGCGAGAAAAAGTTTGGGAAAAATTCGGACTACGCTTAAAGTTTGCTGAAAGTCCGTAAGTGATTTCATTAGGAAACGTTGGTTGAATATAATAAATTTGCGCTCCATTTCAAGCAAAGGCTGGTTTTTCACCCATCTCACTGTTGATGGCGACATATGTCCTCGTAAAATGACATAATTTTGCAGGTACATTCAATGCCATATGTGGATGCTGTCTGAAAAGTGTTGCGACTAGAGTTAGTGGTAAAGGAGTAATAAATTAAAACGTCATGACTGATACTCAAATTTTACTCCACGAACAGAGAAAACGTAGTAAACGATAAGCATTTTTCCTTTCATCATTTTGAGGGGGTGAGGAGGGTGTCAGCCAGAAGAAGTTTCGTAAAGTTTTGAAATTACTTGTAAAATTTGTTGGAAGCCTCTAAGTGCTCTCATTCTGAAACACTAGATTAGTGAAATCCGTGTATATGCGCGCTGTCAGGCAGACTGCCTGAAGGCAAACACATAGTTTCTAACAGTAAAGCTTATCTTATTGTGTCAAACTTTAAATGTAAGATTATAAGAGGGATGTTCGGAAAGTAAGTTCCGATCGGTCGAGAAATGGAAACCACTGTGAAAATCTAATAAAGCTTTTCAAACATGTGTTCGACAGTGTCTCTAGTATGCCTGTCGGTTTCATCACTTCGCTCTTTTCAATTCTGAGCTCATGGTGAGCACATAAAGATGCGTAGAAAATAGTGTCTCCCGCCAAGTATGAGGTCCTGGTGAGAAATTTCGCCTGATGTTACGCAGCCCACGTTACAGAACTGCCATACGGTTCCTGTTTCGTGAAAATTCTCGGTCGCAATCTGCAGGGGCAATGAAAATGTTCCTGGAGCGTTTTCGATGGGAAGTGTTTGATCACCCGCACTACAGCCCGTAATTGGCTCCCTCTGTTTTTCATCTCTGCTCACATGAACTACTGGCTATGAAGACAACATTTTCGCAAAAACAGCGAGCTATAGATGAGAGTACAGAATTGGCGGGAAGCACAGGCGGCTGCCTTCTATTACGAGGATATTGAAAAGTTGGTACAACGCTAAGACAAAGGTCTAAGTCGGAGTGATGAATATGTAGAACAGTGGCTGGAAGCTGCAGCTAACTGTTGCAGATAAAATATTTCTGATTTTCACAGTGGTTTCCGTTTCGCGATAAATCGGAACTTACTTTCCGAATAGCCCTAGTACCTGTTGAAGAACATGTTATGACACCATTGTAAATTTTTAAATTCTGTCAATAATTACGTGAAATATTCGAAATAGAAGTTTTGTTGTCTCTACGCTCCAACTGGAACGGGGTTCCGAGTTCCGGTATAGCGTTTTAATGATAAGAATTCCAAATACGCTACAGACTGCATAGGGGAAATCTAATGACATACTGACATAAGGGACTTTGACAAAGGGCATACCGTTATGACCCGGCGCCTGCGAGCGTGCATTTCAGAAACGGCGAAGCTGGTCGGCTGTTTGCGTGTTACTATCGGGAGGATCAATGCATAGTGCTTGGAGGACGCTAAAACCACGTGTCGGCGAGAAGGTGTTGGACGTCCACACCTCGTGACAGAACGTGGAGATCTGTAAAGCGGGATAGACGGCGATCTATGGCAGGTCTGACAACAGAATACAATGATGGTGCAAACACAAGTGTTTCGGAGCACACCGTTCAGCGAACATCGTTAAACATATGGATCCGCAGCAGACAACACCTGCGTGTTCCCAAGTTGATCCAACGACATCGTCAATTACGATTGCATTGGCCACAGAATCATTGAGACTGAACTGTGGATCAATCGAAATGTCACCTGGTCGGATGAATCATTTTTCTTGTTAGAAAAGGTTGGTGGTCGTCTCTAGATGCGCTGTGCTCCAAGTGAATGGTTTCCGAAACATTCACATTGTCACTGACACAAGCCGAAGAGGTCAGTATTACTGAGTTGACAGAAGTCATGGGATAGAGACGTGTACATGTACAGATGGCGGTAGTATCGCGTATACAATGTACGAAAGGCCAGTGCATTGACGGAGCTGTCACTTGTACGCAGATGACTCATGTCAAAAGATTTCCGTTGTGATTAAATCCGCACTATGGGAATTAGAGTTTGAACCCGGAATGCTACCTGGAGCTAGATGCGTGTGACATTCCATTTCGGAAATTGTTAGGGAATTCAATATTCTGAGATCTACAGTGTCAAGAGTCTGCCGAGAATACCAAATTTCAGGCATTGCCTCTCACCATGAGCAACGCAGTGCCCGACGACCTTCACTTAACGACCGAGAGCAGTAGCGTTTGCATAGAGGCGTCAGTGCTAATAGATAAGCAGGACTGCGTAAAAGAGCCGTAGTAATCAATGTGGGACGCGAGTCCCTTTACTAAGGTTGTAATGGAATCTTTAATAATTTTCCGTATACGGAAAATAGGTGAGAGAGTAACTTGTCCTCTCTCAGTGTGTGTTCATTGGAGACAAAGGTATACTCAAGACTGCCCCACGGAAGTGTGATAGGACCGTTATTGTTTTTTTTAATATACGTTAATGATCTGACGGATAGGGTGAGCAGCAATCTGCGACTTTTTGTTGATGAAGTTTTGATGTACGGAGAAGAGTCGTCGCTGACTGGCTGCAGGAGGGGAGGATGCAGTATGGTTAAAATAGAACTCATATTTGCTGTGATGAATGGCTTCTTGTATTAGATGTGGAAAAACATAAGTGAATACAGACTAATAGGAAAAACAGTCGTGTAATGTGCGGAAACAGTGTCAGTGGCACGCTGCTTGACACAGTCACTTCGATTAAATCTCCAGCCATAACCATACAAACGGACGTGAAATGAAACGAGCCCGTGAGATTGGTTGTACGGAAGGTGAATGGTCGACTTCGGTTCATTGGGAAAATTCTGGAAATGTGTAGCTAATTAGTAAAGGAGAGCAGGTACAGAACACTAGTGTGATCCATTTCTGAGTAGTGCTCGAGTGATTGTGATCCCCACCAAGTCGGATTAAAGGAAGACATAGAAGCGTTTCAGAGGCGTGCTGTTAGATTTGTCACCGGTAAGTGTAGTGTAACGACGTAAGTTTTGTATAAATGATTTTCTTTTGACATATGACCATGTGCAGACTTCGTCACCAACGTCAGTTACAAAACACTTCAAAATTATTTAAACTCTTTTTAAAGTGGTCGCTGAATGGCTCTTGAACGAAACTGTAATTAAAACATCATCATTTGAGTCGTATGCGCAGAATTACGTCACTCAGTCCAATTGGTTTGCGCAAACTTTTTTCTATTTAGATGTCGTTTGTTTCTTCTCAGAAATTATATTAATGCAAGTTATCTTCTTTAATAAATATTAGAACCACATTGAATAAACTTTCAAGACTCAAACTCGCGATGAACGTTGTCAAAAATTAATAATCTTGTCAAATAAATTAGTAATACTTCTTCCTTAACATAATTCTTCATAAATAAATTCTCGGAACACGTATTTAAACTTTTGTAGTATACACTAGTTTATTATCTTCCTATATACTACATATAGACGTGAACCTGAGCCTTGACAAGATAGGACTGAACATTTACAACATGATTAAACTTTCTATGACGTCATTGTTGTAGAAACATTACAAATTCTTATTTTTTCAGTTTTTAGAAGCACGACGCAACAACTCGGTTTCAGGATCTTCTGTTGCTCTTTGGCTGTCGACCCGCCACGTATAGTGGCCAGCAATTTTCTCTCTGGTCCCGGCAGTGAAGATGCTGTCTCCGTTCGTTGCGCCGCCCTCTCCGTAAATGAAACATAAAAATAAATACAAAACTTTAGATAATTCACAACCATTACAAATATTACAAAATACATAAACAAAACACTAAATTAAATTTATATTCACCTGCAAACTGGGCTGACACTGGTGGATGGGTGACGCTTCAATTTCACGTCTCACTACATAAGTACGATCAACACTCGAGTATTACGGAAACACTCCGTGAATTTCAATGCAGGAAAGAAAACACACTTTTCATAAAACACTAAAAAAATGGCTCTGAGCACTATGGGACTTAACATCTGTGGTCATCAGTCCCCTAGAACTTAGAACTACTTAAACCTAACTAACCTAAGGACACCACACACATCCATGCCCGAGGCAGGATTCGAACCTGCGACCGCAGCAGTCGCGCGGCTCCGGACTGAGCGCCTAGAACCGCGAGACCACCGCGGCCGGCCACAAAACACTATTAAGAATGTTTAGAAACCGGAATTTGCCACAGACTGCAGAAAGAAATTGACATACATATCGTGTAAGGACTGTGAAAACAAGATGAGAGAAGTTACGGTACGTATACGTGCATATTGACAGTCGGTATACTCTCGCTCCATTTGCGAGTGAAACAGGAAAGAGAATAACTAGCAGTCGTACAAGGCATCCTTCACCATGCACCTTGTGGTGGTATGGGGATTATGTATGCATATGTACGTCGTTGGTCCGGATGCACACTCAAAGGATGGTGGAATATAAAATACACTGCCAGACAAAATCAAGTGAAGAATACACAGGGTGTGGAGGAAAAGAAATGGAACCTCAAGGGTTGAAAGGGTAAGTGATTACAAAATCGAGTACGTTATACAATGAATTTAGCAATTTAAGCCCACTTTTCAGTTTGATGTTGCAGTCCTTCCAGCTATATCAGCGCACTGTTTCTATTGGGAGAGGTCTTAAAGCCGTCATATTCTGTCCTGAAGCAAGCGGACTCACGACTCTAGTAACTCGTCATTGATATCCGGGATACTGACACTGGAACGGAGGCGATATCCGAGCTGGCCCCACGTAAGTTTCACCGTGGATTATTTGGAGACCTTTCTGGCAATGGGAGTACCTCAACATCCGACAGACAGTTCGTACATACACGAGTCGTGTCCCTGTTGAAAAATGGCAATACGAAAGGCCCCATGAGAGATAAGACATGAGGATGCCAGATGTCCGTGTCGTCAGAGTTCCCTCAGCCACTACCAGCCATATGTGGACACCATACCCAATGGCTCCCAACAACATATCGCCAGAAGTTATACTGCTGTCCTTCTTCAAAACACTGGGAGAATAGGACCTCTCCCTATGTTGCCGTCATGCTCACTGTTGACGGACCGGAATACTGCAAAACCATGAATCACTGCTGAACACAGTGTAACGCCATTCATAGCAGCCTATGCTTCCCCGTCACGGCGTCACCCCAAACTCAGGTGCTCGTTTTGTCTTGTTAATGGCTGCCAACGAGAGAGACGATAATTCGCTAATACGGCTGCTTCTGGTCTCCGATCAATGGCTCAGGATGACACAGAATGTTGTAGTTAGACCGTTACTTGTTATCGGATGGCAGGTGCCAATGAGAAGGGGTTACGATGTGCTCTGTGCACTATACGCCGATCCTCCCTTGTGGTGGCCAGTTGCGGTCGACCGAAACCTTGACGATAACTACGTTAGCCCTTACGTTCCTATGCTGTCCAATATCGGGTCACTGTCACATCCAAATATCCCACAAATCTGGATATTGCACGATTCGACTAGACGCCCAGACTGAGACCCACAATGGAGCCTCTTTCAAACTCTGTCAGATCATGACGTTGTATTAGACGAGTAGCTGGCATTTCCGCGTCATTCACAGTGATCACTCAAAATCTGCCGCTGTTCGCGTCCCTTGTATAGCGTTTAGGAAAGAATGGTTCACCTGGAAAGGAGAGAGAGTATAGGTGCTACCTACTCTTGAGTACCGTTCGAGTGTTTCGGATCCGTACCAAGTAGGGTTGAAGGTAGACATCGAAGCAATTAAGAGGTGGGCGGCTAGATTTGTTACCGGTGGGTTTGAACAATACGTAAGTGTTACGGAGATACTTCGGGAACTTAAATGGGAATCCCTGCAGGGAAGGCGACGTTCTTTTCAAAAAACACTATTGAGCACATTTAGAGAACCGGCATTTGAAGCTGACTCCCGAACGATTCTACTACCGCCAACATACAATGGGCGTAAGGACCACGAAGACAAAATACACTACTGCCCATTAAAATTGCTGCACCAAGAAGAAATGCAGATGACAAACGGGTATTCATTGGACAAATATGTTATACTAGAACTGACATGTGATCACATTTTCACGCTACTTGGGTGCATAGATCCTGAGAAATCAGTACCCAGAACAACCACCTCTGGCCGTAGTAACCGCCTTGATACGCCTGGAGATTGAGACAAACAGAGCTTGGATAGCGTGCGCAGGTACAGCTGCCCATGCAGCTTCAACACGATACCACAGTTCATCAAGAGTAGTGACTGGCGTATTGTGACGAGCCAGTTGCTCGGCCACCATTGACCAGACGTTTTCAATTGGTGAGAGATCTGGAGAATATGCTGGCCAGGAAAGCAGTCGAACATCTTCTGTATCCAGAAAGGCCCGTACAGGACCTGCAACATGCGATCGTGCATTATCCTGCTGAAATGTAGGGTTTCGCAGGGATCGAATGAAGGGTAGAGCCACGGGTGGTTACACAACTGAAATGTAACGTACACTGTTAAAAGTGCCGTCAGTGCGAACAAGAGGTGACCGAGACGTGTAACCAATGGCACCCCATACCATCACGACGGGTGAACGCCAGTATGACGATGACGAATACTCGCTTCCAATGTACGTTCACCGCGATGTCGCCAAACACGGATGCGACCTTCATGATGCTGTAAATAGAACCTGGATTCATCCGAAAAAATGACGTTTTGCCATTCGCGCACCCAGGTTCGTCGTTGAGCACACCATCGCAGGCGCTCCTGTCTGTGATGCAGCGTCAAGTGTAACCGCAGCCATGGTCTCCGAGCTGATAGTGCTTGCTGCTCCAAACGTCGTCGAACTGTTCGTGCAGATGGTTGTTGTCTTGCAAACGTCCCCATCTGTTGACTCAGGGATCGAGACGTGGCTGCACGATCCGTTACAGCCATGCGGATAAGATGCCTGCCATCTCGACTGCTAGGGATTGAGGCCGTTGGGATCCAGCACGGCGTTCCGTATTACCCTCCTGAACCCACCGATTCCATATTCTGCTAACAGTCATTGGATCTCGACCAACCCGAGCAGCAATGTCGCGATACGATAAACCGCAATCGCGATAGGCTACAATCCGACCATTATCAAAGTTGGAAAAGTGATGGTACGCATTTCTCCTACTTACACGAGGCATCACAACAACGTTTCACCAGGCAACGTCGGTCAACTGCTGTTTGTGTATGAGAAATCGGTTGGAAACTTTCCTCACGTCAGCACATTGTAGGTGTCGCCACCGGCGCCAACCTTGTGTGAAAAAGCTAATCATTTGTGTATCACAGCATCTTCTTCTGTCGGTTAAATTTCGCGTCTTTGGCACGTCATCTCCGTGGTGTAGCAATTTTAATGGCCAGTAGTGTACGAGAGATTAGGGCTCATACGGAGATACATAGACAGTCGTTTTACCCTCGCTCTATTTGCAACAGGAAAGGTAATGACAAGTAGTGGTACAGGATACCCTCCGCCAGGCACCGCACGATGGCTTGCAGAGTGCCTTTGTATATATTGATGTAGAATTCTAACTTTCTTCATTTATATATCCCCAGATGGTGTGTAGGTGTCCGAAATCACGTTGACATCCGTCCGTGCCTTCAAGGTGCATAACTTTTTTGTAAGGCAGCGCAACCAAAAAGCAACCTGTGACTACTACCCGTCACAAGTAGAATTAAAAGGGCATTGTCACTAAGCCCCTACCTTCCTCTATGGCGATACCACCAGAGCCCGGCCCTGCTGCAGTACGGTAACAGAGAAACCTGCATGTCTGACTCGAGGGAGGATCCCTGAACAGCTGTCGTTCCGATACCTTCCGGCGGGGAGTTTTTTGCCGCCGGGCGGCTGTGAGGTCGCGTGCCTGCCACTGCTCCTCGTCCTGAGGTCGGTGTCCCGTTTCAGGCGCCCTCACCAGACACGCTGCCCGCTCTCGTAACCGCACCCGACCCCACACTGACCGCTGTTACCGAGTTACACCTGGCCACAAACAAACTGGTAAAAGAGCGTCAAAATATATCCATAGAACACTCAGGCAATTGCAACTGCACCCGATAGGTCCGTGTCAACAAGTTTTCCGATGGACTGGTTCAAATGGTTCAAATGGCTCTAAGCACTATGGGACTTAACATCTGAGGTCATCAGTCCCCTAAACTTAGAACTACGTAAACCTAACTAACTAAGGACATCACACACATCCATGCCCGAGGCAGGATTAGAACCTGCGACCATAGCAGCCACGTGGTTCCGGACTGAAACGCGTAATCCGATGGATTCCCTTATCCTACGCATAACAACCTTATTGATGTTGTCTGGACCGAGGAGCTCACTCAGATATCCCACGATTCCAGCTACGTAAATGGAGTCAGGCTCAAACGTGGCGGCGATGTCACTTGGCATACAGCTCCACTCCCGACTGCCGCGATTCCACTAGTAGCGTCAAACGTCGCATGGGGACGACTTGTGGGCCTCTACGGGTTGGAGTTGTTATGCCTTCCCCTTTCAAAAATGGCTCTGAGCACAATGGGACTTAACATCTGAGATCATCAGTCCGCTAGATCTTAGAAATACTTAAACCTAACTAACCTAAGGACATCACACACATCCATGCCCGAGGCAGGATTCGAAGCTGCGACCGTAGCGGTCGCGCGGATCCAGAGTGAAGCGCCTAGAACCGTTTGGTCACAGCTGCTGGCCTTTCCCTTTCCCCGGAGTTTGAGATGATTTACCCAGCCATTTGTAAGAGGACCTAAACTTTAATGTGGACCGTGAATTACAGTGCAGTTCTGTCATTTTCCACATTAAGAAGCTAAAGAAACATGTGACAGATAAAAATCGTACGACTGGCAGGATCTATGTGGCTCATTGGTCAAGTGCCAGAACAACTTCTCAAGTTTGTATTTGTGGTACAGTTTGGACATTAAGACGTCCCTAACGATGTATTTCAGCGCAAGCTTTATTTTGAAATAAATTCTCTATTACAAAAATCCAAATGAAAAAATGGGCACTTTCGGACGTTGTCCGCTGTCGATGAGTAGAACATAAGAAATAATAAATACACGCAGCACAGTGTTTTCGCTAGTTGGCGGATCTGTGAGTGTTTTTCAGGGAACGACCACGCTTGGAAAAAATAAACAATGGTTGTGTGAGAGGAACACAATGATAAGACGGGATATTATCGGAATTTCTGCACCAAAACGTATGGGACAAGCACTTCGGAGCGTAGGAAATATGCCAGCCACTACCCCATTCTCTTCTTGTCTATGAAACACACAATCTTGTCTGTGACCTGGAGGTTCTGTAGCATCGGGCGACTAAACACTCGCGGTTGCAGGCAGGATCCACAACGACTTAACCAATAACCGGCGCGCGATACAAATTATGTATGTACTGCCCCTCAAACTTCCTCGGAACCTCTTATTGGCGATCCTAGACTAATTCTCTACGCTGCTATACATTTACTCTCAATCTAAATAAGTATCGCCAGCCTCGCTTTGACCCATGAGATAGACTTAAAACAGTGACTTCTCCTACACCGGTGAACAATTTCCTGTACCATTCTAATTACTTTTACAATACTCTCAGATCCGACCACTGGATTGGAAAACGAGCTTTCCAAACAGTCATAACACAACCTCAAGCTGCTTTGTAGCCTCTCCTATCGATCATATCTCCCATAATCAAAAAAGACAACAGTTAAAGTGGAAAAGGAAAAGGTCAGCCACCAAAACAACGCTACCACCCGGCTGGAGACCCGAGAAACCTTCATCAAAACAACTTATGTCAAATTTTCAGGGAAACAAATATAGGCCGGCCGGGGTGGCCGAGCGGTTCTAAGTGCTTCAGTCTGGAACAGCGCGACCGCTACGGTCGCAGGTTCGGATCCTGCCTCGGGCATGGATGTGTGTGATTTCCTTAGCTTAGTTAGGTTTAAGTAGTTCTAGGGGATTGATGATCTCAGAAGTTAAGTCCCATAGTGCTCACAGCCATTTGAACCATTTTTTTGAAACAAATATAGTTCACTAAAACGCCACTATCCGGCTAGATACTTGGCCCCACCACCTCTGTAAGCCGAGCAAGTACTCACAAAAAACCGGAAAACCGCTGAGCTCTTGACACATGTGTACCCGAAACACACTTGCTAACTGTAGCAGAAAAAGAGCATTTTTCATCGCAGAGGCTCACTCATTCCTTATGTCATACGAAAAACGTTTGTAGAACCTCACCTCCATCCCACACGGTCCGCGACTCGCCTGATGCCATCGCGAGGGCTGCTTATCGAGAGAGACAACCAAATCACATTCGAACGGGCCATGGAAAACGTGGAGACCCTCTCCACAAGTGAGGGGATCTTCATCACCATCTTGTGATTGCGGCACCGTAGCATAGACAGTTGCTCATGAACTATTAAAGTGTCCTGGAAGTGCTTATAAGGGTCCGTTCGAAGATTTCCTGACAGTGACGAGTGGAGTGATGAACTGGTCTGTAGAACTTAAGGGCGAGATACCACAACATATTGACTACTCGGTGGAAATTACTGAAAGTGAAGCAGCATGTTGCCAGAGGTCTCCCGGACGCACACAGAAAGCTGGATGTTGTGGAACACAACGTACTGGTCGTCGGGCGAAGAGACTACCTCCATGCAGTAGCCGTTCCACTGTTAACTACAGCAGCAGCTTACTGCTACATTGTGCACCAGGCAAGAAAGGCCCGCCCCGAACAGTGGATGCAATTGCAACCACATTTCACAGGACTGCACCGTTTACAATGGTTCCAAGAGCATAGGTACTGGACCAATGAAGAGCGGGGTCGGATGAGAGCAGATTCTGCCTGAGGGATCATTCTGGACACACACTGACATGACGACAGGTGGATACACGTAATACAACCAAGAAGGGTGTCAAGTATGATGGTTTTGGTGGTCCAGACGTTATGGTACGGGAAGGCATAATGTCCCATGAACACACTAAATCGGTACACTCACCGGTCATCGTTATTGTGATGAAACTGTTCGTCTATCCAGGGGTGCATTTGAGCCTGACTTCATATTTATGGATGACAAGGCGCGACCGCATCGAACAGCGCACGTGTAGGTTATCTTGGAACGATAGGGTATTCCACGTATGGACTTGCCTGCCCGTCCCCCGACTTCAGCACCGTAGAGCACGTATGGGATGCGTTGAGGAGGCTTACTGCAGTACGTCCACATGCACCAACGACCGTCCAACAGTTGTCAGTCGCCCTGGTGGAGGAATGGAACGCCCTGCCACATGAACTCCTTATCATGGATGTGCCCAGCATGGGAGCACGTTGGAGAGCGTCCATGGTGGTCACACTCGCTGTTAAGAACCATGCCCCGCCTTTTGTGATGTCCAGAGTTACCATCATAAATCACGGCGAATTCAGTGTAATTATTGTGTTCGAATAAGAGTATCATTTCTGTTCGTCTCATTGCGTATTTCTTTCAGTTATCTTCTGTGCTATACTGTAGCAGATCTTCATATATATGAATATTTTTAGCATGGTGCAGCAGAGTCAGCAACTGTAAAATGTAATTATATTAAATTTCAGCCTCCAGTTGCATAAGCAAAGAAACTTTACCTAGGTTTCGGCTATAATAATGTAGCCTTCTTCAGAAATGTCACAAAATAAAATTAAATTAAAACGTGCCAGATATTGGCCTTGTCAGACTGTGTCACTTCTACTAATGTTTTGCCGTTAGGCCACACCAACGGGCCAGACAGGTGGGCCGCGGGTGCTGAGTCGTAACTGGGCGCTGCGGACAGCGACGCAGCGAGCTCAGCTGGTGGTCGCGCGCATGCGCGTGCGTAGTAATACAAACTTAAAACCTGCAAATGACATTACATAGCGTAAAGGAATCTTTTAATAAGAAAAGGCTATAAGTTAAGGTTAACAGAGCCTGAAATGAGTGCAATTTAGCTAAGAATTAACGCTGATTAATTGCTGATCACATGCTGTATATTTAACCGCTAACCTGTATGAGACAATTGTCCTTATTATCATTCACAGGCGTTAATTCTTAGCTAAGTTTCACACATTTCAGGCACTGTTAACCTTAACTTACGGCCTTTTCTTATCAAAAGGTTCCTTTACGCTATATGTCATTTGCGTCTCGTAGAACTGTACCATCATTTATTATGGTTTATTTGCCAGTGACATTTCTAGCTGTTGTAACAAATAATGTTATCAGTTAATGTTTCATACTTTTGTACAATACACTTTTTATACGCCTTTAGCTTTTTATGGAACGGTAACATCAGTGACTTATGGTTTTAATGCCATTAATAGTCCGAACTATTGTAATAAGCTATTTCCCATAATAATCTCAGTTAACGTTTACTGGTTTTAAGTTTGTATTACTCCGCACGCGCATGCGCGCGACCACCAGCTGAGCTCGCTGCCTCGTTACCCGCGGCTCCCAGTTACGATTCAGCGCCCGCAGTCCACCTGTCTGGCCTGTTGGTTTGACCTATCGGCAAAACATCAGTAGAAGTGACGCAGTCTTATGACTATGTACTGTAGTACTAATATTTTAAGTTCGACAAGGCCAGTATCTGGCACGTTTTGATGTAATTTTATATTGTGACATTTCTGAAGAAGGCTACATTATTATAGCCGAAACCTAAGTAAAGTTGCCTGTCCGGTTGGCCGTGTGGTCTAACGCACGACTTTCCGGGAGGGAAGGAGCGCCCGATCCCCGACACGAATCCGCCCTGCGGATTTGTGACGAGGTCCGGTGAACCGGCCAGTCTGTGAATGGTTTTTAGGCGGTTTTCCATCTGCCTCGGCGAATGCGGGCTGGTTCCCCTTATTCCGCCTCAGTTACACTATGTCGGCGATTGCTGCGCAAACAAGTTCTCCACGTACGCGTACACCAGCATTACTCTACCACGCAAACATAAGGGTTACACTCGTCTGGTGGGAGACGTTCCCTGGGGGTCCATCGAGGGCCGAACCGCACAATAACCCTGGGTTCGGTGTGGGGCGGCGGAAGGGTGAAGTGGACTGCGGTAGTCGTCGTGGGGTTGTGGACCACTGCGGCTGCAGCGGGGCGGAGCCTCTCCGTCGTTTCTAGGTCCCCGGTTAACATACAATACAATATAATAGGTAAAGTTTCTTTGATTATGCAACTGGAGGCTGAAATTTAATATAACTTTCTATATATGGTCGATGTATCATTAAGTTGTGCTGCTTGTCAATGATACGTCAAGCGAAAGTTTCTTTCGTCCGTACGTTTTGCACAGTACCGTAAGAAAAAGATCTTGATATCACCTGAAACTACTATCATTTGTATTATATTATGCTGGATAGCTGTGTCGAAATGTTGTACGAAGTAGTTTAGTGATGTATGAAAAAAGAATAGCTATTCATTCTTAATGTATGACATACGATTAATAAATAACCGATATTTATAGCATTCGTGACCTGCTTGTGTATACAATTAATCGTGTATCCCTTACAAAACTCTCTGCTGCATGGAACTCTCCATTTAAAACTCCAAGTAAAAAACGGAGTCTCCTTCTGACCCCGTCGGTTGTCACCAAGCAGAACGTAACAAGCATACGCAGCACGGTGCTTTCGCTAATTAGTGTGTCCGCGAGCGCTTTCGAGAGAACAACTACGCGCGGGAAAAAAAAAGGACACGTGTGGCAGGGTGGGAGGAACACGACGATAACACGCGGCATTATCGGAATTTCGGAAGCAAACCGTGCGGGACAGGTAGACCCACCCCGCAGCGCAGGGGGAATTTGCCAGTGCGTGTCACAGAAACCCCGGACCCCGGCGGAGGGCAGCGAATGTACAGTTGCGCCGGCCTCGTGGGGCGGCGCCCGGAAAATCGCGCTCCAAATGGATTTGCCGTGTAGCGGCGACGCCACCGCCGCACGGCTGCGGAACACGCGACGCCGCCGGCCGCCATCTTATACCCGCCCCCGCGCCGCTGCTTCCTCTCTCCCTGTTCCCCACCCCCGGTCCTACTACGTCGGGGCGCAAACATCGCCGGTACACGGTCTGAAAACTGCGGCCGCGCGCAAAGGACGCGAGCACTAAAGCCCTCGCAAGGGGGTGGATGCCGGAGGCGACTGGAAAAATAAAAAGAGTCGGGGGGGAGGGGCGAGCAGAGGGAAATGCTCTGCAAAGCGATGCGGCGCAATAGATCGTAAAAAGGAGGAAAGGCGGTGTGGGAGGTGGAGGGGCGACGCCGGAGCTCGGCAGACGCGGGCGTTGGGCGGTCGCGTCGGATGAAGATGGCAGAACGAGCAATATCGGAAGCGGAGGAGGATTCGGCGGCGGTTGCCTGGCAACGCAGGGTCGGTCGCTGCGGCAGTAAAACCCGTGGAGAGCGCCCAGATCCCGCGCGCCTGCCGGCGAAATTACGCGCGCCCGCTGGCTTATGCCGTCACACGCAGCGGACACGTCTCCGGCAGTTGTTTAAGGCCTGTGTCTCTGTGCCACCTACGGACTTGAAAGCGTCCATACAGCTGCGTACTAGGACATGTACTGTTCGACTTCGATTATGGGGAAGGCGGGGAGGGGCACAATCTGTTAATCCTGTCCCTGTACCACGTACGGAGCTGAAAGCGTCTACATACCTGCGTACTAGGAAAGTTACGGTTCGACTTTGATTATGGGTAGGGGGGCCGACACAATTTATTAATTCCCTGCCCCTCCCCCTCCCCAGTATAACGCTACATCTACATCCATACTCTACAGGCCACTGTGAAGCGCACGGCAGAGGGTACGTTCCATTATACCTGTACAACGGCTTACTCCCGTTCCATACACATATGGAGAGCGGGAAGAATGATTTTTTTAAATGCCTCTGTACGTGCTGCAATTAGCCTCACGATCCCTTTGGGAGCGGTATGTAGTAGTTAGGAGGTTGTAATATATTCCTAAAGTCATCATTTGAAGCCGGTTCCTGAAACCATGCAAGTAACCTTTGTCGGGATATTTTACATCTATTTTCAAGAGTCTGCCAGTTACGGCAAGAAAGGAAGAATGAATTGATTGTTGGTGTTAATAACGATCATCCTCCTTTACCTCCTCTGCATTACTTCAGATGACGTGTCACTGAGCACATTTGTCCTGTGCATGCAGTATACGTGAGGCGCCTAATTGTTTCCATTGCACTGTGTGGAATACGAAGGTTCTGTTATAGTTCACTAACGTGCTGTCTTCAAGTTGATGTCCCCAGCGCAGAAAACAGCACGCAGGTCGTAGGTTCTGTATCTTGATGCTGTAACTGACTTTTATCGAGGTTCTCTTCTGAAATAATGCATCACTTCTTTGGGATGCCACTCGCGTATTTTAATATAGCCACACGAGAAGACTACATGATCTTAATACAACACCTTCTGATATAGCGAAGTACATGATCAAACACAATGTTTACGAAAATGTATCTTTACACGATTTGTGTCACGTGTCTGTGCCTCGTGACTACCGGAGTGAATCTTAATACTGAATGCTGGCAAACACATCCTGCCACAGACAATATGACTGTACACCTCGACTGCCTAATGCAGAGTGACGAACAGGAACTTAATTAAAAATTGGAAACACATCCTACGACAGACAACCTGTCTGTTCTTCTCGACTGCCTAATCCAGAGTGACAAACTGCCCGAAACACTTAGCGCGCCAAACCAGAAAAGGCGTGACCGGAACGCTTACGAAGTGCTTCGTTTCCAATTTCGTCAGTCTTTTGTTTTTGATTTAAATTGTTTTTAATAATTCTAAAATGACTGATTGATACTCAGCTGTTGAGAGATATTTATATTAAAAAGTGAAGTCATTCCAATGGGTAGTTTAACTAATAATAATAACTACACTTTAACGTTTTGGCGCCCTTGCTCCGAGCACAGCAGCCAATCACAGAGCAGTAGCATTATGCAGGCGGTCTTTCTCACGGGAATGGTACCGAATCTAACATCTGTCACAGGTACCTCACACCACATTTCGTCATCTATATACTTCTTGCATCTCCACTGCTCTGCCGGCCGGGGTGGCCGAGGGGTTCTAGGCGCTACAGTCTGGAACCGCGAGACCGTTACGGTCGCAGGTTCGAATTCTGCCTCGGGCATGGATGTGTGTGATGTCCTTAGGTTAGTTAGGTTTAAGTAGTTCTAAGTTCTAGGGGACTGATGACCTCAGAAGTTAAGTCCACTGCTCTGGGGACAGCTTCTTGGAGCCTAATATGATGGCTGACTAAGCCAGAAATATTACACAGTTCAGCTCTTTCAACGTCTCTGTGACACTCTCCCGGGTCCAACAAACTTGTGGCCATTCGTGCTGCACTTCCCTTTACACGAGGAGCGTTCTCTAAGTAAAACAAGACATTTCTTTCTGAAGGCAGGTTGGTTTTATTCAGCATTCCAGTAAGCCATATTATTTCCCACTCTTTTGGCTACAAAACCCTGTTTTTCGACACACTTTCCTTTCAGTGCGACGGCCTTTTGCCACCTTACTGGGAGCTCACCTGGTACTGCTCTACTGGTCGATGTCGGCGGCAACGTCTTGCTGCATCTATAACCTCCCCATTACCCACGTACTGCTTCCCACGGAGTGCATCCTTCATTGAGCCAAACAGATGGAAGTCGGAAGGTTCGAGATTCGGACAGTAGGGTGGATGAGGAAGAACAGTCCAATGAAGTGAATCCAGCCGTACCACAACTGGTGGATAGTGCGTCAGCACTAGAACAGAGACGTCTAGTTGAGCAGGGAGGTGTTTGATTGCGATCTGTCGATCACCTCGAATGAGAGTGTCCGCACGTTCCGACATTGCAGGAGTCATAGTCGTGTGCGGCTGACCGGCGCACCAGTGATAGGATAGATTTGTGCGATCCCTTTGCGATGATGACAGACGCCGCACCCAAGAACTCGCAGTGCTTTTGTTCACTGCCAGGTCTCTGTAGATGTTCTGAAAGCGCCTCTGAATATCTGCCACGCCCTGGTTGTCCGGAAAAAAAAGAAAAGAAAAGAAGAAAAGGCACCGTGGCCTATCGGAAATTCATGAAACTATAGTGCCGAAGCAGGAATATTCCATGATGTCCCACAGAAAATACCGTATTTATTCAACCGGAATGGGTCGAGAAAAAAAATTATTTCTTTACTTATTGAACGCCCGTCGTACGTTACCCCTTGACAGTCTCATCTGGTATGGTTCTCACACACTTGAGATATATTCTAAGATGGCTGCACGAATGATTTGTAAGAAATCTCCTTTGTAGACTGAATGCCTTTCCCTAGTATTCTACCAATAAACCGAAGACTGCTGCCTGCTTTACCCACGACGGAGCTTATTTAATCGTTAGATTTTATGCCCCATAAAGTGTTACACCCATGTATGAGTTTAGCGATTCCAGTTGTAATTCGCTAGTATTATAGCCAAAGGATATACTTTTTTTCCTTTTGTGAAGTGCACAATGTCCCCTGTCACCCGCAATTTTAACATCCCCCAGATGCCTATGATAATAATAAATTGATTAATTATAGTAAAAATATTTTAATATAAAATAATAATAACTTATAGCATGTCATTCTCAACTATGTGACTTTTCAGACGTAAAAGTAACCTCGGGCGTACCCGATGAGAGTGTTACAGGACCACAGCTTTTCACAATACACATGCTGAACCACAAAACTCCACAGACAAACTTTCAGAGGTTATGCGGGAATATCTTCTGAGTATTTTGGTATAAGGTTCAAAAATGGTTCAAATGGCTCTGAGCACTATGGGACTTAACAGCTGTGGTCATCAGTCCCCTAGAACTTAGAACTACTTAAACCTAACTAACCTAATGACATTACACACATCCATGCCCGAGGCAGGATTCGAACCTGCGACCGTAGCAGGCGCACGGTTCCGGACTGCGCGCCTAGAACCGCGAGACCACCGCGGCCGGCTGGTATAAGGGACCCACGGTCTCCTGCGGCTCTCTACAGGGCAATGATGCAGTTTTGATTTATCCGGTTTCTTAATGCGTTTACCCTTGATCCTATGGAGATACCTTCACAACACTGAAGAGCCCTGTAATATGCAATAACCATGAAGATAAAATTAAAGAGATTCGAGCCTACACAGAGGCTTGCCAGCAATCGTTCTTCTCGTGAAAGATTCGCGACTGAAACTGGAACAGGGGGGAGTTGCGGTTGTACACCAAGTACACTCTGCTACACACCGTAAGGAGCCTTTTCCAGTGTAGGTGCAGATGTTGTAAACGGCAGGTCTGGAAATATCTTCTGAAAAGACAGACTGCATGACCAATGAAAATAACTCATCATGAATTTTAAAAACTAAGTACGGCAAGATAGAGAACATAGACAACAACTGGGACATTGATACATGTAAAAATATGTAGAAGAAAAAAAATATGTATCAGCTAATGCCAAGATACGACATTACTGCTCAGTAATATAATCAGAAAGCCTTGTTATGAATAGAAATGGTCTGATCGAGAAATTAGAAATAAGAGAAATGCAGATCTAGAGGAAAATCGTATGCTGAAACAAAGAAAATTTATCCAGCTTAAGTTGCTACACCTACTAAAAACGTTTAGTTAAATCGTGGCAGGAGACGCGAAGCGCAAGCTTGTTTCTCTATTTGTACTCGTATATGGCAGGAAAAATGAGATGCAAGCTCATTATTATTTCTGTAACAAGGCAGTTTCGGCGTTGTGTTTGATAATTGAAAGTAAGACTGAAGAAAAATCAAAACACGCTCATAAGATTTGTCGACCTAAAAAAGTCGTCCGTCAGTGTAAAATGGTGAAAGACGTTCTCTTTGCTCGCACGAAGTGTTGAGAGCTATCGACAAGGGATTTCAAATTGATTTCGTATTTCTAGATTCCCAGAAGGCTTTCGACACCGTACCTTACAAGCGGCTTATAGTCAGATCACGTGCTTATGGAATATCGTCTCAGTTATGCGACTGGATTCATGATTTCCTGTTAGAGCGGACATAGTTCGTAGTAATTGACGGAAAGTCATCGAGTAAAATGGAAGTGATTTCTAGTGTTCCGCAAGCTAGCGTTATAGGCCTTCTGCCGTTCCTATTCTATACAAACGATTTAGGAGACAAACTGAACAGTCGTCTGAGACTGGAGATGATACTTGGTCTAGTAATGTGATACGGAAAAAACCTGAAAAAAGATTTACAAAAGATATCTGTATGGTGTGAAAATTGGCAATTGACCCTAAATAATGAGAAGTATGAGGTCATCCACACGAGCGCTAAAAGGAATCACTTAAACTTTGATTATATGATAAATCAATCAAACCTAAAGGTCGGAAATTCAACTGGGTATTACAATTACGAACAACTTAAATTGAAAAGAACACATAGAAAATGTTGTGGGTAAGGCCGACCGAAGACTGCGTTTTATTGGCAGCACACATAAAAGATGCCACAGGTTAAAGAGACTACTTGCACTACGCTTGGCCATCCTCTTTTGGACTACTGTTGCATGGTGTGGGACTCTTACCAGATAGTGTTAACGGAGTACATAGAGAAATTTCAAAGAAAGGCGGCACGTTTTGCATTATCGAAAATTTCGGCGAGATCTTCTCACTAAATTTCAATCACCAACTTTCTCCTCCGAATGCGAAAATGTTTTGTTGAAGCCGACCTAGGTAGGGAGAAACGATCATCACAATAAAATAAGGGAAATCAGAGCTCACGCAGAAAGATATAAGTGTTCGTTTTCTCCGCGCGCTGTTCGGGACTGGAATAACAGAGAATTACTGTGAAGGCGGTTCGATGAACCATCCGCCAGGCACTTAAGTGGTATTTGAAGAGTATCCATATAGATGGAGACGTAGATGTAGATGTTCGAAATTCTGAGAAAATAAGAGTAAGATACGGATAAAGAAAGAATGATATACAACGCGTACAAGAAGCAAGAGGGAATTATAAAACAGGATGACCCGGAACGAACTGCTCGAATTAAAAGGACTGTAAGTCTTTCGCCACTACTGTTGCGCCTGTAGATCCAAGAAGCAATGACGGAAATATAAGGAAGGCTGAAGAGTGGGATTAAAATTCAAGGTGAAAGGATGTCAATGGCTAGGTTTGCTGTGCGATTTCTATTCTCAGTGAATGCGAAGAATAATTACAGGAGCAGTGGAATGGGATGAACAATGTAATGGTATTTGGAAATTTGTGGTAAGTTCCTATGGGACCAAACTGCTGAGGTCATCGGTCCCTAGGTTTACGCACTACTTAATCTAACTTAAACTAACTTACGCTAAGGACAACACACACCTAAGACTCGAACCTCCGAAGGGGGGAGCCTCGCGAACCGTGGTAAGGCGCCTCAGACGGCGCGGCTATCCCGCAACAGTCTGATGAGTACAGAATAAAGATTGAGAGTAAATCGAAGAAAGGCGAAAATAATGAGAAGTAGCAGAAATGAAAATAGCGAAAAACTTGACAGGAAAATTAGTGATCACGAAGCAGATGAACTTAAGGAATACTGCTACTTACGCAGCAAAATAACCCACGGCGCACGAAGCGAGGAGGACATAAAAAGCAGACTATCACAGGCAAAAGAGAGCATTTCTGGTCAGTAAAAGTCTACTGGTATCAAACATAGGCCTTAATTTGAGGAGGAAACTTTTGAAGCACAGCATTGTATTGTAATGAATGATGGACACTGGGAATCCCGGAACAGAAGAGAATCGAAGGGTTTCAACATGTGGTGCTACAGAAAAATGCTGAAAATCGGGCAGACTGATAAGATAATGAGAAGCTTCTGTACAGAATCGGTGAAGAAAATAACATGTGGAAAACATTGACAAGAAAAAGGGAAAGGATGAAAGGACGTGTGTTAAGACATCAGGGAATAACCTTCGTGATATTAGAGGGAGTCGTAAAAGGCAAAACCCTAGGGTAAGACAGAGATTGCCGTACTTCCAGCAAATAATTGAGGACCTAGTGTGAAAACGTTACTCTAATATGAAGAGATTAGCGCAGGAGAGGAATTCCTGGTGAGCCTCTTCAAACAGGTCAGAAGAGGGATGACTGAAAAAAGAAAAAAAGGAAACCCACGATGCGTAAAAAATACGATTAAATGTAATTCTGACCGACCTCTTCATCTTTCGGGGGAAAAATCTAGATAATGCGGGAGTGCAGGGCGGGCATGAATTTTTGAAAAGCGCCAGCAGCTCGTGGTCTAGTGGTTAGCGTTGCTGCCTCTGGATCACAGGGTCCCGGGCTCGATTCGCGACAGAGTCCAGAATTTCCTCCGCCCGGGGACTGTGTGTTTGTGTTGCCCTCATCACTTCAGGAAAATGGCAAAACTAAGTAGTGAAAAGATTGGGGACTTGTGCGGGCGCTGATAACCACTCCGTTCAGCGCCCCACAAACCAAAATCATCATCACCATTTGAAAAGCTACTCTGATTAAGACTGGCCATTTATTACAACGATCAATAACCCTGTATGAAGCATCTGACCTGATAAAATTTATATACTCCCTTACTTTCACGACAGCCATGCTTAAGTAAAATTACAGGGAAAACCAGCGTGAATGACCTGAGAGGCAAAAGACATGAAAGATGGGAATCCGTGCAAAGAAGAAAATAATCCTGCATTAACTATAGAACTGACGCACGCAGTGTAGTAATCGGAAAGGAAAAGTCCCTTCTCCGCCACAAAGCCTTACCACCAAAAAAATCCGTAATTACCATTATACCCGAAATTTGCCATGCAAATTGGGATTCATTCTTCGTGGAGTCTCACTCATCAGGAAAGCCTGTGCATGCGATATTTTTACATTGTGTACACGTGGCTGTCGGGCAAAGCAAAGATCCCCACGCCAGTGACAAAGGAACCATTTCAAACCGCGCTATGAAATTCAGGTCACACACTTCAACACTACGAGTTAATCGCTGGAGGCGATAACTTTGAGTGAGCAGTAGCAAACTTAAGCTTGCTTCTGAACGAGGGTCATCCATCTAAATCGTCAGTCTCCTTGTTCAAAGAAATCAATTTATATCACTGCCGCTACGCTCGCAAATCGACAAAAGCACTGGCTTGAAATAAATGCGAGGTGGTTCTCACGTAAAGAACCACCAGCAGTGACGGCACGTGATTCATATTGGTATGACCAAAGGGACGACTGAGATTGAAAGCCACCCGGAGTGGCCTCTCGGTTTGAGGCACCATGTCTTGGACTGCGCGGCCCCTCCCGCCGGAAATTCGAGTCCTTCCTCGGACATAGGTGTCCGTTTAGTTCTTAGCCTAAGTTAGTTCAAGTAGTGTGTAAGTCTAGGGACCGATGCCCTCAGCAGTTTGTCCCTTAGGAATTCTCACACACTTGAATATTTCGATCTGAGATTGAAACCACACAGAGAATTAACTGAAAAATCTCCACGATTCGAAATGAGGACCACTCCCGGGTATGTAGCGAAATCAATGAACCAGATTCCTAAGAAAAGACAAGTATCTGCTCTCACTAATAGAAACACAAAATATACCGAAGTATGTACCGAGTAAGATGCGTGCTTACCCCACCGGTGACTAGATCAAAAGTGAACTTTCAAAACTACGGCCAGTGGCCGTTGTTGCAGCATTAGGACCTTTTCTTTTTTATAGCCAATGGTCTGGGGAGAAGAAAAGCGGGAAACGCTCCAGTTCACAAAGAAACAACTTAGCCATCGGTTCAAATAGAACAAACAACGGTGGCTGCCGCGAAGACCAGTACGTCTATTTTTTTATTTTTTTATTTAAGTGATTGGGGAGGGGGGGAGGGGTGGACGTCATTGCCAACAATTCGAACTCGAACGTTATACTAGGCCTCTCTGGAGAAGTTCAGCGAAGTTGGCACTACACTACGAGAAACCACAGAAAAGTTTGTTTTCCTCACCGTAAGATTTGAGCACACACATCCACACACGCATACTTGCACGGATTATTCTTGGACATGTAATAGATGAGGGAAGGGATGCTGGTCATTAAACAAAATAAATACTATCGCACAGTAAGTATTCTCTTCCCAATGAACTACACCAAACAGAGAAACCATCTGTGCAGCACATACACGTTTACCAGACAAAATACAATAAAAATGAAAGTTGGCTGGGACAGTCCCCTTTCAGTGTGATTAAGTTAATTGACATAGTTGCCAGCTCTACGGTTAGCTTTGCCAAGTAATGTAGCTAACACTGCCAGGAAAGCAAACACGCTAAACCGAACCAAGTAGTGCTGAAAGCAGATAGGTGAAGAGTAAATTAGGCATTACTGTTGTCAACAGCAAGTACAGTGACTGAATAGGACAAGTTTATTTCCAGACAAGACACACGGACCATACTGCCTGCATGAGCATTGTGGTGCACATATTTTCAGTCCAATACGGGTACGAAATCGACCGAAGTACAATTAATCTGTAGCAAGCCACCGGGACCAAAACTGTTCAGTCTGACAACCTCCGAAATTTCGAAGGTGGAGCCGGGGTTCACCCCATATAAAAATACTTAATTAAATTTCGTTCCCGTTAAAGGTTCGGAGAACCACATAGAAGGCACAGAGCCGGCTGGAGTGGCCGTGCGGTTCTAGGCGCTACAGTCTGGAGTCGAGCGACCGTTACGGTCGCAGGTTCGAATCCTGCCTCGGGCGTGGATGTGTGTGATGTCCTTAGGTTAGTTAGGTTTAAGTAGTTCTAAGTTCTATGGGACTGATGACCTGAGAAGTTAAGTCCCATAGTGCTCAGAGCCATTTTTTTGAAGGCACCGAATGGCGCATTGGGAGCTGTACATACGGCACTACATTCGTCGAGTGATGTCGAATGGATGATTATCTCTTATAAATAATTGTCCTTTTAAAGTAATCGACCTTTAAATTACTCTCTTGATGCAAAGTTGACATAGGTCCATGCTACATTTCCACTTACGTTGCCCGTCTGTGGCCCATTTTAAGCAAAAAATATGAAAAAGTTAGAAATAGAAGCTTTTCAAATTTCCTTGGTTTCTCTTTTAATGTTATTGATTCCATGACCATTTGATCAGGGCGGTTTATTCGAGGTCCGACCCAGTGCATAGTTCGGTTTTATTATGCCAAATCCGAGCAATATTGCAGTGGGGCAGAGAGACGCCAATTCGCAGGTTTCCAGTTCCGGTATTTGCCTTACCACCACGGGATACTTCCCAGAAACCATAGTTAGAACCGGGGCATAAGAACTATTTTAATTTGCTACTGGTACAATAAGAAAATGAGACCCGCCTCCGTGGCCGAGGTCGCTAAGGTGCGGTAGTGCTCGACTCTGGGGCAAGCCGGTCCGAATCCTGGTGGTGGAAAATATGTTCATTGGCAGTATTGGCCGGCAAGGGAAGAGCGATGGTGGAGGAAAGTTTCTGATCACCAGTCTTGGCGCCAACGTCCTGGTTTAAATGATGTGAGGGCACGTGGCACTGTTGATGGTGACGTTAAACTTGGCGGCCCCCTTGGTGCTATTCGCGAGGAGTAGGCTGTATGCCGACACAAGGTTTCACCTTCTCCCTTCACTCATCATCATCATCATCATACAACACAAACATTAATACAAACATCTAGTACATTACAAATATTGTACTGAAGTACGTTGCAAATAAATAAACAAAAAATTAAAATATGTATGTCTTTATGTGAGTGTGTAACAGTGTGTATTACGTAGCACATTCGATGACATTCTCAACATTTATAATAGTTTATACCCCTCAATTACTATTATTATTATTATCATTATTATTATTATTATTATTATTATTATTTTCCTACTACTGAGGGTCGAAGATATGGAATGGTGTGACCAGCAGTACCATTCTAAAATCTCCATTAATTTGGTGCGAGTTATTCGCATAAGCCGCCGAGTCCAATCAACGAACTGTGTACATACTGAGCTAGCGATGCGATTGTTCCAGTTTAAATTTATACAGTGAAAAAGTTCGTTATTATTTTCAAACAAATTCTCCATTTGTAAACGTTCATTTCAAAACGTTATATGGGACTGGAGGTAATCACTGATCAGACGTGTAAAGAGAATAGCTCATGATGCAGTATTACATGACGTAGACTGATTAGCGAAAAAATTACTGTAAAATATGTAAACACAGAAAATTAAGTTTATACAGTAGCCATTACAACAATATTTGGTTACCGCGCATTACAGAATGAAAGGACAAATGATATGAAACAAGCATCCACATAATTTTTCAAACGAGAGATATAACGTGTTTACTTGATCATCCGATATACACCAGTAATATGAGCGTTCGATATTTACATCAACTTCATCACAAGTAATAAACAACTAAATGTGCGATGCATACATTATTTACCACCTTTTACTTTCCATTTTTTGGCGTTACGCTGATTGAAAACCTAGTGTTCGTGTTATTCATTAATCGCGAATACTTTGTCGTATTTCAGTTGAGACGTAAACATACAAAATTTGGATTTTTCTAAACTCTGCCTTTTGCAAAACAGAACGTAATTCTTTTTTATTTTTAATTTTAAAGGGCATTATATTCGCCGTTGGCTACAGAAATTATTTATTTCACAATGGCCAATTCGGCCTTTGGGCCATTTTCAAGTGACGCTGCAAGAGATTTTGCTTCAACACATCAGACTTTAAAATCCTCCGACATATATTGCCTACATGTCAAAAATAAGCCTTTTCACAGTGTTAATATCCTTTAAATTAACTGCTACTAATCAGTGTTCTAAAACACTGTTTACATGTGACTAAGGCCGTTGGCGCGAAAATAACACGTCAGCTGCAAAGCAATCGAAAGACTGTGCTTAAAGAGCTACTATTTTTTAATATTTTTTCGAGAGTAGCAGTGGTGCAAGCTCAGTACTTACATTTTCCCGGTGAGTTATCGCCTTGTATCACACGTTTTCGTACGCATAAACGATATTTAGGGAAAACTTCTGTCGCGGTTGTTCATCCAGTGAAGCTGCGTTATTGTTGCCGCTTTTTTGTTCATTGCTTTGTTTTTGTCCAGTGTGTTGCTTTGTTTTTAATGGCTAGTGCGAGTTTTTCTGGCGCTTTTCTGGGAGAAACGTATGCGCGGTGTGTGTGTGTGGGTGGGTGGGTGGAAGTTCTCCTGTGTTCTAGGTTGTTGGTAGACACTGTGGCTTTCTCTGGGGACGTTGAGATCAGTTTCATTACCATTCAGGTCGTGGGTTTGCTCAGTGAGATGATGTGCAAATGTGGGGTGTGTACTATCACTATTTACGGCTCTGAGGTGCTATGAATACCCTGTTTTGAAAATTATGAACGTAATAAATTCAACTACTTGATAGCTACATAAAGGTTAGGATGTCGTACGCAACTTGCGTACAACTTATGAAGTACTTATTCCGAAAAAGAGGAGTAAAATTACGGGAGAGTAGAACTATTTCACAGAGTTGACGTTCAAATATCGCACACAGTCTAGCACGAATTGCGTGTGAGAAAGACAGTAACACGAGATTAACGAATAAAATTCGGATCACAACTGACTCGGCCGCTCAGAATAAAGATATTCGTGAACAGTTCGGATCTATGCGATTCCATACCTTTCATTATGACCTTTTTTTTTTTTTTTGACAAGCATACAGTTTTAAGCAGCAGATAAAATGTGTATTCCCCAAGCGGGGTTCAAGAACTAGATTCAGTAACAGTCGATAGCTTCACTTTGTGTAGGATGGTACTGATTGTGATGCACAGTATCTGTAACGTTAAACAAAAGCTTGCCATTCCCGGAAGATAACCTGGTGAGAACCTTTATGTTACTCCAAAAGGATAATTATGCGGTTTGTCCTAGTAGGCCAACAAGTCTACTAATCTCGGTTTTTCCCGGCCGTATTTAAGCGAATGGGAATGGAACAAGTTAATTCTGAAGTGGGAATATATGGGAGGTAATTTCCAGTTCGACCATCTGCTGCCTACCGAAAGAAATTTTGCAAAAACTTTCTCATATTCGAATAATAGTACTTATTTTAATTCATCCTGTATAAACATTCTAGTAAAATATACACGTGTGGCCATTAAAAGTGCAGCACATTGAAGATGGCACATAAAAACACCAAGCTGACATAAAGTGTAATATGTATGTAAATGATTGGTGCCGGGTGGTTATAATTAAAGTAGAGCTACTCACAGAGTTCTACTGAGGGCTGTAATTATCTTACGGCAGTGAACTTGGTAGGTATTCTACTGCGTAATACGGAACCTATTTACACTGGAAAAATTAGTTCCTGTTTTGGTCACCAGATGCAAATATGGCGTTGTGAATGCAAGAAAGACGTACAGAAATGTTTCCATATGTAACAGATTAGGAACAGAACAGATTAAGCAAGTGAGAAACGCATAATGTTGTTTTTGTTACTGGTAATTTCCAAGAATGATTGCCTATCGAACGCGCGGGCCCCAAGCGATATATATCGAACGTGCGACTCTATGTTGACCGCACGACCCCAGATCACGTAAGAAACAGATTGACCGTCCTTTCGGCAGAACAGGCAACCGTAAAAATAGTTTTCCCGCCGGTCAACAGATGTCGCAGGCCACGATACAATGCTAACTGACCTGTCCATGTCGCGGAATTGGCAACGCTGTATCTTCGGTGACGTGAATGACGCTGATTTGTCTTCGGCTAGAGCGCTGCGCGCGAAATGCATTCGTCACACAGCTGACTGTAGACCATGATCGGTTATGGTTTTTCCCGAGTTTTCAATCGAAGAATGTAGATTAGCTCCTGTAATTCTACAAACCAAGTTTATTTCTACTGTAGGGATACTTCTCACAATCATATGCAAAATGAAAAGTAATACACAATCTGCACTCGCGCAGACCTGTTACTATAGGCAGTGTTGTTTTCGAGAGAAAGCAGTGTGAGGATTATTAGCGCACAAATAAAAAAAAAAAATAAAATAGGCAGTGTCTATAGTTTGCATGCTATGCTCGTTCTCTTCTATCCTCCTCCCTTCATTCCAGTATAAACGTTTGTTCACATGTATAAGTGAATGGCAGTGAACATTGGCGAATTATCTATGAATACTCATTTGCAGCAGTGTAAACGAGGTTTTACACTCGTTCACTTCGTTCGCTCTAGGATTTAGAGGGACCAATGACCTAGCAGTTAGATGACGGCTATTATTCATTTGTTTCACTGTTGCGATCTCAGCTCTAGAGCCATTTTCAATTACCAAGGGAAAGGTCTTGTAAGGTAATGCTTCTTAAATTGTTTACCAAATGTTACCACACTATGCTTTGCATTTTGTTATCTATATCTTATATTGGTTTCAGTTTTCACATTGCACACAAAAACGCCTCTACAGCCAAAATTACGATAGTGAAGTGAATAAACAGTTTAAAAAAAGTCGAAATCGCAGCAAAGATTTCATTTAAAAATTATATGATATGATTCTTGTACAGGAAGGGCTGCCACGTTATATCAAAATAGAAGATCGACAAAATTTAGATAGGATCGAATGCTTAAGGCTCTTTATTAATTCTTACTCGTAACTAATTTATAGATTTACCTGAATTTAAAATCCACTCGCGTAACCTTTCTTTATTTTTGACGAGAATCTGAACATTTTTAGATCCGGATTTGTCTGTCTACTCCTTCCACAGTTGATATACTCGCAGGCCCTCGGCATGACGACTCTATCCACTACCACTGGTTTGTCAGAAACAGCTGTACTTCACAGACGCCAAATAGTGGAAAGCTGCACGCGTTCGGCCGTTGGTTCGGCCGATGTTGCCACATATTTCACAGAACGGAGTGCCATCTAGTGGTTGATTCCACAAGTAGGGGTGTGACGCTGTTGCCACCTGGTGGCCGTTCCCTTACAAGGGTTGCCTGCTAGACCAAGCGATTGGGCAATCTGTTTCTCACGTGATCTGGGACACGACTTTGGTGGCGCGAGTTATGGATACCGTTTAAACATTCACTAGAGCAACGACAAAAGATGAATGTTTACTAAATTACAATTAATTACAAATGAAAGTAGTAGCTCTACAGATGTTGTTTTATGGCACAGGGCGCGGTACAACTACAAAGGAAAATCAGCAGCCGCATCTTTCTTGCTAAGTTTCCGTGACATGCTGCACAGTTCCTTCTATCCTCATTTTGAAGCAATCCGAAGTCCCAGTAAAATTTCAAACAACTTTCCACACTGCACAAACGAGGAATTAGAATTTGCCATATGGGACTATCGGCACTCGAAATTACAACGCTTTCACTCATTGCTATTCACAAGCGAAAACAATAAACTGTGTTCCCCTGGCAAAGCACGAAACATTTAGCATAATTCGCACCACCAGAATCGTGCGGTCGACATAGAGTCGCACGTTCGATATACACTCCTGGAAATTGAAATAAGAACACCGTGAATTCATTGTCCCAGGAAGGGGAAACTTTATTGACACATTCATGGGGTCAGATACATCACATGATCACACTGACAGAACCACAGGCACATAGACACAGGCAACAGAGCATGCACAATGTCGGCACTAGTACAGTGTATATCCACCTTTCGCAGCAATGCAGGCTGCTATTCTCCCATGGAGACGATCGTAGAGATGCTGGATGTAGTCCTGTGGAACGGCTTGCCATGCCATTTCCACCTGGCGCCTCAGTTGGACCAGCGTTCGTGCTGGACGTGCAGACCGCGTGAGACGACGCTTCATCCAGTCCCAAATATGCTCAATGTGGGACAGATCCGGAGATCTTGCTGGCCAGGGTAGTTGACTTACACCTTCTAGCGCACATTGGGTGGCACGGGATACATGCGGACGTGCATTGTCCTGTTGGAACAGCAAGTTCCCTTGCCGGTCTAGGAATGGTAGAACGATGGGTTCGATGACGGTTTGGATGTACCGTGCACTATTCAGTGTCCCCTCGACGATCACCAGTGGTGTACGGCCAGTGTAGGAGATCGCTCCCCACACCATGATGCCGGGTGTTGGCCCTGTGTGCCTCGGTCGTATGCAGTCCTGATTGTGGCGCTCACCTGCACGGCGCCAAACACGCATACGACCATCATTGGCACCAAGGCTGAAGCGACTCTCATCGCTGAAGACGACACGTCTCCATTCGTCCCTCCAATCACGCCTGTCGTGACACCACTGGAGGCGGGCTGCACGATGTTGGGGCGTGAGCGGAAGACGGCCTAACGGTGTGCGGGACCGTAGCCCAGTTTCATGGAGACGGTTGCGAATGGTCCTCGCCGATACCCCAGGAGCAACAGTGTCCCTAATTTGCTGGGAAGTGGCGGTGCGGTCCCCTACGGCACTGCGTGGGATCCTACGGTCTTGGCGTGCATCCGTGCGTCGCTGCGGTCCGGTCCCAGGTCGACGGGCGCGTGCACCTTCCGCCGACCACTGGCGACAACATCGATGTACTGTGGAGACCTCACGCCCCACGTGTTGAGCAATTCGGCGGCACGTCCACCCGGCCTCCCGCATGCCCACTATACGCCCTCGCTCAAAGTCCGTCAACTGCACATACGGTTCACGTCCACGCTGTCGCGGCATGCTACCAGTGTTAAAGACTGCGATGGAGCTCCGTATACCACGGCAAACTGGCTGACACTGACGGCGGCGGTGCACAAATGCTGCGCAGCTAGCGCCATTCGACGGCCAACACCGCGGTTCCTGGTGTGTCCGCTGTGCCGTGCGTGTGATCATTGCTTGTACAGCCCTCTCGCAGTGTCCGGAGCAAGTATGGAGGGTCTGACACACCGGTGTCAATGTGTTCTTTTTTCCATTTCCAGGAGTGTATATCGTTAGGTGCCGTGCATTTGATGAGCAAATATTCTTAGAAATTACCTTATTATTAACCGCCGCCTGCACAATTTGTTCAATATGAGCGCCGGAGACATCGACGAGAGAGAGAGAGAGAGAGAGGCCAATGCTACTTACACTATAGATGATAAGCTCACACGGCCGCCATTTCTCTGCGAGAACTCGCGCGGGTATTACAATCGCCTGTTGACTGTCACAAGAAATAAAATTGACAGTCACATTATAGCAGAAATACTAGCTTATTATTCAGTGTTGACTATTATGCAGTTAATGTGGAGAAAACTAAAAGAGTGGCGTTGTACAGTTTATTACCCATTTATTACAAGTATGGGAATCGACCAGGAAAAAGGGTTCCACTTGTATCACTTTAGATGCTCTCAAGCGATATCAGAGTTCTCTACTTGTATATTCATTGTTGATGTTAGTAGCCACTAAACTATATATACTCGTAGTTTTTTTCATTCCGGCTTAATATGTTTTAGATGAGATCATTGTGGACATAGAAGCTATGTCTTAAACCAGAAAAATCCAGAGGACATACTACTGTTATAATATTTAGAAATGCTAAGGAATGAAAGCATGGTAAAACAATTCCACAATAGCCGATTTACGAAAACGTAACTTTTTTACGGACATTCGCATTTTCATGCGAATAGTAGAACATAAAAGATTATCTTCCAGGATTTGTTAACTGACAATTCAGTTCGATAAATGCAATTAAAAGAAAAGTAAAAAAATACACAGACGGAAAAGATGTAATACCAAAAAATATTTAATATAGAGTCATGAAATTTTGGGAATACATTTGTCTATTTGAGTGATTAAAGTTGCAAGATGTCCGCCCCCAGTAGCTGAATGGTCAGCGTGACGGATTGTCAATCCTCTGAGCCCGGGTTCGATTCCCGGATGGGTCGGGGAATTTTCTCCTCCCGGGGACTGGGTGTTGTGCTGTCATCGTCATCATCCTATCATCCTCATCAACTGCAGGTCGCCGAAGTGGCGTCAAATTGAAAGACCGGCACCCGGCGAACGGTCTGCCCGACGGGGGGTCCTAGCCTTACGATTAAATAAAATAGTTGCAAGATCACAGATTAATGTAAAGGGCGATAAGCCATTACAAATGTGAAATGCTGGTACAGTAATAATCGATGTAACAGCCAGAATGTTTAATGCAAGGATGCAAACGTTTATGCATTGTGTTGTACAGGTGGCGGATGTCAGTTTGCGGGAACGGAGTTTCATGCCTGTTGCACTTGGTCTGCCAATATAGGGACGGTTAATACAGGTTGTGGATGACGCTTGAGCTGCTGTCCGATGATGTCCAATATGTGCTCGATTGCAGAGGGATCTGACTATCGAGCAGGCCAGGGAAACATGTCGACACTCCGTAGAGCATGATGGGTTACAACAGCGGTATGTGGACGAGCGTTATCCTGCTGGAAAACACACCATCGAATGCTGCTCAGGAATGGCAGCACAAGTCGAATCACCAGACTGACGTATAAATTTGCTGTCAGTGTGCGTGGGGTGACTACTAGAGTGGTCCTGTTGTTACACGAAATCGCAACCCAGACCATAACACAAAATGTAGGTCCATTGTGTCCAGCACGCATACAGATTGGTTGCAGTCCTTCAACTGGTCTCCTTCTAATCAATAAACAGCCATCACTGACACCGAGGCAGAACCAGCTTTAATCAGAAACCCCAACAGACTTCCACCCTGCCCATCTGACTCGGAGTTGACCGTGAAGTAATCAGTTTGAATAGTTCCTTGTGTCACTGTGGTGCCAACTGCTCTACAAACTGCTGCTGCAGAGGCAGTAAGGCAGTACAATGCGCCAGAGCCATACGCCGAACATGATGGTCTTCTCTCTCGACCGTGCCACGTGGCCTTCCGGAACCCGGTCTTCTTGCGATCGAACTTTCTCGTGACCACTGATGAGCCCGTTCACATACAGTGGCAACACTCCTGCCAAGTTTTCCTGCAGCATCGCAAAAAGAACTTCCAACTTCTTGTAGCCCTATTACATGACCTCGTTCACCTGAGTGAGGTGTTGATAATGGCGTCTTTGTCACCTTACAGGCATTCTTGACTAACATCAACTTACCACGTCCAATCTCAAAGGTAGCTGACGTTCACGAACGTCACAGTGTATATTTAAAGCAAACCTTGTTTTCATCCACTTAGAGACGCTACTAGTGCACAAGTCTTGTGCTACCAGCCCCATAACTGAACAGACATCATCTTTCAGACGTAGAACCACGCTTACCAACTTCCGTTTACGTCGCGCAACTCCTTCTTGGTGATGCTATTTCTTTCCGTCTGTGCAGTTTGGTGTCAGAGAGAGTAAACTACCGACATCATGATTTATAATCTTGCATGCTACTTACTGACCTTTATTACCCGCTACTTAAGCTGTCATTGCCTCAAAAAGGAGCGGAATATGCAGAAAGGAGTTGAATATGTTGATGTAGAAGAGTATCAGCATGGATACTTGTACCTCTCTCTGTAATCCCAAGCTCATTTCGCTTGGGTGTTCAGCCAGGTAAGATCCATTGTTGCTCGCAGAGGTGGCAGTTCCGTGTAAGGGAGCGTGTACCTAGAGGTCAGTGTGTCTAGAAACACGAGATGGTTTTTGTCGGTACTTCAGTGTAGTGACTGATTTTAGAATCACTTGAAGGAATGCGAACTAAAGACTGACACAAGCAGTTTCCGCTAGTTCCTACAGTTTCTGTACTTGTTACGCGTGAGGTTGTGTTTTGTGCAGCGTTTGTAAATATTTCGAGTTCTGCACTTTTAAGTGCTGTATAAAATACTAAAGCTATCTAGAATGTATTGTTAATTCTTCAAGTACATATTGCTACGGCAAGTATATATTTTATATTTTGCAAACTAATTGTATAATGTATGGACAGTAAAACTATACTTCATCGGTTGTGCACGATCTTGTGCCTTGAAAGAGAAGACGGTCTTTTACTATGGAACATTTCATATTTGCAAATTAACTGAATTTCATTAATGTTCAAACAATTTTACCTCTCTTGAAATTGGGACTTTGTGTTACTTTCCAATAGCTTCAATTTCAAAATGTGTTCAACTTGTAACTGATTTTTCATGCCACTTAGGCTTTATTTGATTTCACTTACTGATTACTGGTGTGTAATAGAGTAATAATGCAACAAATAGACGACTAACTACGGTACTCACAAGATTTCCTCGACTGCGACCCTTGTAAATTTCAACATAATATTTGTTCCTGCGTAGATGGCCATATTGTATCTTGAGTGGAGAAAATCTGTGTCACGAAATTTTAACTCTGGATAGCTGATGCCAGTACGAACCAAACTTACTAATGTTGTGTAGGTCGACAATGCACCATTTTTAAACAACGAAAACTTGGCGCCACGCTCTTCGATTGGTCGTGGGATTGCCATGTTGCCGTTCGTTGGTTGTATCATTTTATATATATATATATATATATATATATATATATATATATATATATATATATATATATATATATATATATATATATATATAATTCCTATTACAGGCAAAAGTCTGAAATCTTTTCCAAGATGCAACACTCTCCCCTACTAAATTTCCCAAGAAGAATACCTCCAAATCGCCTACAGATTTAATAATTATTCTTCCTACACATACGCACAGTAACTAAAATTTCGTTATTTAGTACCCTTGCTGGTGTTTCACTTGTTATAGGCCGTAGTGCTTAGGGTTAATGTGTAAGGAGTGTCCACATGAAAAGGTTCGAAACGTCGTAACGACAAACCGCTTGAAATTTGCATGGATCGCTTTGGGACAGCATAGTGAGACACCTACGCAATGGAGGCATGCGTCATCACCTCCCCCAAGAAGCCGGCAAGATGATGCTCGTCGTCTTTTACGACGTCCGAGGTTCGTTACTCATCCAGTTCCTCGAGCACGGAAAAACCATTAACAGTGGCGTGTTTTGAGAGGCAACCTGTAGCCTGCCCAAGTCCATCGAGAGAAAACGGCATGGGCTGCTCACGGAGAGAGTGGTTCAGCTCAGTGATAGCACACATCCACGCGTCTGCAAGGTCACACAGAGTGTAATGGTCAAGCTCAAGTGGAAGCAGGTTGAGCATCTGCCTACGGCCCGGACATGTCACCCTGCGACTTCCATGCATGTGGTCCACTAAAAACAACATCTCCACGGGAAGTCCTTCAATTCGGACTATGAACTGAAGGTCACAGTGGTGGACTGGCTCCTGTCACAGCCATAGCTATTCTGGGAAAAGGGAATCCTTCGACTCGTGAAAGAGTGCGGTAATTGTGCTCAATTTTCTGGTGATTACTTTCAAAGAAAGACTTCAGTTATACGTTCAGTGTTGTTTCGACCCTTTCTTTTTGATCGCCCTCATTCACTGACAGAAAAACAAATCACACCACCGAGAAGGAGTTGAGCGACATAAGCGAAAGCTGGTAGGCGTGTTTCTACATCTAAAAGATGATGTCCATTCAAATTTCACTCCAATCGCATAAGAGTGGCGCCACTAGGAGGATGCAAATCAAGTTTGCTCTAAGTACACGCTGTAAGGGTCATGAGCGTTAGTTACCTTTGAAATTGGACGTGGTAAATTGATGTTAGCCAAGAATGCCCTTAATGGGACAAAGACGCCGTTATCAACACCGCACTGAGTTTGAACAAGATTGTGTAATAAGGCTTAATGTTCCTTCTGTGGTACTGCAGAAAGGCTTGGCAGGAATGTAGCCACACTGTACCTGAAGACCGAGCCCTGGACGGCCACGTGGCACTACAGAGAGAGAAGACCATAGTGTGTGGCTTATGACTTTTGCCCATCGTACTGCATCTGCAGCAGCAATATGAGCAGCAGTTGGCACCACAGTGACACAACGAACTGTTACAAATCGGTTACTTCAAGGACAGCTCGGAGGTAGACGGTCTGTAGCGTCCATCCACTGACACCAAACCATCGCTATTTTCGGCTTTAGCGGTGTCAAGCGAAAGCCCATGGTGGAGGTCTGTTGTGTTTTCCCATGAAAGCTAGTTCTGCTTCGGTGGCAGTGATGGCCATGTGTTGGTTAGGAGGGCATTTGAAGGCCTGCAAGCAACACACACTGGACCTACACCCTGACCGCAAATTTGTACGTCAGTATGGTGATTCAGCCTGTGAGGCTGCCATTCATGAATAGTATTCAAAAAATGTTCAAGTGTGTGTGATTCCCAAGGAACCAAACTGCTTAGGTCATCGGTCCCTAAACTTACACACTACATAAACAAACATATGGTAAGAACAACACACACACACACATGCCCGAGGGAGGACTCGAACCTCCAGCGGGAGGGGCCATGCAGTCCGTGACACATGAATATTATTCCATGGGGTGTTTTCCAGCAGGATAACGCTCGCCCGCATACCGCTGTTGTAACCCAATATGCTCTACAGAGTGTCAATATGTTGCCTTGACCTGCTCGATCACCAGCTCTGCTCCCAATCAAGACGCTACCTCCAGCGTCATCCACAACAAGCATTAATCGTCCTGTATTGGCCGACCAAGTGCAACAGGCATGGAACTCCATCCCGCAAATTCACATCCGCCACCTGTACAACACAATTCATACTCGTTTGCATCCTTGCGTTCAACATTCTGGCGGTTACACCCGTTGTTCAAATGGTTCAAATGGCTCTGAGCACTATGGAACTTAACTGCTGTCCCCTAGAACTGAGAACTACTTAAACCTAACTAACCTAAGGACGTCACACACATCCATGCCCGAGGCAGGATTCGAACCTGCGACCGTAGCGGTCGCGTGGTTCCAGACTGTAGCGCCTAGAACCGCTCGGCCACTCCGACCGGCACACCCGTTGTTAATGCGCCAGCATTTCACATTTTCGATGGCTTATCTCGCGCTTATATTAACATCTGACCTTTCAATGTTAATCGTTTAAATATGTTAATTAGACAAATATATTCCGGAAATTTTGTTACTCTATATTAATTATTTCTTGTTGTTGCGATTTTTTTTGGCCAGTTTATATACAAATATCTGTTTGCGTGTGTGTGTAAAAATAGTAAAGTCGATAGCCAGTTGATGATGCCCCGCTGTGTAACGACAGCAATGAAATTGCGCGCTTGTGGCTTTATGGTTACACAAGCCATAGAGATGGTGCGAGTGGACGCGAAGGAGGTGCCCACGCCCTCCGTTATAAAGACCCCCCTCCCACAGGGCCTTCACCGGCGCTGCTATAAAAGTGCGGACGCTTTTTGCGTACGGCTCTCCCCGCCGTTGCTACTGCTACTGCTCGCAGGGGGAACATCGCGTGCTTCCTCTCATTGCTTCTTTTATTTTTATTTTTCGCTTCTCCAGCGGCCATAATTTGCATCTCTCAACGCCGGAGCCGACCGCGGGATGTACGCTGGGGTTAAAACAACGGCCTGGCGGAGGCAGGCGTCGTGGGAGCGGCAGCCCCGGCGTTAACTATTAACAGCAGCGCCCCCACCGCCCCCGGCGGCCGCTGCGCGCGCACGCTTCGCATTAAGACGGCCGTCCGGCCGCCCGCAGAGGCCCGTTTTAAGCGAGTTAGCGCGCCGGGTAGCGACGCCCGTAAATTGATTACTGAGCCATCCGTGGCGGGCGTTAAAGCGCGCACCCCACCCCCACACCTGCTCGATAAACTGTTCATAACTCCGGCAGTAGCGATCTGATTCGATTTTTTACTGCCTGACCTCGCCAGAAGACGACGACCACAAGACCAAATCCACGGTGCATGTCAGTAGTCGTAAACAACGTACTTAAGCGCCAACAGATACGAGCTCGATTACAAGTGTAGGTAACTGCGTGAACAGGATCATGTTAAACCATACGAGCGTTCCAGAATGACTTAAGGATAATTGCCTGAATAGGATCGCAGAAACGAAGGGGTGCTGAGCTTTACAGAATGACGTAAAGATTATAACAAGTGGAAATAAGTGCGTGAACGGCAGCACGTTAAATCGTACGAAAGAGTACTAAGTGTTCCTGAATGACGTAAAGATAAATATCATAACACTTGTTTGTTGATCATGTATTACAAGCGGTTTGACCTGACCGCCAACATCCCAGAAACAAAGGTACTCCCACTGCAAGCACCTTCAACTGCCTTTCCGGATTTCGATATCTTTATTTCCAGCACACCTTTGGAAGAAGAACATCACTTCCTCGATCTAGGAAGTACGGTTGTCTCCAAAACTTGTGGACGAAATCAACTTCCCCATGATGTTTCACTGCCACGTAACATATCTCTATAAAACTTGGACCATATGTAGAAAGAACTGCAACAGTATATTGCAGAATCTAACTGAAGGAAATACCATATTTTACAGAGTATAAGAAGAACATTTTTATTCGAAAAGTTGCCTCTAAAATTCAGGAGCGTCTTATATTCGAAATGAATATAAAAATATCCAATGTTTGATGTAAAATTCCCGCCAGTCTTAACAATGGCCATTATTCGATGCCACGGGAAACCTGTCTTTATCTGGCAACATTGGATTCAGCTGGTAGCAGCAGTGCACCGATGCGACGAACGTAGTTGCGGGCTTTCACAAGCTTACTAACGCTGTCTCCCTCCCGCCACGCCATCAAAAATCCACAACATTGCAGCCTTAAGATGCGTTACAGCAGTCTACGGTGCCAGTGAACTTGAATTTAAAGTGACTTTTATTATCAGCAACAGTACAATAATTTTGTTAGTTACTTCGGAAAATACCGAAGTAACACCAGACCAAATTGCTTCCCACATCATTACTACCTCAAGAGTACCTCCTGATAAGAAACATACAAGACGTATCAGACGCCAGCTTCGTGGCCTGAAAAAGAAGGCATCTCCCTCATCTGAGTATACCAATCCCTTCACACTTTCAGACATTGACTCTGAACTGAAGGACCTCAAACCTTTTAAGGCGCCTGGACTCGATGGTATCCATCCAGAATTCCTGATCCATATGGGAGCAAAAGCTAAGAAATGGCTAGCAGAATTCTTCACTGACATCCTGCTGACTAGTCAACTTCCATTGGAGTTTAAAAAGGCGAAAATAATATCTGTTCTGAAACCTGGCAAACCTAGCAACAAGGTAGAAAACTATCATCCCATTGCCCTACTTAGCTGCTGCTACAAGCTTTTTGAAAGGCTAATATATAACAGAATAAGTAGTGCTATCCTAGAGAACGTTCCAGTTGATCAGGCAGGCTTCAGACCAGGGCGTAGCTGCTGCGACCAAGTATTGTCTCTCACATCCTTCATAGAGTCAGGATACCAAATGAAGCACAAAATATCCGTGGCATTTGTTGATCTAACTGCCGCCTTCGACACTGTGTGGAGAGAAGGCCTTATCTACAAATTTCTCCGCATCATACCCTGCAGAACAATGGCTCGACTGATTAACAGCACGCTAAGTGATCGGAAGTTCCAGGTAATCACTGGAAGCAACATAAGTAACGAGAGGAAGCTGAACAACGGATTGCCTCAAGGATTAGTTCTTCACCCTTACTGTTCAACCTATATCTATCTGATCTACCTGACACTTCGTCCAGAAAATACTGCTATGCCAGTGACCTGGCTCTAGCCGTAAAACACCAGGAAATGAAGACAACAGAAGAGCTCCTAGCCAATGATCTGTCTGCATTAGATAATTACTTCAAAATCTGGAGACTCCAACCCAGTGTGAGTAAAACAGAAGTGTGTTGCTTCCATCTATATAACCGGTTGGCAAACGTAAAACTGCAAGCAAGTTTCAGAGGCAGAATTCTTCGTCATAATTGGAACCCAAAATATCTTGGTGTCATCCTGGATCGCCCGGGGTTCCCGGGTTCGATTCCCGGCGGGGTCAGGAATGTTCTCTGCCTCGTGATGACTGGGTGTTGTGTGATGTCCTTAGGTTAGTTAGGTTTAAGTAGTTCTAAGTTCTAGGGGACTGATGACCATAGATGTTAGGTCCCGTAGTGCTCAGAGCCATTTTGTCATCCTGGATCGTACACTATGCTTCAAACAACACCTTCTTAACGTGGCTCAAAAGTTGAGTACTCGAAACAACATCCTCCATAAGCTTTTGCGGAACTATCCGGGGATCTTCAGCAACCACCCTGCGATCTTCAGCTCTGGGCTTGGTGTACTCAGGTGCTGAGTATTGTGCACCTGTTTGGAGGAACAGTCATCATAATATCTGGCACAATCAGATCTACTCCAGTTTATTAGCTTCCACTGTCAATCGGTATAATGCCTCCTGATCTATGCAGATGTTCTGCCCTTATGAGAGAATTCCACAAGATCTCCAGGAATTCCATCTAACCTACCCGTGCATAGCGAGCTGCCACTTTTAAATCGCAAGAGACTGAAATCACGCCATCCAACTCTGTGCGATGCTGCTGACATGGTTGCTAAGGATTTCAAACCTCTTGAAGAATGGAAAGGTCGGTGGGAAGCAGTGACAGATGTGCACCTGCGTAACATCTTCTCAGGTGCTAAACTTCCAAGTGGATTCGACCTGCCGGCCGGAGTGGCCGAGCGGTTCTAGGCGCTACAGACTGGAGCCGCGCGACCGCTACGGTCGCAGGTTCCAATCCTGCCTCGGGCATGGATGTGTGTGTTGTCCTTAGGTTAGTTAGGTTTAAGTAGTTCTAAGTTCTAGGGGACTGATGATCTCAGCAGTTAAGTCCCATAGTGCTCAGAGCCATTTGAACCATTTTTTGATTCGACCTACCACACAAGACCTGGACTACTCTCAACAGAATCCGTACCGGCCATGGCCGATGCAGGGATGCTCTCTTTAAGTGGAGGAAGCTGCCTGGTCCAGCCTGTGACTCCGGGGCTACATACCAGACTGTTCACCACATTGTCAGTGAACGCAGGATTCGAGCCTATCACGGCGCCAAAGAGGACTTCCTGCAACCAACTCCAGATGCAGTGCGCTGGATTGAAGGACTGGATATTCAGTTGTAAAGACAAACTTAAGTTTCTTGTGTGTCAATATGTACATATGTATATGTAATTTAATTTCATGATATGTCTGTATTAGCCATACGCTAAATAATAATAATAATTTTTGTTAGTAGCTTGTTTCGTAATAGAAAAAAATAAAAGGTATTCATACGATGGAGGTTATAAATTGAGAGTAGTAACATATGCAGAAGAACATGGAAACAGAGCAGCTGGGCGGCATTTCGTCCCTCCACCAACAGAAAAACCATTCCTCATTGGCGGGCTAGTAAAGAAGAACTGCATATAGAAATAGAGGGCTGAATGTAAAATGGCTAAAACTAGAAGCTGACGTATTGAAGTGGATTCATGGATACCGTCGAAATTACATTGGAATTAATAAAATAATGTTTCAGATACTCGTTCGTAAGCTAGCGTTGCAGTGAAACTTAACGTACTCTAAGGGTGGAGTTAGCTGGTGCTTCAGGTTTACGAAGTGACATGGACTTAGCAAGCGAAGCAAAATCAAAATATTTCAGAAAATGCCGCAAGAGTTTGAAGATAAAACGTTGTCTTCCCATCGCTTTCTTATTCAACATCGAGAGGAAACCAGTGTGGAACTAAGCCAAATAGGGAATATGGACGAAACTCCTCTGACATTTGATGTGCTGAGTAACAGAACTGTGGCCTTGAAAGGTGCTAAAACTGCAACTACAAAAACAAGTGGACACGAAGAAACTTAATCCAATGACCATTTTCAGGCACAAAACAATGCCAACACCTTCTGAAATACCGCCAGGTGTTGTCGTCCACATACATGACAAGGGTTGGATGGACGAGGTTGCTATGAAATTACATATTAACAAAGTGTGGGAGAAAAGGAAATGTGTTTTATTGAAGAAGTTTTCCCTTGTTGTACTAGATCAGTTTAGTAGTCATTTGAAAAATTCTGTGAAAGAGAAACTGAGACAGGGAAATACAGAGCTTGCTGCTATTCCGGAAGGACTTACTTCATAGCTGTAACTCCTTTATGCCTCGATAAATGAACCATTTAAAGTGTGTATGAGCGAGGAATGGAGCAACTGGATGATGGATGAAATCCAACATGAATTCACGCCGAAGGGACCTACAATTAAACAAGTGTGTCTGAACAGTCGTGGTCTAGAATGAGAGAAGATATTATTGTTAAATATTTCAAGAAGTGCGACATAACTAACTTTCTCGATGGCTGTGAAGACCATCTTATATATAAACATCAAAAAAGTTTTGCATCACCCCGGTTCCCAGAACTCCTGAAGATATAAGTTGACTGTGGATATAGTACCACAGACACTGTCCCTTTGACTGTTTAGGGATGTCACTAAACCCGCCCAAAGATGTAAACAACCATAAATACTGTAGACCAAAAGCAAACTGGTGCTTTTCATTTATTATAATGTTGTTCTACAAAGAACCAATGGAATATTCAGTTAACATGTTATTTTTTAAACAAAAACTGCTTGAAAATTAATGGGCGTCTCGTAGTCTGTTGCGTCTTAATGGCCCGTAAAATGCGGTACGCAGTGAAACGAACGGAAAAAAAGACTCTCGTTCAAAGACAATAATTACACTGAAGTTACCGTGAATCGTGGCGGTCCCCAGGACGTTACAGAAGGCGGGACGTGGTTGTGTGGCCAACACGGAGGGCTATGCATGCTCCATAATGTGTTCCTATGCTGGCACGGAGTCCTTACGGTACGGCGTTCCATTTCTCGGTCAGTGCGGCTGATAACATCTGGATAGTCGCTACTGCATGTGGACGTGCTGCAACACGTGTCCCCAACGCATTCCACAAGGGGTCGATCGATTTAAGTAGAGGAAATGGGTAGGTCAGTTCATTTGCCGAATATCCTCTCTTTCCGAGAGCTCCTCCACCGGAACTGTTCGATGCGGTCACGTATTGTCATCCATAAAAATGAAATCAGGGCTGAATGCATCCCTGAAAAGATGTATAGTGTCGCAGTTAACGTTGACCGGTGTGCGCACAGTATTCAAAGATTTGGAAGTCAGTGCGCTCATGCAACATTACGGCCCACAAATTTCCAGTTTTCCGTACAAATACACAAACTATACACTGTTTTCACACCAATCTTGACCAGATATTGAAACTATCAGTTAAGTTCCTTTTGAGCCAAATTCATATGTCATTTATGTGCAGCAAGCAGGGCCAATTTAAGGCCGAGAGGCACAAGCCGTCGCTGTGGTGCCACACTGAGAGGGTCGACCAGGTACAAGACTTGTGTACAGTACGTGTCGCAATTAGTAAGGAAAACTGACAGAGGCGAAAATGTGCGAGGGAAAAGAGGAAGGAGATTGGGGGTGCAAAATGATAAGTCGCTTGTGCGGCAAAACATTCTCAACGGGCCCTGGCAGCACAATCACTCAGGCGTTTCACCAACATTAGTTTCACCAAGTTGTTTCCTTCTGGCGGTCCAAATAAAACAGTGTTTTGTCCAGCTGCAATATCGCCACTGAATGTGTCATAATGTCTTCATATAGGGCCTCAACATCGTCAGCTGATCCACTATTACCGTCGACATTTCCTGCACATCACGAGCCAACCTTCCGGAACAGAACTGTTCAATTTCTTTCCAGTTATTCTTCCAATCCGATACCGCTGAGTTCCAATATTTTGTTCAGCAAAAATATTTTTCAAGAATTATTCTCCTGTATCCGTCCTATGCGGTGCATCTGACTTTTCCTCCACAGAAAATACCACCTTCTTTCTCTTTGATGTCATGTTACAGCTGCTAGAAACGGGAGCAATAGCGTACTGTACAACCCGACTTTAACTTGTTAGCTGTCACCATGCCATGATCCGTGAATGGCAGTTGGCTGAATTTAAATTTGCCGGCTGTGGTGGCCGAGCGGTTCTAGGAGCTACAGTCTGGAACCAAGCGTCCGCTACGGTCTCAGGTTCGAATCCTGCCTCGGGCATCGAGATGTGTGATGTCCTTAGGTTAGTTAGGTTTCAGTAGTTCTAAGTTCTAGAGGACTGACGACCTCAGAAGTTGAGTCCCATAGTGCTCAAAGCCATTTGAACCACTTGAATTTAAATTTAATGATTGTTGTCGTCGTCTAATCTCTGAGCATATATCTTCAGCATACTCAGGTTCTTGTCATCTGCATCATCCTTTTGTGGAATATTCCTGCATCCCCTATACTGTCACGAATTTCTGATAGGTGGCAGCACTATACGTAGCCTTCAAAATGGCGTCTGTAACGGAGGTACGTTCCAAGCAGAGAGCTGTCATTGAGATTCTCTGAGCGGAACATCAGAGACTCGCAGATATTCATAGGCGTTTGCAAAATGTCTACGGACACCTGGCAGTGAACAAAAGCACAGTGAGTCATTTGGGCGAGGCACCTGTCATCATCACAACAAGGGCGTGCTAACCCATCCGGTTCCCGCGGCCACACACAGCTGTGAGTCCTGCAGTGTTGGAACGTGCGGACACTCTCATTCTAGGTGGTCAACGGATCGCAAACGCCTCTCTGCTCAACCAGACGTCTGTGTTGGTAGTGCTAACACACTCGTCCAGCTGGGATACTCAAAGGTGTGTGCCCCGGCATTGCTTGCTCGTTACAAGGCTGACCGTGACAAGTTTTTGTCGTAAATCGCCACAGGCTATGAAACACGGTTTCATAATTTCGTACCGGAAACAAAACGGCAATCCACTAAGTAGCTCCACAACGTCTCTCCTGCGAAGAAAAAGTTCAAAGACGCGCTCTCAGCCCGTAAAATCGTGGCGGCAGCCTTCTGGGACTCTGAAGAGGTTATTCCGTTTGCTGTCCTCCCTGATGGTGCAACGATATTGTGCTACTCTCAGGAATGAAGAAACCACTTTAGCCTGTTCGTCGCCACAAAAATGCAAACGAACTTCTACTTCACCATCTGGCAAGGCCTCACACACGCCTGCCCACGGAAGAGGAGCTTTCAAAACTTCATTGGACTCTTCTACCTCATCCATCCTACAGCCCAGATCTCACAACGTACGATTTCCGTCTGTCTGGCTCCGAGGATGCACTCCGTGGTAAGCAGTAAGTGGATTGTGGGAAGGTTACTGTTGCAGCAAGGCTTTGGCTCCGATGACGACAAAAAGAATGGTACTGAGCGGGCATACAGGTCCTCCCAATAAGATGACGCAAGGCCGTCACATTGAGCAGAGATTATGTTGAAAAATAGGATTTTTAGCCAAAAGAGTGGGGAATAATATTGTATATTGGAATCCCGAATAAAACCAACCTACTTTCAGAAAAAAAATGTGTTGCATTGCTTATTGAACGCCCCTCCCAATGAAGGGCAAACATTTTATCACTTACTAAATGTTCGTTGTTCATGCAGTGAAACTTCAGTGTCAGATACAGGCGTAGAAAAAAAAAAGGAATCACCGAAAACGTAACATATTACCATGCATAATGCAGTGTAGGAAGCCCCTTGGATTCCGTAACAGCTTCTAGTCTCAGAATGGATAAATACAGATACCGGATGGTTTGAAAAGGGATCTTATACAATTCTTCCTGCAAAATAGTGTCAAGTTCAGGCAACGATGATGGAGACAGGTAGAGAATCACATATGTTTCGCTCCAAAATAGACCAAAGATGGCCAGTAATACTGAGATCTGGCGACTGTGGTAGCCAGGAAAGATGCGAAATTCATCCACGTCCTCACAGGACCAGTACTGGACGATGTGAGGTGCGTGGACAGTGTCCATGTCGCCTTGGAACACAGCACCACCGTTGGGAACAAACGTTCTGCCAAGGGATTGGCCTGTCAGCCAAAATCTTCACACAATCGTTGGCGCTAAGGTGACTTTGTAGATTAACCATAAGGCTCACGGAATATCACGATATGGCTGAACCCCTGACATGTTTCACTTTCGGGACGTAAACTCACCCCAAAGCAGGAAACAGTCCCAAGCGACTGGAAAGAAGCGCAAGTGACTCCAATGTATAAGAAGGGTAAAAGAACCAATATCACTAACTTCTGTTTTCTGCAGAACTCTTGAACATATTCTCAGTTTGAATATAATAATCTTTCTTGAGACTGAGAAGCTTATGTCCACGAATCAGCATGATTTTATAAAGCTTCGGTCTACGGAACTCATCTTGCCCTTTTCTCACATTATACACTGAGAACTGTGGATGAAGGGCAACGAAAAGATTCCATATTTCTAGATTTCCAGAAACCATTTGATACGGTGCCCATTGCAGGATGTTAACGAAGGTACGAGCATGTGGACTAGTTCACAGGTATGTTAGTGGCTCGACGACTTTACATAATAGAACCCATTTTGTTGTCCTCGACGGCGAGTGTTCATCAGAGACAAGCGTGTCGTCAGCAGGAGTGCCCCAGGGAAGTCTACAGGACTGCTGTTGTCCTCTATACACAAAAATGATTTGTCGGACAGGGTGGACAGCAATCTCCAGTTGTTTGCTGATGACGCCATGGTTACTGTAAGGTGTCGAAGTTGAATGACTGTAGGAAGATACAAATCGACTTAGACAAAATTTCCATTTCGTGTGATGAATGGCAGCTAGCCCTAAATGTGGGAAAATATAAGTCAATGCGGATGAGAAGGAAGATCAAACCTGTAATTTTCCTCATTTTTTTCGTTATTGTTCGTTGCATTTGTTCTGGGGACCACAGCGGACGTCACAAGACTTCCATTGAAGTTCGTTGTTGATCCCTTTGCTCAGCCATTTTTTAATTTTTATTTTTTATTTTTTTTTATTACAGAGACCAGACAGCTAGTATCTGGGCGTAACATTGCGAAGCAGTATGAAACGGAACGAGAATGTGAGAACTGTTGTAGCGAAGGTGAATGGTCAACTTCAGTTTAGATATGAGATGGAACGAGCATGTGATAACTGGGGTAGGAAAGGTGAATGGTCGACTTTGGTTTATTGGGAGGATTTTAGGGAAGAGTGGTTCACCTGTAAATGAGACCGCATACAGGATGCTCGTACAACCTTATCTTGAATACTGCTTGAACGTTTGGGATGCATACCAGGTCAGTTTGAAGGAAGAGATTGAAGCAGTTGAGAGGCGAGCTGCTAGATTTGTTACTGGTAGGTTCGAACAACACATACGTGTTACAGAGATGCTTCGGGAAGTCAAATGGGAATCCCTGGCGCCAAGGCGACGTTCTTTTCGAGAAGCACTGTTGACAAAATTTAGAGAACTGGCATTTGTAGCTGACTGCTAGACGATTCTACTGACGCCAACATACATTGCATGTAAGGACCACGAAGATGAGATGGCGAGAAATTAGGGCTCCTACAGAGGCATATTTGCAAGTGGAACAGGGAAGGAAATGACACGTAGTGGTACAGGGTACCCTCTGCCACGCACCGTTTGGTGGCTTGCAGAGTATCTATGCAGATATAGATTTATAGTAGTATGAAAAACGGCTCATCCAACCAAATGACTGTTTTCCATTCTTTAGAGTTCCTCTTTTATGGCTTCAGCTCTGTGTTTTCATGTTATGGCCATTTGCATCATTGAAGAGTGGTTTTGGAATTCCAGTTCATCCTGTCATCCATTGCTTATGGAGCTCTCTTTGTGTTATTTTGGTGGTGATATGGTTTGCAAGTGCGACACTCAGTTCTGCAGGGGCTTTTTCAGTTGCCGTCCTCTTAGTTTTTGGCCATAATCCTTTCCAATGACTGCTTGTCATGATCATTCAACACAGACCTTCATCTGCTTTGTGACTTACCAGATGCTTTCCCTGCATTTTCAATATGCTGCCTTTGAAACACCTAATACTTGGCCTCCCTTGATTATGGAAGTACCTATCACACAAGCAACAACAATTTGTCCATGTTTGAATTTCCTTAGGTCCAACATAATTCACTCACAAGTACACAGAACACCGACTGCTACTGATACTTGCAATATATTGAAATCATTGCACAGGTGCCATTTGTGCTCAGATACAACAATGGAAGCTGCTGGCTCTGTACTTGTGTTCAAACATGCATCTCTCGCAGTGCTTCCATACTTTATCTCGCCACTGTATCTGAAACTGTTTTATACATGAGTGTTTGGTTATTATTACCAACTAACACAAGAAATACACATCAACAAACATTATGTAAATCAACACACACTTCACTGCACTACTAGATGGGAAAATGATTCTTGGTCATCCTGTAAGACAGATAAGATGTTTTACTGGCAAAGACCACTTCCCACATCACAAGTACCACTCATTCTCAAGTTTCCAGACAAATTTTAGGCTACCCAGAGGATCAGATAATGTTTCTGGAAATGCAAAATATTATATCCTGTCAAGAGAATTACATTGAATCCTTTATATTACTATGGTGCTGATATCACTCATTTTTGATTATTTGGTTTTAAATTATGCAAACAGAGTCTTTAGGATGTTAAGACCATTTTGTTGAAACCATGTATCTAGCTTGTTTAGTTCATTTATGACAGCATCTGGAATTTCTCTCACATTTTCTTTTTCAATAAGTACTGCAATGTAATTAGCAAACACGAGAAGCAAATCCTGTTTTAAAAAGAAATGGTTAAATGGCTCTGAGCACTATGGGGCTTAACATCTTAGGTCATCAGTCCCCTAGAACTTAGAACTACTTAAACCTAACTAACCTAAGGACATCACATACATCCATGCCCGAGGCAGGATTCGAACATGCGACCGTAGCAACCCTGCGGTTCCAGACTGCAGTGCCTAGAACTGCACGGCCACCAAGGCCGGCCTTTTTTTTTTTTTTTTAAAAAAAAAAAAAAAAGAAAGAGAGAGAGAGAGAGAGAGAGAGAGAAAGAAACAAGATTGGCCCTAAGGTTGAACCTTTAGGGACTCCTTAGGAAATTGCATCCCACTGATAGCCATAATTAATTTATGTTATTAGATATCATGATTACCATTTGCTGTTTGTCAGATAAGACCTGACCCACTGCAGAAAATACTTTGTCTGATTCTGTATTTATCTTGTTTAAGAAGCAGCATGGTATTATTCACTGATTTGAATGCTTTTGTAAGGTCATAGAGGATACCTGCCACTTTATTGCTTTTATCCAGTGATGGACTGATTTTTTCTCAGTGAAGTCATTAACTGTGTTCATGGTGCTTTTCCCTTTTTTGAATCCATATTAGTTTTTGAGAATGAAATAATGTTTTGTGATTAAGTTTGCCTTTTTGTGTAGTGGTTTTACCTCTGCATACTCAGGCACATCATGGAAATCAGCTTGTTTAAATGACAGATGGTGTGCCATTTTACCACAAACAAATTTAATTACTTTTACGAATTTTAGTACAAAATAATATTTTTTAGAACTTCAGTAGGAACTTTACTACATGCCACAATTGGGTCACATTTCTTGTCCATGCCAAGGCAAAGAAATTTATACTGTTTTGATAAGTAATCACATCTACTTTTACATTTATGAGTAATTTATTGATGCATTTAGATTTTTAAACAGGATTCACAATAGTTTTGTTGCTTTGTTTAATTTTTGAAATTTCCAGGTTTTAACTAATGCACCTAACTCCAATTTAATAACAAACCATACTGCCTTAGTCTTATTCTTATGCTCTAACATGCGCTCATCATTTGATATTCTTTTGGTGGTTTAAAATGGTGTGGTTCACAGGGAAACATAAACAGAGCAATATACACACAAAAGATACTGTCGAGTTCATGAGGTATTAGAAGTTATTTGGCAGATTATTTGTGGGTATCTCAATTAATAAGATCATGGGATGTGAACGGCAAGCATTGTAGTTTGATTCTGGCCAGCCAAATGATTTTAATAGGCAGAGTGAAATTTATATTTTGAAAACACCATATGTTTCTAAACTATCAAGTGGCAATGGTGAAACAATGAGAGGTTTATTTATCTGTGTCACTGGTGAAAATTTAGCTTTGAAAATTGTATTTATTTCTTTATTCATCCTGTAAATTGTGATTAAATACATAGTTTGTACAGTATCTAATTCTTCGTGTTATGGGAACAGTCCTTCAAGGATGACTGCAGAGAGAGCACTTAGCAGCTGAATTTGTCAGTGAAGCAGACTCCATTATTTGTCTCTGACTTCAACTCTTGCTTATGAAAAGCATAGCAGTTAACACTCATTCTCAACACAACAAAATTCTCTCTATACCCCTTCATAAGAAAGATATATTTTGAAAATCTCTTTCCCCATCTGAAGCCTAACTCTAGAATGCTCTGCTCCAAAGCTGCATGGGAATTAAACACTCTTCTAGCTCTAGAAAACAGTTATTGATCTTGAAACTTTCTGGCAGATTAAAACTGTGTGCCAGACTGAGACTCGAACTCGGGACCTATTCCTTTCGTGGGCAAGTGCTCTACCATCTGAGCTACCGAGGCATGACTCATGCCCCATCCTCACAGCTGTACTTCTGCCAGTACCTCGTCTCCTACCTTCCAAACTTTACAGAAGCTCTCCTGCAAACCTTGCAGAACTAGCACTCCTGAAAGAAAGGAGTGTTAGTTCTGCAAGGTTTGCCGGAGAGCTTCTGTAAAGTTTGGAATGTAGGAGATGGGATACTGGCAGAAGTAAAGCTGTGAGGATGGGGTGTGGGTGGTGCCTGGGTAGCTCAAATGGTACAGCACTTGCCCGCGAAAGGCAAAGGTCCCAGGTTCGAGCCTCGGTCCGGCACACAGTCTTAATCTGCCAGAAAGTTTCATATCAGCACACACTCAGCTGCAGAGTGAAAATCTCATTCAATTATTGGTCTCGTTCCTACCATTAATGTAAGCAGTGTTGTCTATTGCTGTATCTTGCTTTAGTCTGATTACCCTCACTCCACTCCAATATACTCTTGAAGCCCTCTACTGGAACTATGTGTCCTCTGCTTTTCAACAATCACAATTACTCATACTGTGATGTTAACTGAAAAACAAAGGCCTAAATAAACTGAGAAGTGTGAGAAACTGTAAGTTGCAGAAGCTAGACTCTTGATCAGAAGAAAGAGATGAACTGAAGACTATAGTTGGTTAGACTTAATAGTTTGGTAAATAGATATAATCTGATCTCTGTAAATGAAAGTTTCTGAATATTGATGCAGATGTGTGTTTACTTGCAGACCTGAATAGCAATGACAGCTACAGCACGGTGGTGAATATGGGCATGGACGGTGAGGGATCGAGCCCGCAGTCAGGCAGCAGCCGTCCTGCAGGGCACTTCCTGCATGGGGGCGGCACTGGCCCTGGCACACCGCCCTACCTGTCGGCCAGCCACTCCCCCACAGCACTGGGACCTGCCTTCCCGTATGCCGGTGACGGTCTCGCTGTCTACACCACCCTCGGTTAGTATTGAACTGCTCCCATTGTTGCACTCATGCAAATACAACATTTAGGGCAGTCAAGCAGATTTCCACGAGAGTGGAAGGCTGTCTGGACCAAAATAACCATCCCATCCAAGATTCACACATGTTAAAAAAGCTCTATTTGGGCACAGATGCCAAGGGATCGAACCCAGCCTCGGGCAGCAGCCACGGTGCAGGGCAGTCCCCATTCAGCGTCATTGTACAAGTCACATACCTCTACATCCAGGTGCACTTCTTCTTCATGCACCCTTAGCCTTCTCCCTCTCAACCAACTCACACCCCCAACCTTTAAAAATCCTTCTCCATTCTTCTTCTTGCATTTACTTTCCTTTTCTTTCTTCTCCAAAAACGCATCTGGACTTTCACATTTCTTGCCTACTTCTTATGATTTTCAAACACAGAGTCTTCAATTAATAATGCAATTGATCTCCTTTTATGGGCTGGGAAGGCTCAAGGGGCGCCAGCTGGTTGTCATGTCATACTATGCCATTTGGCATCATGTTGTCACGCTGAGGAGGGGCATGTGGTCAGCATACTTTCCTCCCAGACACTTTGTTGACTTACTGTATCTTGGAGTCACTACTTCTTACTCAGTTAGCTCCTCAATTGGCATCACAAGGCTGATAGCCACGTGCATAGACCTTTCAGCTATGGACACAAGATTAGATTCCCATAGTAATAATTTGTCCATTTCAGCTATAGCAGCTGAAATATGGAATAACACCCCACATGATTACAGACAATCACAAATGGATTTAACAAGCAAATTTGATTTTATTTCAAATAATGATTGGTCTGCGGCAAATGTCAATTTGGATCCTCTGTAGCTGTGTGGTCATGTAGAGGTACTACCAAGAATTTTTCCTTGGTGGGAGGACTGATATGAGGTGTAATCAGCCCACAATGCTAATTGAGGAGCTATTTGATTGACAAGTAGTGGCTCCAAGAACTGGAAAGTCAGCGGAATGGCTGGGAGAGTGGTGTGCTGAACATATGCTCCTCCATATATACGTCTACATCTGCATCTACATCCATACTCTGCAAAGCACTGTGAAGTGCATGGCAGAGGGTATGTCCCTCTGCACCAGTTATTAGGGTTTCTTTCCATTCTATTCGTATATGGAGCCCAGGTAGAATGATTGTTGAAGGCCTCTGTGCATGCTATAATTATTGTAATCTTGTCCTCACAATATATGTCTAATACATAGGGGGCTGTAGTATATTCCTAGAGTAATCATTTAAAGCTGATTTTTGAAACTTTGTTAGCAGGCCATCTTCAAGAGCTGCTGGTTTGGTTTTTTCAGCATCACTGTAACATTCTCCCATGAGTCAAACAAACCTGTGACCATTTGTGCTGCCCTTCTCTGTGTACGTTCAGCATGCCTCATTAGTCAAGCATCTGCATGACGCCTCACGGCAGAGAATGCCACAGCACCTGGTCAACATCCCTTGGCTTCAATACCTGAATGAGGAGCTTGTTAAATGTCTGTTTTCAAGTGACATGCACCTAATGTTACAATAACATACAAATAACTCAGTATTGTGTTCTGAACCAAAATTATGACCAAAACTTACAAAGCAAACTTTCATACAATAGGAGACTGCCAAACCAAAAAATATATAAACACAGTGTCACCTACATGTACAAATATGCATACAGCAATCTCACAGACACTTAAAGGTAGATGCAAACTATCTCCAAAAAGCCTTCTTATGAAGTTTTAAGAACCAGCTTTAAATGGTAATGTTTTGAATTACGTTCACACTTTTACTTATAAAATACTTTATTAAAATATACATATGTTCACTTTACAAAAGACACACGAAGACTATCTATTGCGCCTCATCACTCACGCATATATACACAAACATAGCTGTCACCACAATCGATACTTCTCGAACATACTCGATATAACTTATTCTAGAACAATGTTCTGGAACTTTCTCATATCCGATATAAATGTATTACATAATTCCAACACACCTCCTTACATTTATATCACGATGTTTAACATATTCCTAATTTTAATGAATTTTTCTTTACATAACAACTTTGTGAATATATCTGCAACATTTTCATTTGAATCTACTTTAACAATATCAATGAGTCCCTGTAAATAATACTCATTCACAAAATGGTAATGCACTTCTATGTATTTTGAATTCTTTGTAAAATTACCAAACTTCGCTATATTTAATGCTCCTGAATTATCTTCATATATGACAATAGGTTTTTCAAATTTAACATTAAAAATGTCTAAAATATCATGTACAAGTTTCACCTCGCTTACAGCTTCAGACAATGCTACATATTCTGCGAAAGTTGAAGCCTTTGTAACACTCGCTTGTTTTCTTGACTTCCAAAATACAACATTACCAAATAATCTAATTACATAACCAGAAGTTGACTTTCTATCCACACTATCACCTGCCCAATCTGAATCCACAAAACAATCTAATATCTCAGCACTTTCATTCCTACAATAGTTTAATTTCAAATCTTTAGTTAAATATAAATATTTCAAAATTCTCAAAGCATATTTAAAATGAGTACTACTGTAACAACTTTGGAATCTGCTCAAGTAATTCACACTATAGCTAATATCTGGTCTAGTACCCGAACTTACGTACAAGAGTGCACCTATCAAGTTTCTATATCTAACGTCATTACAATCTTCATACGCTGGTTCTAACTTTAAATTTACTTCCATTGGAGTTTTGTACAAGATCAAATCTTCAATTTTATATTTCGCAGCTAACGAATCAATATATTTTTCTTGACTCAAACTCATAACTCTTGTTTCACAATCATAATTAATATCGATGCCAAGATATCTTTTTACCTCACCTAAATCTTTCATATTAAATCGTTTTGACAATAAGTTCTTAATCTTAACAATTTTTTCTTTTCTCACACAGCAAATGAGCAAATCGTCGATAAAAATAATCAAATAAATCAAGACATCTCCATCTCGCAATACATAAAGACAATAATCATATTTACTCCTTTTAAAACCTAAACTTCTTAAAAACTTGTCAAGACAATTGTACCAAGCTCGTGAGCTTTCTCGCAAACCATACAATGCTTTATACAATTTACAGACTCTATCCGTACCATCATCATATCCTCTTGGCTGCTTTACATAAACTTCAGATAAAACTTTACAATTTAGAAACGCAGTCTCTACGTCCATTTGTTCTATAACCAAACCTTCTTGACAACAGTATGACAACAAAATCTTTAATGTTTGCATATTGGTTACTGGAGAATAAATATCCTCAACTACTTCTTTTTGTTGAAACCCCCTGACAACTAATCTTGCTTTGCAAACACTTTCTGATTTCTTTGTGAAAACCCACTTTACATCAATGACTTCTTTATCAACTGGTTTATCTACTAATTCCCATGTTTTGTTTTTGTTCAAACAATCAATTTCCTTATTCATCGCTTTTCCCCAATAATTTGATTCGGCGCTGTTAATCGCCTCCTCAAAGCTTTCCGGACTATTTGCACTGCAAAAGTTTACATAAATAAAATTGCTGTAAACATAATCATTTAATATTTTTGGTTTTCTTTCTCTAGATGATCTCCTCAACTCAAGTACTTTCTCTGGTTCATGATTATCAGAAAGCTTTTCATTTTTCTCAATTTCCTTCTGTTTTTCTGTTAGTTCAGTTTCATTTTCTATACTTTCGTGTTCAGAATCACTAGAATATTCACTTACTGAATCATAATCTTTAAACCCAATACATTTAACACCACTTTCAACAATGTCCACATGTCGAGCAACAACTATCTTATTATTTATTAGCACTCTGTAGCCTACTTCACAATAACCCATTAAAACCCCCAAATCGGCTTTCCTACCCCATTTCGACTTCCTCAGTTGCTCAGGTACTCTTACAAAAACTCTACTCCCATACAACTTCAAATGATTAACATTAGGTCTTTTCCCCAGTAATATCTCATAAGGAGTTTTCTTTTCAATGGTGTTAGCTAAAGTTCTCTTTTTGAGGTACGCTGCTGCACAAACCACTTCAGGCCGAAATTTCGTGTCTACTCGCGCTTTGGCTAGCAGACACCGAGACATGTCCATGATGGATCTGTTATACATTTCAGCAGTACCATTAAGCTCATGCACATAAGGTGGACAAGCATTCAATACAATTCCTTTTTGTCTCACAAATTCATAGACATTTTCATTTAAATACTCCTTCCCATTGTCACATCTTATCTTTTTAACAGTTTTCCCAGTGAGATTCTCAACTTCATTAATATACTCTACAAAACAATTGTATACTTGATCTTTAGATTTTATGGTGTAAACACGAGCTGCCTTACTGTAATCATCAATGAAAGAAAGAAAATATCTTTCCCCATGCATTCCAGTAGTTGAGTGAGGCCTATTTAGATCTGTGTGAACAATTTCTAAGATTTCTTTTGCTTTGGTTCTATTATTTTTAAAAGGAACATTATGCATTTTGTTTTCAATACAGATTTTACATTTCATAAATTCTGATTCTAGTTCTGAAGGAACCCCATCTAACAATTGATGTTTACATAAAGTATTTAGATAATTGAAATTAACATGTCCCAAAATGCGGTGCCATTTTTCCTTTGTTGTCATATTATTGTCTTTACTCATAACATTAACATTAACTTCTCCTTTATTAATAGTACTACTCATTTTATACAACCAACTCTCTTTCCATGCAATCGCAATCAATCCATTAGCTTTATCAAAAATTTTAGCATTATTCCCTACCGATACAATTTTGTGATTATCTGTAATTTTGGCATAACTGATCAAGTTTTTGTCTATGTCTTTTACAAAGAAAACATCTCGCATATTAATTGGAACCATTTGATCATAGACAGGAAAATTACTAATTACATTACCAACTTTAGTAGCTTGCAAAATTTTTCCATCAGCAATTTTTACATTTATAGGTTGTTTTAAAGTTATACTCTTAGAAAAATATTCCTCATTATTAATAACATGATCAGTACAGCCACTGTCTAATAACCAATTGATTTGAATTTGATTGTTGTTACTTGACTCTACTGTTCTATCTTGACCTATCATAGAATTAACCTCTGTTATAAAACTACTCATGCCATGATCACTCTGATGGTAACCTTGCTTGCTGTGATGCCGACTGCTGCTACAACCATGCTGCTCTCCTCGACCACGTTGCCTGCTGCCATAACCTCCACGCTGCATGTTGCCGTAATTTCCATGCTGTACATTGCTATAGCCTCCACGCTGCATATTTCCATTACCTCTGTCGCTACTTTGAAAATGTACTCCACGATGCCATGTGCCTCTGTTACTTGTTCTTCCCTGGTTACAATCACGTTTGAAGTGACCTGCTTTGCTGCATCGATAACATAACGGCCACAATATAATATTTAACTTCTACTTTTCTTTTCAATAACCACGCTCTGTTACCATGTTTTGAATCACGTTCACACTTTTACTTATAAAATACTTTATTAAAATATACATATGTTCACTTTACAAAAGACACACGAAGACTATCTATTGCGCCTCATCACTCACGCATATATACACAAACATAGCTGTCACCACAATCGATACTTCTCGAACATACTCGATATAACTTATTCTAGAACGATGTTCTGGAACTTTCTCATATCCGATATAAATGTATTACATAATTCCAACAGGTAACTCCAGAGATCTACTACAACCCCCAATACATTGCTCCCATGGGGATTGTGAGGACAAAATTAGATTAATTACAGTGTGCACAGAGGCATTCAGACTGTCATTCTTCCTGCATTTCATATGTGAATGGAACAGAAAGAAGCCCTAAATGGTAAGATGTGAAGTGTCTTGTGCCAGATGCTTCACAGAGGTTTGAGGAGTAAAGATTTAGACATAGAATTAAGAGGGATTATATTCCTCACATCATAAATAAAAATTGGCCAAGGTAGTGATGATGTCATGATGTAGCTCATAAGTGATCAGTTCACTCAGAACTACACAATGTTAAATTTGTGAACATTGCAGTAAGACACCTCTTTTCGGTTCTTGATTACATTTCACACAGTGTTTTAAATCAAACCCTAACCACTATTTTTTACAAGGCTGTTGTAAGATGCAGAATGATCACATTGTAACTCCTATTACAACAATCCTTCATAAAATAATTGATCCAAAGATTGTACGGCCAATAATGACCAAGAAGGAGCTCCTTGAGTGTGAGGTCACAAGTTCAATCTCTAGTAAGGCTCACTTGAAAGTGTTGTGTTAACAGTTATGATAGGAAAAATATTAGTGTCTGATGACTCACCATGTGCATCAGGAGAGCAACAAAAAATGAGTGTCCAGGACGTGCAGAGATCAACCTTCTATGGGGTGTATGTATTACATGTCACATATGGACAGTGTCGAATATCAAGAAATGTTCAGAACTTGCATCATGAACACTGAATGATAAATGGTGCCCCACAGTGATCATGAAGGTTCACACCATCAAGACTGAAGGTGAACTTCTTGTGAGTTACAAACCATGCACGACATTCAGCTAGGTATCCACTCTTAAAGAAAGCATGTAGAATTGTATTGCCATAATGGGGTGATGATAACTGATGGAATGCGATGGCATGCAACTGAACATGAAACAATCTGTTATGCAACTTATTGTGAAACTGGCTGTCCTCTGAAGCTTAGCTGCAGATAGTGGCATAATATGTTTTATAGGCACAGAACAAAACAAACATCCAAAGGCTGAATTTCTCCAGTGGTTCCATGTGGTACGAATTGCAATGTCACACAGTTTTCAAAAGTGATAATTTGCTGTAATGGAGTATGATTTTTATACACAGATCAGGGATCAAGCAAAAGCCAGTTATTTTGAAATTGGCCAAAAGCAGTGCTCATACCATAGGTGCAGTTCTCTTATGCCCTTCTTCCCACTCTTGTCTGCTGTGATGTAAATATTCCATATTGCCCTTGGAATATCACACACACAAAAAAGAATTGTATGGGCAGAGCACCTCCAAGTTCTCACAGCTCAATAAAAACTTTCCAGCTGATTACTATTCACATTAATAGTCAACATAAGTTTATATGAATGCATTAAGGCATTGATATTAGTTGATCTTGATACAACTCTCTAGGTACCTCTAATTTCCAGGGTTCTTTTCAAATACATCATCATCATCATCATCATCATCATCATTTAAGACTGATTATGCCTTTCAGCGTTCAGTCTGGAGCATAGCCCCCCTTACATAATTCCTCCATGATCCCCTATTCAGTGCTAACATTGGTGCCTCTTTTGATGTTAAACTTATTACTTCAAAATCATTCTTAACCGAATCCAGGTACCTTCTCCTTGGTCTGCCCCGACTCCTCCTACCCTCTACTGCTGAACCCATGAGTCTCTTGGGTAACCTTGCTTCTCCCATGCGTGTAACATGACCCCACCATCTAAGCCTGTTCGCCCTGACTGCTACATCTATGGAGTTCATTCCCAGTTTTTCTTTGATTTCCTCATTGTGGACATCCTCCTGCCATTGTTCCCATCTACTAGTACCTGCAATTCAAATACATTTCCTCCTCAAATCCTGACTGGTTGGAACTGAACACAAATTCCTTACTGAACAGTGACATAAGTTTGTTTATCTCATCTACTAATTTTTGGGTTGATTCTGCAGTTTGCTGTGCATCATCAAGTTGACACTTTGTCTGAAATTTTGTTGTGTTACATCTTCCAGTTCTGTAGCACTGTTATATGAATGCATTAAGGCATTGATATTAGTTGATCTTGATACAACTCTCTAGGTACCTCTAATTTCCAGGGTTCTTTTCAAATACATTTCCTCCTCAAATCCTGACTGGTTGGAACTGAACACAAATTCCTTACTGAACAGTGACATAAGTTTGTTTATCTCATCTACTAATTTTTGGGTTGATTCTGCAGTTTGCTGTGCATAATCAAGTTGACACTTTGTCTGATATTTTGTTGTGTTACATCTTCCAGTTCTGTAGCAGTGTTCGAAGTTATACAACCGTCCATTGCTTCCTTTGAAATCACTGTAATATATATCACATGCAATTTGATGTGCATAACGTAATAGGTCACTGTCATGAATATCCTGTAAATTGTATCAAACATCCTTGAAACGTGCAAACACTAGTTTTTGTAATAGTGTGCCTTGTCCTCTTGAATATCTGTAGTTTTTCTCGTGCACCACATAGTCATATAGCTGTATACTTATTCAAAATCTAATAGTAATAGATTTTATAGTATGCTGTGGATGATCTTCCATGTGTGTGATTATGTTTAGCTCCTGCTCCTTGTACAATGATTTATTACATTTCATTGGAAACAAGATTTGTAACTATGTGTCTAAAAAGGATGATGAACTATGTGGTTCATCACCTGTTCAGTATCACTTTCACCCATTAGGCATGTAATGTTATCATTGTACCCCTCATGTACATCATCTACGAGTGGAACATATATAACACCACACATTCCACTGACTCATCTTGCAGAAACTCTAATATTTTGCCTGTCACTTCTTTCTCCATGTACAAAATTCTTTGGATTCCTTTCTGATGACCTTTGGCAACTATTCTTGTAGATGTAATGCAATGTTTGCTTTGTTTATAATTGTCATTGCTCTGCTTTGTGTCTACACCACTAGCACTTTACCCCTGTTGTTAGGTACTCATTGACTAATGAGTTCAACTATGCTCCGTAGCCTCATGCTGTGCTCAAAATTGGATACCTCCAGCTCCACCCCCTTAGCAATTAGCAGCTAATATTGTGGTTGCATGATAGACAATATGTAGAGAGTAGAATGCCGTAAACATCATTTGCCTTTTATGACCTTGCACTCAAGGGTTTTTTTGTAAGAGGAAAACAATGACTTCTGCCAGAATGATGAAAACTTGATGTATTAAAATCTGAAATGAAGGATTAAATTCTTTGAGCAAAATGTAAGTTCTGGACAACAGACATAAAAGATATATTGTTCCGTTACATTAGAAAAGACTTTCACAAAGTTAGATTATGAACAGAAAGAAGACTGGAGCAATATTAATATACCAACAACTGTGATACAAAAAAGAGAAGCAGACAAGATTGGACAACAAATCAGACAGGCATCTAGGCAAAGAATGTTGAGATTACAGGGAGCAAAAAAACTGTTTAATAATGCATAAAGAGAGATTAATGTGATCTGTGGCTGTACAATATAATTTTTAAATCAATCATCTGATCCCTTCTCTTTATTATATTAGGTCAAGGACCACCTCCAGGGCACCTCCCACCAGGCCACCCTGGCCTGGCTAGCGGTCCAGCCTCTGATCTCAGCAACAGCAGCAGCACTCACGGATACCCTGATTTTCCACCGAGTCCTGACTCCTGGCTGGGCGAAGTCGGATCAGCACCCCCACCAGGTCCACCGGGGCCACCTGCACCGCAGCCGTACTGACCCCGCCACCCTACTGCCAGGCATCGGCCTGCATCCTAGTGACTGTCTAATGAGAGTGGAAAGCTGCACAGTTGATTCCTGCACAGACTGTTATTAAATTGCATTAAGTTGTCTATTGGGCTAAGATTGCAGGAATATTTCAGCTACTATCTCTGGGTTGTGGAAAGTGGTGTACACTTCTGTATAATAGACACTGTACCCTAAAATTCGTGTGGATGGAACACTAAGAATTTTTATTTATTTCCTTTGGCTGTGGTGCACCATGCAGCAGATAACTAATTTTGTGAATACCACATCTGGCACACAATTCACTGTATATTTCCACTTTATCAGATGCCATATTTGCTGTAACAATTTTTTGAAACAACATAGTTTTGGTGTCAATAGCAACAATGGCTCTAAATTTTGATGTGACTTTGTCCTAATACTGTTCCATTATTCATCAAAAGATATAGATATTTTTCAGTAAGAAGAAGTTTCATTTCAACTGACTTGTTTTGCTTAGTTCTTGGTGCTCTTCACAATAGCACAATAGACATTTTATTGGAAGTGTATTAAAACAATTATTCCACATAACTCTATCGCAAAATGCCTTAAATGAGGACATGGATTTCCACTGTTTGTCTGTTTTTAGTTGTGCGCTTGTTCATACAGTGTGTTATAAAACTATTCATTTCAAATCCGGTACACAAAGCTTATCAGACAAGAAATGAATTTTTGTAAACACTGCTAAACAGAAAACAAAATTTATTGACAGGTTTTAGAATTGATTCCAGTCTTGGTGTTGATTACTAATGAGTACTTCCAGGGAAGGTTAAAGAAGCAAACAGAAACATTTCAGAGAAAATAGCAAGTTAGTTAACTACCATGTGACTGGGGATGTGATTTAGTACCAAAAATTAGAGAACAAATCTGAATGTGAATAATAGATATATTTCTCAACAAAACTGGAATTATCACCATCAAAGAGAAAGTGCTTTGTCAAAAAAACAGAACAGTTACCTAACTAATGACAAATGTAAAAAAGACAAAGTTCAGCAAGAAAGTGATAGACTAACATCATTGATCGCAGAGTAACACAATACAATTCAAAATTACAGAAAAACACATCTGTATATTTGTAACAGTCCTTTGTTTATCCTACATCCTTCATTCTGCATACAGTTTAGTTTTTGTCTAGCTGCAGACTTTCTACCTATACAAGCATACAGAGTTCTCCTTTAAGAGTAACTATGTACCGTATATTACTGTTACAACATCAAATTTGTTTCCTTTCTGATTATCCAGATGTTATACATGGTAGAGACATCATTCTCTTTGATGACATCCTCTCCTCATGTATACAGATTTGTCTCCTAACAACCTCTTCTCGGAATGTCCCTTTTTTTGCACTGTTTCCTTTATTCCATATTTTTCTATACAGACACTTGACTAACATGATTCCTCACATTCTGTTTAAAGATCCTATTGCTCACTATTCTGAAATTGATTACAATAGAATAAAAACCTCACAATCAAGTTACATATTAAATCAGAAATGAAGCTAAATAAAATTACACCAGTACAAAAATCATTATACACTTGAACTGCTGATAACTCTGACTGAAATTTCTAAGTTAGTCTTAAATTTGTGAGCCATTAAGCTAGAGGCCAGAGGTATTATCTTGTCAGAATCATTAATGAAGATATAATCAATGGAATATTTTATTACTGAAGTAAGTGGACAAAGCAGCAATATCTTTTATCATCCATGTCTCCCTAACAAGTTGACAGTATAGGAAATATATCTTGTGACCACAGTTATAGTACATCTTGTGTTTCCTGACTTTACATGTTCAACATTATCAAAAAGAAAATATGTCAAGTTTTTGTGTGGCAGATGTTTTAATTTTCCTTTTCCAGGAACAAACAAAACACATCATGTATAGAGAAACATTGATCTAGTTTTACATTTAATCTTCCATAGAACTCAAAGATGAAGTTTATAGGCAGAAAATTCTTAACAATCCACAAGAATTGTCACTAACTCCCAAAAGAATTTACAGCAATAGTATAAACAGCTGTTACAAATTTAAAATATTTTGGCATCTGTGAAAGAAATTATGCAGTTGATGTTCATTAAACATAATTGTAATCACTGAGTGAAATAACAAAGTATGATGTGTGAATAGTAGAGAGGAAGCATTATTACTACAGGTAGAAAGTGCTCCTCCAATGACACTTGGTTTATATTTGACACAAAGAACTGGCTAAATTACAGTGTGTTTTAAAGTTATGAACTATGTTGAACTACAATAACAACTTTAAGTGTTTGAAATGTGATAAACTTCAAGTTTTAAATGAGAAAGTGAAATTTTGGTGAAATTACACATACAATTGTGGTATTTAGAACAAACTAGTCTAAATGTATTCCTAATTATTATAATGTAAGAATGAGTGAAACATGAACATCCTTTGGATACTTCATTGTCATGTATAATACAAAATATTTTGCACCTTTCTGTTTACATATGTATTTGCAAACATCATGACACTGTAGTGATGTCCTACAGTTGAAACAAATCATCACTCCTGCAATTTCAAATAGAGCATTAGCCTTATGGCAATAGTCATTTTGCATCATAGGACAGTTGATTTCAGTTATTCTAAAGAAGTTTTTCCAGTTACACTAAAGAATGTGAATAAAGTCTATGTAAGCGGGCAGAAATGCCAATTTTCAAACAACTGCTTGTCCAAAGATATTATTCTAGTCATACTATAATAAAAATTATGTTAATTTTTATTCAATATATAAATTATTTGAATTGAAAAGAGTTATTTTTTATTCATTAACTCCTTATTGTACCTTGAAGCAATGTATTAAGGAAGGTGACTGTAACTAACAGCAAAGAAATGACGAGGAGAAATATTATTCATGTATTTTCTTATTTTAAGGCTTGTGCAAACTGACAGTCATGATATGGTGATGAAATATTCATTCATACTATGATGTAAATAGAAAATTGTTAGCAAAAGAACTCGATCAGGAGCCCAACTTTAACTAACGTGTATTATACTTGCCAGAGCTATTGCATATATATTTCATTTAGGTCAAGAGTACAGCATTTCTGAAAAATAGCATATGGGGATAATTTGATATTTCAACCTGCATCTCAAATTTTTTTTTTGATGGTGATAAAATGAAAAAAACAAAAGATCTGATCTCATACCAGCTGGTACAATTTCATTGTGATTCACAATTATTTCCCTTACATATAGACACATAAGCCTGAAGTCATGGGAACTAGAACTGTTGACTTATAAACCAGCCTCTTCATAGGTCACTGGAATAGAGCTTCTGTGGAGTTCCAGCACAAATTCAACTTATTGACGACTTAGTTGTATGTGTATCAGCAATATTATGAAAAGGATAGATCTATATTCACCATAAAGGTGGCTTGTTGAGTTACAGAAAAGCATAGAAAAAAATTGTACAAACATTCACACAAATAAAAACGTCTCACACAAACTTGACTGCTGCCTCTGTCCTCTCCAGAGTGGCTGAGACAGCAGTCATGTGTCCATGAGACTTGCTTGCTTGAGTGAATGTGTTTTCTTTTCTGAAGAAGGCTTTGACCAAAAGGTCAATGTGTAACAGTCTTTTCACTGTGCTGGACAGCAGCTCAACCTCATGTTTATCTACATCTACATCTACATCTACATTTATACTCCACAAGCCACCCAACGGTGTGTGGCGGAGGGCACTTTACATGCCACTGTCATTACCTCCCTTTCCTGTTCCAGTCGCGTATGGTTCGCGGGAAGAACGACTGTCTGAAAGCCTCCGTGCGCGCTCTAATCTCTCTAATTTACATTCGTGATCTCCTTGGGAGGTATAAGTAGAGGGAAGCAATATATTCGATACCTCATCCAGAAACGCACCCTCTCGAAACCTGGCGAGCAAGCTACACCGCGATGCAGAGCACCTCTCTTGCAGAGTCTGCCACTTGAGTTTATTAAACATCTCCGTAACGCTATCACGGTTACCAAATAACCCTGTGACAAAACGCGCCGCTCTTCTTTGGATCTTCTCTATCTCCTCCGTCAGACCGATCTGGTACGGATCCCACACTGATGAGCAATACTCAAGTATAGGTCGAACGAGTGTTTTGTAAGCCACCTCCTTTGTTGATGGACTACATTTTCTAAGCACTCTCCCAATGAATCTCAACCTGGTACCCGCCTTACCAACAATTAATTTTATATGATCATTCCACTTCAAATCGTTCCGCACGCATACTCCCAGATATTTTACAGAAGTAACTGCTACCAGTGTTTGTTCCGCTATCATATAATCATACAATAAAGGATCCTTCTTTCTATGTATTCGCAATACATTACATTTGTCTATGTTAAGGGTCAGTTGCCACTCCCTGCACCAAGTGCCTATCCGCTGCAGATCTTCCTGTATTTCGCTACAATTTTCTAATGCTGCAACTTCTCTGTATACTACAGCATCATCCGCGAAAAGCCGCATGGAACTTCCGACACTATCTACTAGGTCATTTATATATATTGTGAACAGCAATGGTCCCATAACACTCCCCTGTGGCATGCCAGAGGTTACTTTAACGTCTGTGGACGTCTCTCCATTGATAACAACATGCTGTGTTCTGTTTGCTAAAAACTCTTCAATCCAGCTACACAGCTGGTCTGATATTCCATAGGCTCTTACTTTGTTTATCAGGCGACAGTGTGGAACTGTATCGAACGCCTTCCGGAAGTCAAGAAAAATAGCGTCTACCTGGGAGCCTGTATCTAATGTTTTCTGGGTCTCATGAACAAATAAAGCGAGTTGGGTCTCACACGATTGCTGTTTCCAGAATCCATGTTGATTCCTACATAGTAGATTCTGGGTTTCCAAAAACGACATGATACTCGAGCAAAAAACATGTTCTAAAATTCTACAACAGATCGACGTCAGAGATATAGGTCTATAGTTTTGCGCATCTGCTCGACGACCCTTCTTGAAGACTGGGACTATCTGTGCTCTTTTCCAATCATTTGGAACCCTCCATTCCTCTAGAGACTTGCGGTACACGGCTGTTAGAAGGGGGGCAAGTTCTTTCGCGTACTCTGTGTAGAATCGAATTGGTATCCCGTCAGGTCCAGTGGACTTTCCTCTGTTGAGTGATTCCAGTTGCTTTTCTATTCCTTGGACACTTATTTCGATGTCAGCGATTTTTTCGTTTGTGCGAGGATTTAGAGAAGGAACTGCAGTGCGGTCTTCCTCTGTGAAACAGCTTTGGAAAAAGGTGTTTAGTATTTCAGCTTTACGCGTGTCATCCTCTGTTTCAATGCCATCATCATCCCGTAGTGTCTGGATATGCTGTTTCGAGCCACTTATTGATTTAACGTAAGACCAGAACTTCCTAGGATTTTCTGTCAAGTCGGTACATAGAATTTTACTTTCGAATTCACTGAACGCTTCAAGCATAGCCCTCCTTACGCTAACTTTGACATCTTTTAGCTTCAGTTTGTCTGAGAGGTTTTGGCTGCGTTTAAACTTGGAGTGGAGCTCTCTTTGCTTTCGCAGTAGTTTCCTAACTTTGTTGTTGTACCACGGTGGGTTTTTCCCATCCCTCACAGTTTTACTCGGCACGAGTCGGTTCTCTGTTTAATTGCTTGAGGTAATTTTCGGATAGTGCATTCAGTATAATGTCACTCGATGCTCTGTCCCTACCACCCGTCCTAAACATCTGAGTGTCCCAGTCTATATCTGCTAAATTGAAATCTCCACCTAAGACTATAACATGCTGAGAAAATTTATGTGAAATGTATTCCAAATTTTCTCTCAGTTGTTCTGCCACTAATGCTGCTGAGTCAGGAGGTCGGTAAAAGGAGCCAATTATTAACCTAGTTCGGTTGTTGAGTGTAACCTCCACCCATAATAATTCACAGGAACTATCCACTTCTACTTCACTACAGGATAAACTACTACTAACAGCAATGAACACTCCACCACCGGTTGCATGCAATCTATCCTTTCAAAACACCGTCTGTACCTTTGTAGAAATTTCGGCAGAATTTATCTCTGGCTTAAGCCAGCTTTCTGTACCTATAACGATTTCAGCTTCGGTGCTTTCTATCAGCGCTTGAAGTTCTGGTACTTTACCAATGCAGCTTCGACAGTTGACAATTACAATACCGATTGCTGCTTGGTCCCCGCATGTCCTGACTTTGCCCCGCACCCGTTGAGGCTGTTGCCCTTTCTGTACTTGCCCAAGGCCATCTAACCTAAAAAACCGCCCAGCCCATGCCACACAACCCCTGCTACCCGTGTAGCCACTTGTTGCGTGTAGTGGACTCCTGACCTATCCAGCGGAACCCGAAACCCCACCACCCTATGGCGCAAGTCGAGGAATCTGCAGCCCACACGGTCGCAGAACCGTCTCAGCCTCTGATTCAGACCCTCCACGCGGCTCTGTACCAAAGGTCCGCAGTCAGTCCTGTCGACGATGCTGCAGATGGTGAGCTCTGCTTTCATCCCGCTAGTGAGACTGGCAGTCTTCACCAAATCAGATAGCCACCGGAAGCCAGAGAGGATTTCCTCCGATCCATAGCGACACACATCATTGGTGCCAACATGAGCGACCACCTGCAGATGGGTGCACCCTGTACCCTTCATGGCATCTGGAAGGACCCTTTCCACATCTGGAATGACTCTCCCCGGTATGCACACGGAGTGCACATTGGTTTTCTTCCCCTCTCTTGCTGCCATTTCCCTAAGGGGCCCCATTACGCACCTGATGTTGGAGCTCCCAACTACCAGTAAGCCCACCCTCTGCGACTGCCCGGATCTTGCAGACTGAGGGGCAACCTCTGGAACAGGACAAGCAGCCATGTCAGGCCGAAGATCAGTATCAGCCTGAGACAGAGCCTGAAACCGGTTCGTCAGACAAACTGGAGAGGCTTTCCATTCAGCCCTCCGGAATGTCTTTCGCCCCCTGCCACACCTTGAGACGACCTCCCACTCTACCACAGGTGAGGGATCAGCCTCAATGCGGGCAGTATCCCAGGCAACCACAGTCGTAGTCCGATCAGGGGATGCGTGGGACGAGCTGGCCGTCCCCGACAAACCCCCATCCGGACCCCCACAGTGATGCCCATTGGCAACAGCCTCAAGCTGTGAGACCGAAGCCAACACTGCCTGAAGCTGCCTGCATCCGAACACAGCAGTTGCAGTCCCTATCCATGCTAAAAACTGTTTTGCAAAGAATGTCTGAACTAATCTACAGAGAGCGCAAACAAATCAACAAAATTTAAACGGTTATTAAAATACAAGATTGCCTAGTAAATGCAGTAATGCTGCTACTTGCACACTGCTGACACTGCTCGGCAGCGGAAGGAGACTATGCGAATTTACACTATTCAGGTACTAAAATGCGATGCTACACTCTCAAATACTATAATACGCCCGAAATTTATGAATTAAACAATGCAAGTACCAAAAACACACAAAGAAATTAAGAATTAAACTATGTAACAAATGAGTGAGCTAGGAGTATACGACTTGCTGCTCAGCTGCTTATCCAACGGCGGCAGGGAGCACACTGACTGCGACCAACCGACACTGGCCGTTCAAAACAAAAACAGAAGACTAACGACTACGCGAATTTACACTATTCAGGTACTAAAATGCGATGCTACAACTCTCAAATACTATAATACGCCCAAAATTTATGAATTAAACAATGCAAGTACCAAAAACACGCAAAGAAATTAAGAATTAAACTATGTAACAAATGAATGAGCTAGGAGTATACGACTTGCTGCTCAGCTGCTTATCCAACGGCGGCAGGGAGTAACAGTCTATCCATTTAATAATATTGTTGATACTTGTATGTGTGACACATCTGCACTCTCAAAGTTTCCTGCCATACCTAATTTGCTTTCCTCAGACAAGATTTTCTTGATTCTCCTCTGATTTTTGAGATGCTCTCTTTATGGTAACTAGCAAGTAATTGAAGGCCACATTAAATTCACACAACCACCAGAATCTGTATCTTTTTCTATAACTTTTCCTTAAATATTCTCCTCATTAGTGCAAGCAGAAACTTTGGAAGTCACTCTGAAACTAATGCCACTAATTTATTTTCATGGAAACTAGAACAGATCCAAAGGCATAGTAACATTCTTAAATAGATAATATTTCTACCACATACTCTCACTTTTTCCACATAGGTACCAACATTTGTAATGCAAAATATTGTCACTTTTTCTATGTATGTACCACCATTTGTAATGCAAAATACTCTCACTTTTTCCACATTGGCAGCTTGTAATGCACTTTTGCCAAATATGAACAAAGTCCTGCATGATATACTCATAAAATCTTGTACCAGCTGAGGCTAGCCACTGTGTTACAGCTTTCACAGCAGCATCTGAGCCTGGAAAATATTGGCTGTGTAATCCATCTTTCATAAACTCGAAGAGATTTAAGTCTACAGATGCTAAATCAGGACCATACAGTGGATGCTGTAGGAAAATTGCTCACAAATAAATAGATTTTGGTGTTGTGACTATAGCCTAATTTTAAACCTTTACCAAATGTCAAAAACACCTCTCACAACACTATGCTATTCTGGCCAGGAATCTATTAATTAGTTTCTGCATTTAAATTAAATCTAATTCAGTCACTGCTGAGAAAGGCTGTACATTTCATTCAGAGTAGGCCTTCATACCTGTCTAATTTATACCTCATTTACATGATGTTCTTTATATGTTTGAGAAGAATTTTTTCCATGGGTTATTACTTACCTTTGCAGCCAGTCTCATGTTACCTATGCACCATCATGTCACAATGAGCCCTATCAGTAGTTAAAATTAGTACATCAGTCACTTGTACATTATTATTTTGATCATCTCACAAACACAGAATGTTCCTCTCTACATTGCTATAAATATTATGAAGCTTCATGTGAAATAAATTAGCATAAGTGAAAATTAATATAGATTACAAGCAATATTCTTCTGCAAAGCAAGCACTGAACATGGCAGCTCCATCATTACTACCTACATGAGTACGTGAACCACCATAACACATTCTAGACGCACTGGCACTTAAGATTCTATTAGTGGCAAACAGCTCCTCATAAGTTACTAAATTTCAGCCACATTCTCCACCTGATTACACTGTGATGTCTTCACTTACCAATAGCTATATTTTGCAAGCTTTAATTTTCTTTTTCCCCCTACTTTTTCCCCTTCTGTTGTCTGCTTCTTTTGGTTTCCATCATGAAGAAATACTGATACGAATTTGGAATGGGTCAAGGTGTAAGTTAACAAAATGAAGCAATATTAGAAACTGTGTTAATAATTAATGATCATGAAATTATTGTCAGCTATTTGTGCTTTCTCAGGTCAATATTTAATACTATAAAAATAGCAAGAAAAATTACTACTTTTAAAAGTCATTTACACTAAGTATTTGGTGCGTATTCTACACTGTTTGCTTCTTGTTTAAATGACTGCACAAATACACGTGAAGAATAACTATTGTCTACATATTTTAGGAATAGAAGGCAGCTTACAATGTGCATTGTTACATATTCAAATTGTAGGGAGCTTCAGTTATTGTGTACAGATATTTACACAATTTTTAAAGAACTGCTTCATAAGTTACATTTTTAATTATATTTGGATTTTATAGGAGCTCTCAGTACCTTATATTAGATGTTGTGAGAGCTTTTTGAAGATCTTTCCAGAAAACAGGTCCTCATTATAAACTTTAGATAAAAAGAGGCAAAATTTTCACAAAAATTGTTTTTGCGTCTTACATTGTTGTTGTGCAAGTCATTTTTCAACTGAAACTGATATTTCTTCTCATTAACAATGGCTTTCAAGGAATTAATGTATTACTATGTGAGTGTAAAAATTCCTAGTTCTTTAAGTATCCCTTAACAAAATATGCACTTATACAATTACTGCAGTCTATTTCAGCCATCTAATTTACGTCTGGTCTGTTTGTTGTGTTTCAGTCCCAAGTTAATATGTTCAATCTCTAATCTTTTTAACATTTTAGACTGGCATCTGAGTTTTAGTCTTCCTCCATAGCCGAGGGGTCACTATAGATGACTCCCATGTGAAATGCTCCAGGTTCAGGCCTGGTACTGCCAAGGATTTTTCCTTTATTGGAGAACTGGTACAGCTACACTAAGCCTTCTGATGACAATTTAGGAGCTACTTCACTGAGTAGTAGCAGCTCCATGGTCTGGAAAGTCTGCAAAACAGCCAGTAGAACAATGTACTGACCACATGCCCCTCCATACGTTGGCCGCACAAAGCCGCAAGCCAGAGAATGACGCGGTGGCTTGTAGACATCCCTTGGGCCTTCATGTCCTGGTTAAGAGCTCATTATTATCAGTCTGAAAGTTGCATGCTCTGATGATTTCAAACATGATGATGTCCTTAACAGTTCAGTAGTGTTCACCAACTGTGTCGTCAAGGTTAACCTTCACAGTGTACTGTATTTTCTGCAGAGAGTGTACTTCAGTCATTGCAATACATGTTCGCAGCAGAAAGGTGGCCCAATGACCAACTGTACTTCCCTCAGAGGATGAGGAAGCAGGTATCATGCTGCAGGGCACCAGGGCAAGAGGGAATTCTGGGAAGTGAACAATCAGATAGAGGTCGCAAGAAGCTCCACGTAGGCATGACATGGCACAATGTGCCATTTTCCTGCAGGCTGTCATTTCACTGTTGTAGCAGAGATCCAGACAACTGTGTGTGGAGGGGGAGGGGCTGAGGGTGGGGGGCGTTGGGTGGGGAAGTGGCTGGCAGTTGTGGACAACAAGCTGCGCCCTACGCAACCAACTATCAGGCAATGTTAGATCTCATGCCAGCCATTTGTGCAAGCTGAAGTGAACCTGACCCACTTCTGAATTGTTCATTGTCCAGTCAGTGATGCCTGTGGTATGTAAATCACTTTTCATCACATTTTTACTGAATGGATTTAGTATTGTGACTTGATGACAGAAGCAAATTTTGGTGGGGATCTGTAGTTGATGACAAGATGAGTGTGGTGAAGATTTTAAAGTTTTGTGAAGTTTTTGGACTCCAGCCTAAGATTTGAGGCTTGAAACTTTAGTATGTTGCATAGTGCCTGGCCCATCCTTCTTTCACAGCTGTCTGATGTATTCTTTTACCTTTTTTTCTGTAAGTTTTCAATCTGACAATATATACAGTTTTCATCATTTTATTCATCTGTTATTCCTACAGCTGTCACATTCTATTTCAGTATGTGTGCTAATGACTTGCTGTTGTATGCCCATGCCAAAAGTTCCTCATCATTATCAACATATCATCATCATCATACTGATTAATAAGTTTATGTCACTCATTAACACTACAGAGAGAAGTCCTTGTACAAAGCTCTATGGAATGCCATATCAGCTACCCACATATTTTTGAAAAAAGAATGTTGGAGAGTAAAATTTATTAAATTTTTGTCTTCTGTGTCTCATTGTGTAGTAAATTCTCCGTGGTCAGCTATTTCATAAAATTAACTTCTGTCCAGATCAGCTAGTAAAATCTGAATAATCATGCTTATGCTCCTGCTAGCAGACTTCTTATCCTTTGCAGTGTCTTCAGTGCTAGAGGCTGAAAGAATGGTGGATGAAGCTGCCCCTCTATTATGGTTTAGCACCCTGAGCTCTCTTTGCTTGCTCATACCCAACAAATTTTCTGTTAATTATTTCTACTGGAGATAGTCCAATAAACAAATATGGTAATTTGTTCAAGATTACATGAAATTCAGAAATTATCTGAGACCAAGCAGTGCATCTTGTAGAGGAATATGTTCTACATAATCTCCCTATTTCCTTCATAACCCTTGTATAGAAGTTTGACTGTAGACGGTATTTTGAAATTGTCATACGTGTAATGTCTTTCCATGCTGTGAATTTCTTGAAGTTACTGTCAGTGAACTGTGATCAATTATCTATTAATACTCTCACAGGCTTGCCAATGTCTGTAAAACAATCTCTCAAACAAATTATTACAGTAGCTGTATTCACTAATTTTAGGATAAAGTTTTACATACTTTGAACAACATTCTAGTAATACAAGAATATAGGTAACCCCACCTCTACCTTTAGGCAAAAGACCATAGAAGTCTATGGCAGTTGTCACGTAATGCCTAATGTATAAGTGGATATAATTTATATAATACATGACTGCTATTTTCTCCTACCTTTTGACAAATTTTGCATATTGTTACCACATTTATAAACTTACTACTTAGATTTTTAAAGTAGGAAAATGTTTTCATATGCTTAATGCATTTATGAATGTCAAAATAGCCACAACCTTTATGTATAAACCATATCAGTTCTATTTCAGTGGTTTGTGGGATAAACAGTTTCCAATGTATTGAATTCTCATTCAATCACCAAAACTTATGATCTTCATTTACAATCCACAAATGCTTTTTATTAGGAGGAAGCGAAGCTCACTCACATAACTGTAGCTTTCCCCCAAAGCAACTGTCTGTATGTAGGCCATGCTTTATTTTTAAAGATAATTTCATTACTTCATTGTTCATGTAACTACAAGATAGAAAATTTGTGGTAAAAACAAATACTAGTCCTTCAGTCCATGTCTCTTCATTTATTCCTAATGGGAGTCATGAGAAAGGATCTTAAAATTTATTTTGTGATTCTTTTATATGGTTTACCTCTATTTGAAATTCTTGTAAGAATGAAACCTGTTGCATTAATCTACTGTGCAACAATTGGTTTTCTGTAAGGAATGATAATGCTTGAGAGTCAGTATAAATGATCAAGTTTGAATCCCAGACTGAAGTTTGGAGTTTTTGTACGCTCCACCCAACAGCCAATAACTCATTTTCGTTTTCTGCATTGTTTAATTCATGTTTATTTAAACTCATACTTCCAGAAGCAATTGTTTTGCTTGCTCCTAGTTCTGGGTCCCACTCTCCTTGAAATAATTCCCATGCTATCTTATACTTAGCTGCATTGGTCTCAAACTTGAATTGTTCAAGCACAACTCGGTGTTTCACTGTGGGTACTACCACAAAAGCTCATTTAGTAGTTTAAAACACCTCTGGTCTCCTCTCATCCCATGTCCATCATGATAATCATGGATCATTCATGGGCTGACCTCTAGTGAAATACCTATAGAGTCCAGCTAGCCTGAGGAATGAATGTAACTGCTGTACATTTATTAGTTCGGGATAATGTTTGATTGCTATCATATGGCTTCAGGCTTCAGACCTTGGATTCCCACACATCCTAAATATTTCAGTTTGTTTCACCAACTGTGACATAGTCGTGTATACAAACAGTGATCAAATACTGGCAAATGTTTTTTATTCCACTCTTTGATCACAACATCAATTCTTTAGATGATGACCGGTTTCAGTCCGTAATGACCATCCTCAGATTTTAATTAGGACATGGTGTAATTAAGATTGGAGGATGGTCATTATGGGCTGAAACCAGTCATCATCAAAAGAATTGATATTGTGATCAAAGACTGGAATAAAAAACATTTGATTTTAGTTTGCCCCTGCCAAAATTTGATTTTGATATTTAATAAGTATTCATCTTTCTATCAACTCTATGCAAATTTTTCATTAGTAAGGTGCAGTGCTCTTTCCATGATTTGAAACAATAAAGATGTCATCAAGATATATCAGGTCATTATTCAGAGCTTTATCTAGTACTTCCGTAAATACTGTTACTGAGATGTTCAAGTCAAATGGAAGTTCTGAAAAATGGTATGGTTTATCCCAAAAAAAGAACATGATATATGGCCTAGAATCTTCATGTAGGCATGTTGTTGTTGTTGTTGTGGTCTTCAGTCCAGAGACTGGTTTGATGCAGCTCTCCATGCTACTCTATGCTGTGCAAGCTTCTTCATCTCCAAGCACCTACTGCAACCTACATCCTTATGAATCTGCTTAGTGTATTCATCTCTTGGTCTCCCTCTACAATTTTTACCCTCCATGCTGCCCTCCAATATTAAATTAGTGATCCCTCGATGCCACAGAACATGTCCTGCCAACCAATCCCATCTTCTAGGCAAGTTGTGCCACAAACTCCACTTCTCCCCAGTCCTATTCAATACCTCTTAATTAGTTATGTGATCTACCCATCTAATCTTCAGCATTCTTCTGTAGCACCACATTTCGAAAGCTTCTATTCTCTTCTTGTCCAAACTATTTATCATCCATGTTTCACTTCCATGTTTCACTCCACACAAATACTTTCAGAAATGACTTCCTGAAATTTAAATCTATATTTGATGTTAACAAATTCCTCTTCTTCAGAAACGTTTTCTTGCCATTTCCAGTCTACATTTTATATCCTCTCTACTTCGACAATCATCAGTTATTTTGCTCCCCAAATAGCAAAACTCATTTACTACTTTAAGTGTCTCATTTCCTAATCTAATTCCCTCAGCACGACCCGATTTAATTCGACTACATTCCGTTATCCTCGTTTTGCTTTTGTTGATGTTCATCTTATATCCTCCTTTCAAGACACTGTCCATCCTGTTCAACTGCTCTTCCAGGTCCTTTGCTGTCTCTGACAGAATTACGATGTCATCGGCAAACCTCAAAGTTTTTATTTCTTCTCCATGGATTTTAATTCCTACTCCAAATTTTTCTTTTTTTTTCCCCCTTTATAGCTTGCTCAATATACAGATTGAATAACATTGGGGAGAGGCTACAACCCTGTCTCACTCCCTTCCCAACCACTGCTTCCCTTTCATGCCCCTCAACTGCCATCTGGTTTCTGTACAAATTGTAAACAGCCTTTTGCTCCCTGTATTTTATCCCTACCACCTTCAGAATTTGAAAGAGAATATTCCAGTCAACATTGTCAAAAGCTTTCTCTAAGTCTACAAATGCTAGAAATGTAGGTTTTCCTTTCCTTAATCTATCTCCTAAGATAAGTCCCTGTATTTTATCCCTACCACCTTCAGAATTTGAAAGAGAATATTCCAGTCAACATTGTCAAAAGCTTTCTCTAAGTCTACAAATGCTAGAAATGTAGGTTTTCCTTTCCTTAATCTATCTCCTAAGATAAGTCGGAATCCAAACTGATCTTCCCAGAAGTCAGCTTCTACAGGTTTTCCATTCATCTGTAAAGAATTCTTGTTAGTATTTTGTAGCCATGACTTATTAAATGGTTAGTTCAGTAATTTTCACATCTGTCAACAACTGTTTTCCTTGGGATTGGTATTATTGTATTCTTCTTGAAGTCTGAGAGTATTTCGCCCATCTCATACATCTTGCTCACCAGATGGTAGAGTTTTGTCAGGGCTGGCTCTCCGAAGGCTATCAGTAGTTCTAATGGAATGTTGTCTACTCCCGGGGTCTTGTTTCGACTTAGATCTTTCAGTGCTCTGTCAAACTTTTCACGCAGTATCATATCTCCCATTTCATCTTCATCTACATGCTCTCCCATTTCCGTAATATTGTCCTCAAGTATATTGCCCTTGTATAGGCCCTCTATATACTCCTTCCACCTTTTTGCTTTCCCTTCTTTGCTTAGAATTGGGTTTCCATCTGAGGTCTATCTGAGGTCTTGATATTAATAGAAGTGGTTCTCTTTTCTTCAAAGGTCTCTTTAATTTTCCTGTAGGCAGTATCTATCTTACCCCTAGTGATATATGCCTCCAAATCCTTACATTTGTCCTCTAGCCATCCCTGCTTAGCCATTTTGCACTTCCTGTCAATTTCATTTTTGATCCGTTTGTATTCCTTTTTGCCTGCTTCATTTATTACATTTTTATATTCTCTTCTTTCATCAATTAAATTCAATATTTCTTCTGTTACCCAAGGATTTCTACTAGCACTCATCTTTTTACCTACTCAATGCTCTGCTGCCTTTACTATTTCATCTCTCAATGCTACCCATTCTTCTTCTACTGTATTTCTTTCCCCCAGTCTTGTCAATCATTCCCTAATGCTCTCCATGAAACTCTGTACAACCTCTGGTTCTGTCAGTTTATCCACGTCCCATCTCCTTAAATTCCCACCTTTTTGCAGTCTCTTCAGTTTTCATCTACAGTTCATAACCAATAGATTGTGGTCAGAGTCCATATCTGCCCATGGAAATGTCTTACAATTTAAAACCTGGTTCCTAAATCTCTGTCTTACCATTATATAATCTGTCTGAAACCTTCCAATATCTCCAGGCCCCTTTCACATATACAGTCTTCTTTCATGATTCTTGAACCAAGTGTTAGCTATGATTAAATTATGCTCCGTGCAAAATTCTACCAGGCAGCTGACTCTTTCATTCCATACCCCCATTCCATATTCACCTACTACATTTCCTTCTCTTCCTTTTCCTACGATCAAACTCCAGTCACCCATGACTATTAAATTTTCGTCTCCCTTCACTATCTGAATAATTTCTTTTATCTCATCATACATTTTATCAATCTCTTCATCATCTGTGGAGCTAGTTGGCATATAAACTTGTACTACTGTGGTAGGCGTGGGCTTTGTGTCTATCTTGGCCACAATAATGCATTCACTATGCTGTTTGTAGAAGCTTATCTGCACTCCTATTTTTTTATTCATTATTAAACCTACTCCTGCATTACCCCTATTTGATTTTGTATTTATAACCCTGTAGTCACCTGACCAGAGGTCTTGTTCCTCCTGCCACTGAACTTCACTAATTCCCACTGTATCTAACTTTAACCTATCCATTTCCATTTTTAAATTTTCTAACCTACCTGCCCGATTAAGGGATCTGACATTCCATGTTCCAGTCCATAGAAAGCCAGTTTCTTTCTCCTGATAATGATGTCCTCTTGAGTAGTCCCCACCTCGAGATCCGAATGGGGGACTATTTTATCTCCGGAATATTTTACCCAAGAGAACACCACCATCATTTAACCATACAGTAAAGCTGCATGCCCTCAGGAAAAATGACTGCTGCTGTTTACCCTTGCTTTCAGTCGTTAGCAGTACCAGCACAGCAAGGCCATTTTGGTTAGTGTTACAAGGCCAGCTCAGTCAACATCCAGACTGTTGCCCCTGCAACTACTGAAAAGGCTGCTGCCCCTCTTCAGGAACCACACGTTTGTCTGGCCTCTCAACAGATACCCCTCCATTGTGGTTGCACCTACGGTACGGCTATCTGTATCGCTGAGGCACGCAAGCCTCCCCACCAATGGCATGTAGACATACCTGCCAATATTTGCAATATTTGGCTGTTGAGTCCATTGAGCTGAAATATTTAGCTATCTCAAATCTGGACAGCAATTCTTCAATGCTGACTGGTCTATCTCTTTCTTTTTCTCACAACTAGTAAAGGATTGTTGTATACATTTATGCTGCATTCTATGATACCATTCTCAACCATTTTCTGGATTTCTTCCTGCACTGCTAATTTTAAGATTAATGGTACTGGATAAGGTTTACAAAAGAAAGGTATATAGTTTTTTAAGTTAAATTTGCAGATGTACTCACCTCCAGTACAGGTTTATCACAAAATATATCTCTTTTTTGTAGTAAAATATACAGCTCCCGGTTTTGTTCAGTCATTAGAACATTTGACTTTGAAGCTTTTACCTGTATTTGGTTTCTAAATTCCTCAGAGACTCCTCATATTGCCAGCAGTGTTCACTCCTTTGGCTGTTGCTAGTAAATGAGCCTTATATGTTGATAAATTTGGCTTAATTGTTTGCTGATTACTCTTCAAGGATACTCAATACATGGAACCTCCACTCATCCAGTATAATTCATACTTTATGAGGAAGTAACCAGTCTACCACCAAATATATCTGTAACTATTCTTGGTTAGTTTGGTCTTCACATTTTACTTCAGCTTCTTCCAATAACTACTTGTGTGTTGGAATGTTATGGGCGAGAACAATTAGCCTCCTCACATACAAGCCTATGGCTACATCATAACATACTGGATCTTGACCCCCTACACAGGGATTCTCCTTGCTTCCCAAGATTGGAATAGGATAATATCCAGTTCAGGACACCTAATTCAGAAAAGACACATTAGAGGATAAATGGTTCCCTAGGTTACTTGTGGTATTGGGTATAAATACCTGCAAGTTATTGTTTCATTGGCTGTTTCTTGTTTTGTTTCTCATAGAGTTAGTCGTTTATTTTCCAGTCAAAAGTAATTTTCATTCCTCTTTTGAAACTTCAGTGGATAACAACTACTTTCATTGGTTCTGATGGGGCGGTTTTCTTCCTGTGTGTAATCTGCTCATTCCTTATGAAGTGTACTCAAACTTCCTTTAAAGGATAACAGATTAAGAATAATGGTCCAACCCCAATATCATTTTTCTTTCCTCACAGAGTAAATTAGTGTCAAAATGAAGACCTTCGCCAAATGTGTTTCCTTTAATAGGTTATCTAAATATTTAGATCTAGTTAAGTACCACTTTTGTAACCGACCCATGTATTGTTATGGTATTTGGGATTAACTAATTATATTAACAGTTTTTCTTGTGTAATATGTGACCAATATTTTCTTTTGAATTTTTCCTGGAAATTATCCTAAAATTTCAACTCTTCTGAAAGACCAGGCCACATTCCTCCATGTCATCAACCAGGTGAGTGCAAAATCTATTTTCTTACACCCAAATCTCCAGATGTCAGACACTCAGATCAGCACTAAATGTTGAATGTCAACAGAGTATGAACCAAAACACCGATTTAGTTTGTGGTGTGTGCTGTCATCTGGTAGAGCATGATTGAACAGTAATTGAAAGTACTACCAGAGCTACTTAGCACAGAATAAGCATACCTGTGAGTAACTGTATTATAGGTCTTTCATGGACGAGAATGTAGTGCAATTGATCATCATACGAAAGGTTCCACATTCAAATCTCACTGATGACAATTTTAGTTAACTGTTCATGCATGATGCTGTTATATGGGAGAACATTTTCCTGACATATAAAAGGATATTTTAGAGTTTGTAGCAATTTTCTTTTCACTTCATTAGTTGCACATTATGTATTTATTATTGATCATATTATTTTGTTTATTGTTAATTATTATTATTACTATTACTTCTGCACATTGTTCCTTTATTTTTCTGTTCTGACTGTACATTCTATAAAACTACAATTGCACTCCATAGATTTATTACTACTTTCAAAGGAATGAAGTGAAAGCAGACTGAGAACATTTCTGTAAGCCCCAAACAGTGCTTTTCAATGTTGTCCCACACAACACTTCCACGGATTACAGCAAAGAAATAATAATAATAATAATAACAATAATAAAATCACGCCACTGATGCATGAACTTGAGACTACTGATACAATGATTAAAATGCTTTGACAACTTTCTCCATGGAAGTAACATTGGTAACTACTCACAGTTAAGTTTTGATGTGCTCCATAGTTCTGGTGTTACTTTTAATTAACGTTTACTCCCATTCTGCTTGACATAATACAAACTGAATCAGAGTTTTGACCAATACTCTATTGACATACAATGTTCGGTAGTGATCTGAGTGCCTGAAACCTGAAGGTTTGGGTTTTAGAATCTTCCCATTACTTTGGTAAAGATTTAGTGAACACTCTTAAAAAGTAAGTCAGATGTACATCACCATCTGGCTTAAATTTAGGAAACTGTTTTGGTAAATTCATCCCATTTCCCCACTGAAATTCCCCTATTAAAAATTCTGGTAATCCATTAAGATATTTAACCCACCTTTTGCTGAATTCTTCTTTTGTTTTTGTTTTTCTCTTTTTTTACAGTTCCGTCCTGAGTTTTTGAAATTCTCCTTCATTCTTAACTAAATCTTCTGTGAATCAGGTGTACTTGCAGTTGAGTTAATTCTCCCTTGTACCTTTTGCTCTACTAGGTCACTTATTAATTTATCCAAACTAGCAAAACTACACTGGGGACTACTTATTGCATTTGAATCCGTAGTATGCTCTAATACATTCCATCTAACCTAAGCCCCTGAGATTTGGTCATTAATATTATTAAATGCCTGCTCTGTATTGCCTGCTCCATAAATTCTTTCATTTGTTTCAAGTCATTATTTAATTTGCAAAATTGCTTACCAATCTCATTTTGCACTAGAGCACGTGGATATTTCAGCTCTATATGTAACTACCCTTTTCAACATACTTACTGTTGTTATCATTAATCTCTTTCCTTTCATGTCTGTACTCTTCAGACAATTTCTCTTTATTAGTTTCTACCTTGTTGCTTTTGTCTGTGTTAGACTGGACAATTTTCTAATTTTAAAAAATATGTTCTGCAAATTGCATTCTATTCTGTGGGTAACCACAGGCATACAGTATATTCAACAATAATCAATTAGTCTTGTAGCAGTACCAGATCACTAACTTGTATTACTAATTTAAAAAGAAAGATTCCATTCATCATTAAATTGCTGAGCATTAAGTTACTACCACACAACCACATGCAAAATAATGAAGAATAAATGGTTTGTAAAAGATACGGTCACCTGAGTTACATAGGGTGCATGTTGATGTGGTGAACTGCTGATGTGAAAGTAAGCCACTGCTGCTCTCGCCTTGTGAGCTTCCAAGGTTGGAACAGCAATGGGTTTTGGGAAGGTGGCTCAGTTAGCCAATACCAATGCATCATAGCAAAGCTGTAGTGGTGGTCTGAGAGTGTATGAATAGCTGAAGTTTCTCTTCTGGCTTGTGGACTCATCAAACTTCTGAGATGGAATCTGACATTGCAGTAAAAAAATAACTGTTAATCAATTGACTACATACCATTTCTTCTCTTTACTCATGGACAATGTTTTTTAATAACATTTTCACTGTGAATTGTTGACACTCTTCAATGCCAACAACTTATTGCTCCAATTTCTTCTCGATAATTTTCTTAAAGCAGTTCTTATTATTGTTCACTAGCACCACTATATTCTCATCTCTCACTAGCACACCAAAACGGACTATAACTTTTGTTTACTCAGTCCTGTTGTGTAATTGAGCCAAAATGGAGTGAATAATTTATTAAACTTGGGTTTACTCCATTTCGTTGAGTAGACCTATTTCATCAAATTACCTACCATCCAGAACAGTTAGTGAAATCTTTATAAACTTTCCAGTGGACCACTTCTCCTTTGCAGTTTCTTCAGTGCTACTGACTGAAAGAAAGCTTCATTCATTCTTCTTCTACAAAATCACTGTTCTTATTGTGAGTGTCATTCTTCCATGGCCACAACACACTTCCAAGCTGCAACATCTATGAACAAGCGGCCCACAGCAGAACTAAGGGTGTAACCCATCATTTTCCCAAAAATGATGTCTTACACCTCACTGTGTAACCCACCAATCTGATTTTCTGTAGTCTCCATCACCTCCTCAGTAGCACATCAGTCTGTTGTCTTGAAGCTGAAAATCTTATTCACTGTTTTATAGTGTTTGCTCACAAAAATTTGCCTAACACAACAATTCATGTTACACTATCTTTATTAGCCTCAAAGTCATAGTGTTAGGTTGATGACCAGATTTTTTTTTATTTTGTGAATTTATTAGTGCTTGCAGTCAGCTTGAAGCTCACAGACAACCAAGAGCCCAGTGGCAGAATTACTCAGATAAACTATAAAGCCACTGAAGCAAAAGCTTAAAAACACTGTCCAGTAATTAGTGGTAGTTACTAAAAGCCACTAAACAAAATATTTAATTATGGCAAAGAACACAGTTCGTTTTTACACTAAACATCACAGATGGCATAGTGTCTTGTAATAATCCTCAGATAAAGCTAACCTAAACTGCAATAGTTTACTTAGATCAACCATTAATTCAAGTCACAGTGCTTAACAGTAACTTGTTCAAATGACAGTGACAGTCTACTCTTCCTACCAACCAAAAGACATTTCAGTCAAAATATTCATTAACTTGAGTGACAGAAATCACTTTAAATTTTTAAACATCAGCATTGATGAGTTTTTGCAGATATCAATTCATGAGCTTTTGCAGATAATGATTCATGATTTTTTGTGAACAACTTGTGCTTAGCTATTGCATAAACAAATACTGGGTACATACTCGGCGTAGGTGCTATGTGCTTATTAACTTGACTGAGACTGGGAATGGACTTCAGACTTTAGCAATGTCCAGCTGTTTAAAGATAGGTATATGAACAAATTGCTATTTTGGAAATTCCACAATCATTTGAAAAATGACTAGGTTACATTTTAATTTTCAGAATTGTTTAAAAGTATTGATAAAATGTTTGTTTTTCTAGGAATTCAGAAAAATTGATGGAGTCACTTTATGTATCTGCATTGTGAATATGATGGCATCAGATGCAGGTGATGAGATCTGGCAGGTTACAATTGTTGGGGGATGTAGCCTGTACAACGAAATTGGTCGGAAGAGCCTGTACAACGAAATTGGTGAGAAGAAGTAATATCTGACTGTACATGATCTCAGCTAAAGATGCATCAATGTCTTCCTTATGGGTGGTGCAATCACTGAGCAATATCCAGGGAAGGGCTTCTGTCCATGATTCATGATGGCACATTAGTGCCACTATTAATGTGCGGTACCATTGTTCAACAAGACTGTTCGACTGCAGGTGATGCCTGATGGTATGGAAATGGTGACAATCACAAAGATGACACAGTTCATTGACTAGAGAGGACTGAAATTGCCTGTGCTGGTCAGTAGTGAGCAACGCAGGGCATCTGAAACATGCGATACACATATTGGGAAAAACTTTGGCAACGATCTTGGTCGATGTACCAGCAGGTGTGGCCTTGACCCACCGCATAACTCTATTAGTTAGCGATATAATGTAAAGCTGCCCATCTGAGACTGGAAGTGGTCCTAATATGTCCATGTGCATGTATTGGAACCTCAGCTTGGGAGTTGGGAATTTGCCAAGGGGTGGGGGGAGTGGGGGATGGGGGGGGGGGGGGGGGGGGCTGAGCGAGGCAACCTGTTGTGATCTGGTGGCATGGGATGCATGCTCTGATCTATGGGGTGCAGTCTTTCTGCAGATGAGTCCACACAAAATATTCTGTCAGTAAATGTACTACACAGTGTGTGTGAGATTGTGGGTGAGATCAAAGATTTGCTTACGCAAAGATTTCGGGATGATTTATCAGACTCTGTTGCATGATACATCATACCAAAGTGGTTTAGTGAAGCCATAGAAGGTATGTTGCTCAAGTTCGAAGCCTATGTCCAGGTCATGAATGAGGTTCTGTAAGATACTGTGCCTCGGCAGTCTGGTCATAATCAAACCGGGTGGAGGAAGGGGTACTGTGCAACAAATATTACATGACAATGTTGCAGCACCTTTGACGTCGTGTACATCAGTCATGAACTGTGAAATGAAAATGAAATTTAGGTATCGAAAACAGTATCGAAAACACCAGGGGGAGGGGACCTCAGATGGGTTCCATAACAGGTCAGCCAGGGGATGGTGAGTCATGTAAACAGTAACAGGTCTGCCCTCTGTGTCTTCTCAAAAATAGCAGATGACCTCATAGATGGTGAGTAGCTCATGGTCAAATGTTAACCACTTACATTGTGTACCTGAAATTTTATGAGAGAAGAGCTGGGGAATGCCACGTATCTCCTGTTGTAACATGGTGCGGATAGTGAGGTCACTCGTGTCTGCTGTTATAGTAGGGTGGGTGTTGGGAGACGGATGAGCCAGTGAAGTCACATGCAGTAAGTCAACCTTGATTATATGAAAGGCAGATTTCATAGGATGTGTCCACGCAAGGTGGCATATTCCTGCCACATTCTTCCTGCATGGGACTTTGGTCAGGAAAAGGGGAGTCTCAGTTGCATATGGGATCTATCTCTTGTAGAGATTTATGACACCTTAAAGTCTGCATATTTCTTGGTAGGTGGAACGAGGTGGCAGGAGTCATTTCTGGTTGGTCTTCTCTGGTATTGGGCAGATGCCTGAGGTGTCAATGTGGTGGTCGACGAATGCCACTCGAGCTTTCCGTAACTGAGATTTGTCTTCATTAATGATGACCCTTATTGTGACTTGTTGTGAGCCTCATGCTCTTCTGCTGATGGTGAGAATATAAGGATGTCATCCATGTACGCATAACAAAATTCTACACTCAACAATAATTTGTCAGTAAAATGTTGCCAAATTTTTATGGAATCTTTAATCTGTAAGTCATGTACAGAAACTCAAAGAGTCTGACACATGTAGTGATTGCTGCCTTTGTACGTCCTCTTCCACCATGGTAATCTAGAGGTATGCTGTTTTACCGTCAATAACATTAAATAGTTTGATGCCAGAAAACATTTGAGTGAAATCCTGTACATTAGGGACTGGGTAACTGTCTATAATAGATCAGTCATTAAGCCACCGGTACTTGACACGATTACATCTTTCTCTAAAATGAACTTTATAGGGGACGTCCAGGGACTGCCTGATGGGCAGACTATGACTGTCTCCACTAGTTTGTCCATGGCAGACTTCGCTGTTCTAAGTTTGTGGGGAGCAAGGGGTCGACGTCTACATCAGATAGAGCAGCCTGGTGTAGTGTTTAGATGATAAATTATACCATCACAAAGAGTACAAACTGCATGTGGCCTGTTAGTAGGGTGCACATCTGTAGCTGGAAATATGCTGTGTTGTAGAGCAGAGTCACTGGGTGAAGCAGTGGCTACAGTGTCAGCATCACACACTGAAGTTGGATACTGCACTTCATTACATGTTCAGATACCTTGTAGACAGGCTCTGGAGGTACATTGGCAGTGTGACTGTTGCACATGTTGTAGAACAGCAAGGTTGTGCTTGGAAATGTAAAGAGATGCTGCTGTGTCAGCAATGAACCGCCAATCTCCTTGTGATGAAGGGGTGGAAGGTGGATAGGAATGTTCAGGGAGAACTTTGCTGATAACGCCAATGATTGGCTGCTGACCATCATGGTCTAACAACAAACTGCATGTGAGGTCAGGAAGCAGATGATAGTGATGCAAAAAGTCTGCTCCCAGGATTGGTTTGACCGTCTCAGTGACAAGTAAGGTCCAGTGCATGTGACTCTCCACCCCTAGGTCCAAAGTGATTGAGGCAGTGCTGGTGATCACAATGAGAGTGTTGTTCATGGCATGTAATTGCAGCAATGATGGCAAGAGAGTAGTCAGCACTCAAGCTAGTGAGAGGGTGCTGATGTCAGCACCCATGTTGATGGGGAAGTAGGTTTGCATCAGACGATCATAACTAAATAAGTATGAGCCATCAGAAGGGATACATGAGGTAGCAAAATTGTGCAGGTGTGGTTGATTAAGGTATCTTGTGGTTGAAGAATGGCCTGGTGCACCTATGGCAGGCCACTTTACTCATTTGGGTAAGCACAAGGTGCCCTGCAATTGCTAGCATTCCGTCCAAATCTGCTATGGAACCAGCAGTATCGTTTAGCTGTCAAAGGGTCCGAGACGAGCAGCATTATTATCTGAAGTGGCATCTGTAAACACTGCTGGGGTGGGGTGGGGGAGATGGAGGGGGGAGGAGGTGACCGTATTCACAGTATCATTCAGCATTTGTTGCCTTTTGGCACTGTGAAGGTCACATGGCATGATGACGTTGGGAGGGGGCCCGGCCCAGATTGGCCAGAGTCGGCTGATCTCAGACAAGTCACAGATGCGCAGAGAGGAGGCAGTGATGCCAAGTGGTGGCCAGTGGGGGAGCTCAGACAATCTTGGAGGTAGTCAGATAGCCTCGGTCGCCTCGTAGCCAAGTGGGGCAATGGTCTGGTGACATAAGAGTAGCTGTTGATGAGAGTACAATGCTGCATCAGGGCATGAATTCAGTCGTTGAGGTGATGACTGATATCAATGGGTCATTCTCAAGTGACACCATTGCGGTCTGGACGTGTGTGGGAAATTTCAATAGCCATAGTGTCCAGAGCATGCCATCAGGCATCAGCGTAGGATCAGTCTGCATCTGTAGGTGTCACCAGAGTGAGGATGTCGGTTGTCTGCAAGAATTTCTTCATGCATAAATAAGTGTAGTTGCTGTTCCAGGGAGCTTGAGAGGCACTGGAGCAGAAAAGCCTTAGTTGTCTCGTACTTGCTGTGAATGGTTGCTGTGAGGCGTAGCTCACTAATTATGTCTGCATCGCCACAAAAGCAGCTGATTAAGGTCATAAATCTTGCATTGTCATCAACAATATCCTGGGCAGACATCAAGCAGATGCTTGCATCATCATAAACGATCCCATGGGCAGACATTGAGCACTTGCATAGAGTGAACCATACTACCAGAAGGTTGATACGGAATGAGAGACAGTTTAAAATGAGGTTGGGAGTTGTGAAGGCTGCCTGTGGGTTGTACATGCGGGACCAGCCAGGGCATGATGTTGACTGACGCGGCCAGCTCAGGAGCAACACAACATGTAGTATGTAGTATGTAGTTGCTGCGTTTCTTGGAAGTGCTTATCCAGTGGCAATGTGGAAGCATGCAACACAGATGGCCTGGGCATCACATTGAATAAACATAGACCTTGGTCGACATACCGTACTGATGAGTCAGTCATGGAAATGTGGTGCTGTTTGGCTCAAAAACCAATGTTGCTGGCATGAGATGTATATTGTTCACTCAATTGAACGGAAGTGTCTCAACTCTGTGACTGGTGCACAAGAGATCAAAATTGATCAGAGTGGCTGATGCAGATGTGACGTCAGAGGTTGATTAGCCCAACATAGATAGAGCTGAAGCGGTGAATGCTGCAAAAGTTCAGGCCTGTGGAGCAAGTTAGTACTGTACACAAAATAAACCTGAGAGGTGAGAGATGTGATGTGTGTGGTGGTGGTTAGGTTAAACACTGTACATGGCACAAGAAGCATGACTGGAATGAGCATGACGTCACTGTTCAATTCACCGGGATCACTTTTGTACAGAATGAATGGTGTGGAAATAGTTGCATTGTGGTACCCAGGCACAATGGAAGGATTGGCCATCATAATTTGTTGTTCATGTATAGTGCATCAGTGAACTCAAGACCGAGCAAGCGAGTCCCCACTCTGCCTACCCAGCTACGCCACAAGGTGCTACTACAGGCTGTTTCACAATGTAGTACCAGCCCTTCCATGGCAAGTGCTTTAAAACTGTGGTGATGTGGTGTACAGATACATTGCAGCTGTGTTTAGTTTTAGACAAATGCATTAAGACCATAAGGAATACGAAAGACGATAGCTTCTTCTGAAACACACACTTATAGAGTAAATAATATTAACATAAGAACGGAAGTCAGAATTCTACTACAAACATAGAACTGAATGGCTGTTCATGTGAATGTATGTTCCTTTACTGCTATTCATAAAATGAACCCCATGTGGTGCAGTCAATCTGTAGAATTTAAGGTTTGTTCCTACTTTGTGTTTCTAATAAAAGTTAGAAGGTATCTTTTAAGGGCTGCATTGAAACTTAACAATTCTTGCAACATGAAGAGTGTTTAAAAAGTAACCAGAAATTTATAATTTTGTGTGTTGTATTAGTCCGATTTGCACTACTTTTTTTGTCACTGTCTTCGTAAACATGTCTGAAAAGTATCTGTACAATGTTATGTATATTGGGTATTTACTCTGTTGTCAATTGTCAAAGACGTTACATGTGTTTTGGTAGGATCAATGATTATTTGTCTTGTATAAAAATAGATTAGAATATTAAATTTTGTTATAAGTGTGGAATAAAGTGTATCAAATTGTTAGAAATGTTAAATATTGCTTTTGGTGAGTCTGTTATGAGTAAACCAAGGGTATACAAGTGGTATAAACATTTCAAAGCAGGCCTTAAAGGACAGTGGTTCTACAAGCATGTATGAGATTCAAAATGCATAGTTAAGAGACCTATAAACTATCCCAATGAAACAGTTCCTAAAGTGAAAATTCCTGGCAGATTAAAACTGTGTGCTGTACTGAGACTCAAACTCGGATACCGTTGCCTTTCGCGGGCAAGTGCTCTACCAACTGAGCTACCCAAGCACGACTCACGCCCCATCCTCACAGCTTTACTTCTGCCAGTATCTCGTCTCCTACCTTCCAAACTTTATAGAAGCACTCCTGCGAACCTTGCAGAGTGAAAATCTCATTCTGGAAACATCCCCCAGACTGTGGCTAAGCCATGTCTCCACAATATCCTTTCTTTCAGGAGTGTTAGTTCTGCAAGGTTTGCAGGAGAGCTTCTGTAAGGTTTGGAAGGTAAGAGAGGAAATGCTGGCAGAAGTAAAGCAGTGAGGATGGGGCATGAGTCGTGCTTGGGTAGTTTAGTTGGTAGAGCACTTGCCCGCGAAAGGCAAAGGTCCTGAGTTCGAGTCTCGGTCTGGCACACAGTTTTAATCTGCCAGGAAGTTTCATATCAGCACACACTCGGCTGCAGAGTGAAAATCTCATTCTGGAGTTCCTAAAGTGTTTCAGGAATTGGAAAAAGCACTGGCATAATTGAATAGTATGTAGTGGGGAATATTTTGAAGAGCATAACATTGCTGTAGATTAACAAATTAAGTTCTTACCAAAAATAAGAAGTAATATGTGAACGCACATCATATGTCAAGCTTTTTACATAGAAGTCCAGTATTGGTATAAATGTTTCAAAGGAAATTTCTGCAGTGAATGCTGCTCTTCCATAAGCATCAAAGGTTTTACATATTGAATCTTATTCTACTGGTGAAGAGTTAATTAAATTTACCATGAAGTTCTTAAATTATTACCAGTTTTGTACAACTAGTGATAAAGGTATTTATTGCTTTGGACCACATTTCACTGTATTTATCTTGGAAAACTGACTAACACTTTTACTACCACATAGTACATTTCTATCAAGAGAAACTTTATAGTGTATGTGCAGAGTCAGGCTTGAAAGGACACACAATGTATTTTTTAAGAAACTATTCGTTGCATGTTTACATACATCATATTTTAGAGTTGTCACTTTCCAAATTAATAACTATGGCACCTAGTATGTTTTCAATAATCTCATCCTTAACCCAGTACTGTCTTTCACGTTTCTCCACTTGGAAGCAGAATGCACTCCAGTCATCTTGAGCTATCATTTCAAAACCTGTAACAATTGGGACAAGGGTTTATATATGCTATGTTTTGTTTACTGCAAAATTTAGTATTGAATAAAAAATGGAAGCTCAGAAAATGGCTGCATACCTGGTTTCACCAACTGCAGAAAATTCGTCATGCAAATATCTCCAAGAATATTTTTTCCTCTAATGAAATTTTTGAGTTTTGCCCACACGGTTTCGATTGGATTTAAGTCACAATTGTATGGTGGAAGTCACAGCACAGTGTGTCCATGAGCTTCAAGTTTTTTTTATTAATTTCAAATACTTTTGCTTCCAGCTTATGTTGTTTAATTAAATTAAATAATTTTGTTTTTCTTACTAACACATCAGCTTCCACCTTATTTTTTAATAGCCATTCAATCATTTCCCTTTCATTCAAGGACATAGTTGGACCTTTGTTATGCTCCTTGTTGTGATATGAAGCCTTGTCCACAACAATAATGCAGTTAATGGCAGATTTGGAATTACTTTAGTCGATATCCAATTTGAAAAAATTCACTTGCTCCTGGTTTATAAATTAACTGTGCATTGGGTAAGAACCCATCTTTTGATCCAGTATTAACCACTATAATCCTACTGCTTCTATTAACATTGTCCATAATGCCATCAATGCCAGGGCCCTGCCAACACTTTCTGTAAGTAACATTTTTGTTCACACAAGTTTCATCAATATAAAAAAATATTCTGCCTGACTCCCTTAATTTCCTCCTTGGATCAGGTACTTACATCTCCAGTGAATTATATCCATTCTCTCTACCAGAATCTTTCATTTACTCCAAAGTAAATTGCACTTCATGTAGTGTCTTACGTAAAACATCTTTCTGACGAGGAAAGTCTATTTTTTGTTTCGCGGCAGTAAATACCTTCTGTAATGTTGACACTATTTTTTTGGTTTATATAAAAGTCCTCCATCATTTGTCATATGATCAACTTTGTGGAACTGTCTATAATTATGGGTTTCCTCCCAAAATTATTAGTTTTCTTTTGTGGTGATTCCAGTGAACCATGCGACTTATTTTTGCATTCCTTCCTTATGCGTCCTATTGTGGCAAGGCTGACATTTGATTGGGGCTAGTGATATTAGCCAACAGTGCTTTTTGTGTCACCTCCTTAACTCATGCTGTTACAACATTATAGATGATTGAATGCGTTACTCTACTTATACATCCTCTTATTCGTATTCTGCACATTTTCTTGCAATGCAGGGTGATTATCCATCACTTCTGGATACCGAAGTATATCAGTGAGTACACAAAGTTAACTGACTGATACTGGCAACTAAGATCCCTGAACAGAAACAACGTATATCACTGCACACCAATCTACACCACTAGACAGATAATGGGCAACTAATTTTGGGTGTCCCTGTAGGCCAGGGATAGCATGCTTCTGGGAAAGGCCACTTCCCCCACCAAAAGCGCTGTTAGCTCTCGAGTTTACAGACAGACTATATCAAAGCAGTATGCACGATAATGGGAGGAGTATTTGACAGAGTCCATTGTTGATGCATTGGAAAGGTGCCATTAGGAGTGTCCATATAACACTGAAGCTGGAGAATATCACTCAAAAAGTCACTGGATAGATTCAGAACTCTGTGGATGGGCAAGGAAGCCAGAACAGAGGAAAAGCTCAGAGCACATAAGGTAACAGTTACAGGATAAACAGTACACCATTGTTCGTTACTCCACCCAGCACTGTTTCTGTCTAAATCACTACACTGAAGTTCGTCTAGTCCAGGTTGAATGTTACTTTGTAAGTTGTCACATGGAATGTTCATAGCACATTGTGGCATTGCTTGCAAAATATTCTCAGTGCTGTCATTCATGCAATGAGGCAATACAGTGAACAATGGCAGCATTGTCAAGAACCCCACCAGCATGGCAGACTGGCACAAAATGACGACACTTCGTGGACGAGATACAGCACCAGCGAGAGGGCATACATAATAAATAGTATACGGAGTGTGGTAGACAAGTCATTACTTTATGTGCTGGATGGAGTTACATCATGGTCTACACCAGTCAGAGGTTCAACACATACTAACTTGTCACAGATATTTTTGTTTACTCTGCTGCACAGGACAGAGATGTTTGTTTTGTCAGCCAGAGATGACATATACTTGGTGTGTCGCCACACGCATATGTGCCACATTGAAAATAATTGTGAATTATGCACAAACCTTAATTAATGCTCAATCAGTTAATGGAGTATGTCATCGAGTGCATATAATTTAGATTAACAAAAATGCAATGCCAAAGGTTGATATTTTACAAGCACTGAGGCAAAATCTACAACGGAAAATGTAGCTACTTCTGAAAGTGAATATTAATTATCTCATAAATTAATTAGTTTCACACAATGTCATACGTTATTTGAAAGTTGAACTGCCAGTCTGTATAACTGGTGGTGTGACTATACCACAGAAACACACATTAGCTCACAATGTTTTTCTTATTATGTCATGAACTAGAACCTTCAGTTAGATATAATATCTATTTAACTAATTTCACAATAAAACAAAATGCTCCATTGGAATCAGCAAATCTGAAAGGTTACCCTGAAAAAGAGGGAAACAGTTTAGTTGACATTCTGAAATATTTGAATTCCTCACACATGTAGACTGCCAATACACTTCTTAGACAATGTACATGATTTGAAAAATAAACAAAGAGGGAAAAATCAGTTATTAACAGGAGCTGAAGTCATAATAGATGGAACAATTCCAACTTGCTATCTCACAACACCCTCACACTGGGTAGATATTCATAAATACCTGATTGTATTATCTAATGTACAGCAATCAGTTACAAATATCTTAAAATATATTACACATCAGTCATCAAATTTTCATATAACCTTAATTTACAATAACAATCATTAATCTATAACTGAAACTGGGACTGGTCATTGCCCTTTCTACAGAAATGTACACATTTTATACATTACTTCTATACAGGGCAGTGAGAACCAGTCTTAAAAGCTTGTAAAGTTGTTTCAAGGTAGGTTATGCTGAGAAATAATTGTTAAGAAAAAATATTCAGTATATTGTGACATTTCCAAGTCAATTGGCATTGAAGTTAGCCAATCAGGAAAATGTGTGCACAAATTCAAGTAGTCCACTAGACACAATTAGTATCAGTTGTTCTCACAGCATTGATGATAGCACATGAAACTGCTCAGCCTTTGGCTTGTGTTTGATACTAACTATCATCCCATGTCCAATATTTGTATCACTCTCCTGTTTGCTTTTATGAAATCAAACAAAGAACATGTTTGGTGACTAAAGGCTGTTAAGTCAAATGCCATAAAGCCATTTAAATACCTAGGAATTACAATTACAAACAATTTAAATTGGAAAGAACACAGAAAATGTTGTGGGGAAGGCAAACCAAAGATTGTGTTTTATTGGCAGAACACTTAGAAAATGTAATAGATCTACTAAAACGACTGCCTACACAATGCTTGTACATCCTCTTTTGGTGTACTTATTGGCGGAACACTTAGAAAATGTCACAGATCTACTAAAAAGACTGCCTACACAGTGCTTGTACATCCTCTTTTGGATTACTGCTTCATGATCTGGGATCCTTACAGATAGGATTAACAGAGTACATTCAGAAATTTCAAAGAAGAGCAGCACATTTTGTATTATTGCGACATAGGGGAGAGAGTGTCACTGGCATGATACAGGATTTGGAGTTGACACCATTAAAACAAGGAATTTTTCAATGTGGTGGAATCTCCTCACAAAATTTCAGTCACCAACTTTCTCTTCTAAATGTGAAAATATTTTGTTGACATCAATCTAGAAATGATCAGAATAATAAAATAAGGGAAATTAGAGTTCAAATGGAAATATATAGGTGTTCATTTTTTTCATGAGCTGTTCGAGATTGGAATAACAGAGGATTATTGTGATGGTGGTTTGATGAACCCTCTGCCAGGCACTAAAGTATGATTTGCAGAGTATCCATGAAGATGTAGATGTAGACCACCTTTGGCAGGCTGCTTGTATTAGTCTGCACAACAGTCTGATTGGCTAAATTCAATGCTAATTACCTTGCAAATGGCACAGTGTACTAAATGTTGTTCTTAACAATTGTTTCTCAGCACAACCTACCCTGCAACAGCCTTACAAGCTTTTGAGAGTGTTTCTGACTACTCTGTATATGTACAGTCAATAAATTTCTTGGATAAGAAGAAAATTTTACACAAATGTCTTGATGGTGGGTTCATTTCTAGGCTGTCCTTACAGTGTCTGTGGTTACACTCTTATTCATGAACCAATTACATGTACATACAGTCTCTTTTACAAAACTGACTTTAAAAAACAACACTTCACAGCAACAAATTAATGCCCTCTTTATTGCATAGCTGACAGAAACCTGATCTTAATCTTATTATTCACTATGTGAGGTTATTACTTTACTTCAAAAATTACTTATTCTGTTCATAACCTGCTTGAAACATGAAATGGTTCCAACTAAATGGGCTAAAATTGAATATTGGGAAAACTCACAAACTGTAGTTTAAAATTAAAAAAAAAAACTCTAAGGTAAAATAATTCCACATTGGTTGTAGAAACCAAGAACTGAAAGAAGCGGACTGTGTTAAATTTAAAGGCATGCATTTGAACCAAAATCTATCCTGATCTTCACACATGCAGTATTTAGCAAGCAAAATTAAACAACCTGACATTTGCAATGAATATTCTGTCATATTCTACTAGCATGGAGACAAGAAAAATAGTTTACCACAGCTACTTTGAATCAGTTATAATGTATGGCATTATTTTTTGGGGAGGCACAGGCAAAATGATAGAATCTGAAAATTACAAAACTCAATTGTTAGAAATATGTCTAGTGCAAAACTGAAAGGATCCTGATGCTCACTGTTAAGAAATTTAAAAATATTAAGTGCTCCATGTTTGTACATTTATGAATTGATTATTTTTGTATACAGTAACCACAAGTTATTCAGAGACAGTACCTTTAAACATCAATACAGTACTAGGAACAAGGACAATTTCATGCTTCCCATTCATAGATTAAAGCTGTTTGCACAAACCCCAGAATAAATGGGCATGAAAATTTACAACATTCTAAAAAAGAAGCAAATCCTCAGCATGGAGATGGGGCAACTAAAGCAAAAACTATGACAAATGTTAGTACAGAAATGCTGTTATTCCTCAGAAGAATTTCTTAATGATAACATGACAATCTGAGCAAGAAAGCAAGTGGCTGAAATGTTTTGTTAATTAAACTTAGAAGTTTTATGTCTAATAAATGACTGTAGTAATTAATCTCTCTTTTTACAGTAATACTATTGTTAGGATACACACAGTCTTTCTGAATTGTCAATTAATAATTATTTTTTCTGTAATATACATAAATTATAATTGCAGTATTGATGAGTCCCCAGTATATTAAATCTTGTGATTTAACTCTGTATGTTATGGGATGGTAAAAATTCTGATTCTGATTCTAAATAGTTAGGTTGAAATGAAATTCTGAGTGCCAAGGTGGCCAAGTGGGATGGGAAAGACATAGATATGAGTGTATCAGGAAGAGAAGGCATTATTTGCCACTTGATATATTCACTAAAGAGTAGTAAACCCCCTACATAATAACTTTACTCAAAACCAAAGATGTTTTCAATTATTTTTACAAAGCAAATATTTCTCAGAGTCAAATTTTTCTAGGATGGCTGTACGAAATTTCAAACGTTAGACAGATAGACAATGTGGTTTCAAGTCTTTACGTTCTGCAATCTAATTGTTTATAAGATTTCAGATAAATAAGTTCATAGGTATTGTTAAGAGTAAGTCTAACTATTTTCAGTGGACCATGGTACACATGCAGACATATTCCTACGTCCTCATTTACACTACAGGATTTTTCCTTAGTCTTCACTAATACAAATTCCCCTGACTTGAAACTGGTAGGTTTAGCATTATTATCTTGTCTCCTCATTCTTTCCCTATCCTTATTCTTCATCATCTCTTTCTACACCTACATCTGCATCTACATGGTACTCTGAAAATCACACTTAAATGCCTGGCGGAAAGTTCATTGAACTACCTTCACATGAAATCTCTATTATTTTATGATGATGATCATTTATTCCTGTGTAGTTCAGCATCAATTAAAAAAAAAAATGCATTCGGAGAAGAAAGATGGTGATTGCAGTTTCACAAGAAGACCCCGCCACAATGAGAAATGCCTTTGTTTAAATAATGTCCACCCCAAATCCTTTATCATGTCCATGATACTCTCTCCCCTATATCTCAATAATGCAAAACATGCTGTCCTTATTTGAACTTTCTTGATGTACTCCATTAACTCTATCTCATAAGGATCCCACATCAGGCAGCAGTACTGCAAAAGATGGTGGACAATTGTAGTGTAAGGCAGTCCCTTTAGTAGATCTGTTATAATTTCCATGTGTTCTGCCAATAAAATGCATTCTATGGTTCTCCTTCCCACAATATTTTTTATGTATTATTTCCAGTATAAGTTGTTTTTAATTGTAATTCCTAGGTATTTAGTTGAATTTACAGCCTTTATATGTGATTGATTTATCACGTAACCAAGATTTAATGGATTCCTTTCACCACTCATGCGAATGACCTCACACTTTTCATTATTTAGGATCAACTGCCAATTTTTGCACCACACAGATATTGATGACTTTATTAGGTGGTGAAAGACAGCATCATCTGCAAGCAAAATAAGACTGCTGCTCAGATTGTCTGCTAAATCGTTTAAAGGAACAGCAGAGGCCCTATAACACTACCTTGGGGGACATCAGAGATCACTTCCATTTTACTTGATGACTTTCTTGCCAATTACTACAAACTGTGAGCTTTCTGACAGGAAATCATGAATCCAGCCACATAACAGAGACATGCGATTTGATTACAGGCACTTTGGAAATCTAGAAATATGGAACCAATCTGAAATCCCTTGTCAATAGCACTTAAAACTTTGTTTGAGTAAAGACCTAGTTGTGTTTCTCAAGAATGGTGTTTTCTAAATCCGTGTTGACTGTGTATCAATAGGCATTTCTCTTCAAGGTAAATTCATAATGTTCACATACAATAGATGTTCCTAAATGCTGCTGCATATCAATGTTAATGATATAGGACTGTAATTCAGTGAATTATTTCTATTGTCTTTCTTGAATATTGGTGTGACCTGTGCAACTTTCCAATCTTTGGGTATGAATCTTTCATCGAGCATGAAGTTGTATATGATTGTTAAGAATGAAGCTACTATAGCAGCATACTCAGAAAGTAACCTAAACTGGTATACAGTCTGGACGAGAAGACTTGCTTTTATTAAGTGAGTTAAGTCGTTTTACTATTAAAAAGGTATCCACTTCTTAGTTACTCATGTTGGCAGCTGTTGTTGATTTGAATTTTCAAATATTTACTTTTTTTTATTGGTGAAGAAATCTCAGAAGGCTTTGTTTAGTAACTCTGCTTCAGCAGAACTGTCATTAATAGTATTTCCATTGCTGTCGTGCAGAGAAGGTACTGATTCTGTCTTGCCACTAGCGTACCTCACGTATGATGAGTAACTCTTTGGACTTTCCACTGTGGACACTGTTGGAGGCATCTCACATTGAAGTCCATGCTAAATTTCAAGCTTCAGTAAAAGATCATCAATTTTGGGGATTTTGTGTTTGTTTAAATTTGGCCTGCTTTTTTTGTTGTGTCTACAACAGAGTTCTGACATGTTTTGTATACCATGGATGATCAGCTCCATCATTTGTTAATTTATTTGGTATAAATCTCTCAATTATTGGTGATGCCGTTTCTTTGAATTCAAGGCACATGTGGTCTACACTTACATTATTAATTTGTAAAGAATGGAGATTGTCTTTCAGGAATGTATCAAGGGAATTTTTATCTTTATTTTTGAATTATTATATTTTTCATTTATTTTTGTATCATTTGGGAGTTGCCATATTCAGCCTCACAACAACAACCCCGTGTTCACTAATCCCTGTATCCATTTTGATGCTTGTTACTGGCTCAGGATTATTTGTTCCTAAGGCATCAAGAGCATTTTCACAACCATTTACTATTCGGTTGCACTCATGTACTAATTGCTCAAAATAATGTTCAGAGAATGAATTTATCACAATTTCAGATGATCATTTATGCATACTTTAGGATTTAAAAATGTATTTTTGCCAATGTATCAAGGGTAAATTGAAGTCAACTATAAGGGTATGAGTCAGGTATGTGTTTGAAATTAGACTGAAGTTCTCTTTGAACCTTTCAGTAATTTATTGTAGTGACCTCAAAATCAATTAATTGATTAACTCCACAGACTTCTTTTTGATGTTTTCATGGTTTCTTTAACATTTGTTGAGTGTAATTGTATCTGCACTCCTCACAAGTGTTTTGATGCTTAATAAGTTATTTGCTGTGGTCTATAACAGCGTTGTTAATTCTTTGTACACCTCCACGTTTCTTTTTGTTTCTCTCTGTCTTGTCTCTCAGTCTTGCTGCATTTTTACATTCTATTACTAGCCTGCTTTCATCATCAAAGTAAGTGCTTTGGAATGGCTGTATAGTGTGTACTGATAAATGTGTGAACAAAATAAGTTACTTTGATCATTTAACGAGCTTAAGTTAAACATTTTATGGTGTGTATATGTGGATTAGTAATTGTTCTCAGTGAGTAACTAAAAATACGGCGATCTGTTGAAAGAACAGGGACATATTGTGCTTTGAAACTAACTAGTGCACAATGGCCGCGACCAGTTCAGAAAATTTGAATTCTATTTGCGAAATAAGTGAGGAAGCGTGGAATAAACCGTGTTCCTGTAACAAAACAGCAAGAAAAGGCATGTGTTGTGTAAAGTGTAACAGGAAATTCCATTACTCATGTGTAAATTCAACGAATAGAGTGAAAAGCTGGAAATGCAGTGATTGTTTTCGTACTGACGGTGACGATATGGACGAAATCAAAACAGACCCGTTAAAAACGTGTGTGTGCAAAAAGTTACAGAATGAACTCAGAATAGTAAGAAAGGAACTTAAGTATTCGAAAACAATTATATGTTTGCTAACAAACAAACTACAGAAGCGAGAATCAGGCAAGATAGAAATGTGCAAAAACTACAGATTTCATGCACCCAACATAAATCACGATTCACAACACAGTGTGCATACCACAACACAGAACGCAGTTCAAAAAGGAAATCAATTTATGGGTGCAGCAATGAAAATGCAAACCTTTGCTCCTGAGAGTCAGTCAGTGAATAGGAGACCCAAAATATTCGTTGCCTCAGATAGCCATGGCAGAGACTGTGCAAGAAACATTTTAAACTTAGCTTCAAATAAATATGATGTTGAAGGGAAGGTGATACCAGGTGCCCCCACTAGTGTAATACTAAAAAAATGCAATGACCTCCATAAGTTGACAAGTGAAGATTTTGCAGTTATCTGGGCAGGGCTAACGATGTGGCAAAGAATGAAACCAAGTTGGCAATTCGTTTACTACATAAAGCCTTGTCAGCATTACAAAATACAAATACAAAAGTGATTGTAGTTGGTGTACCACATATACAAGACCTGCCTGAATGGTCTTGTGTAAACCAAGAAATTCAATCTGCAAACAGAAAACTAAAAAAAACAGTGAAAGGCTTCCATAACACTTGTTTTATTGATACTCCTAGTAACAAGGAGCTTTATACAGCACATGGACAACACCTTAATGCAACTGGTAAAGAACTAATTGCCACAAGGATTTATGAATCAGTGGAAACAAACAGGAAAGTGTACAAAACAGCAATAGAACCTAAATGGAAGGATACTGAAGTCTCAGATAAAGAATCAGTGAGAATTGTTATTGACACAACTCCAGCACAAATAACAACAGAATCTTTAAAAGTGAACTCTGTTTGTGGGGAGAGGACAATTACTCAAGCAATAAACTTACCCAAGAGGACAGTGCAAACGTTTGAAGAAGCAGCAAATAAGGTGGCAGGAAAGAAGGCACCATATAAGAAGAGAGACCTACTTGCAAAAAGAAGAACAGCAAATCAAGCTCAAGGGATGAGAATACCAACACGTGGAGTATGGCAGTCAACCCGAAAAAAGAAACCACAACCGAGGGACCAAGATTTTTGGTGGGATCAGCAGTGGTTTCACAGACGAAAGCAGTTAACAAAGTGAGTCATCAAGTGGATGAACAGGTATGTGACTATCATAACACACATGATCACAGTGCATCAAGATTAAAGACATTAACGGAACCTACAACTTCAAATATAAAGTCAAATTGCTCTCAGAGGAATACAGACAGAGACAAACTACTTACTTTTCTGCAAGTTAACATACGTTGTATTAGAAATAGAATTTTAGAATTAGAACATTTATGTAACACTGAGCATGTAGATGTTATATGTGTATCTGAGCACTGGTTAACACAAGAACAAGTAAATATGTTCATTCCCCAAGGGTATGTTGTGGGAGACATGATATGTAGAAAACAGAGAAAGAATGGTGGGGCGGGAATTTTTGTCAAAGAAGGAATAATGTTTTCCAGAATTGATGTATCTACATACTCCTCAGAGCTAGATGGGGAGTTTAGTTGTGTAAAACTAATGAATGAAAATATAGTGGTAGTTAGTCTATATAGGTCACCAGATGGTGATGTAAATTTGTTTATTGAAAAATGTGAATTAATAATTAAAAAAATATTGAAGAGTAAAACAAGAATTGCTATATGTGGTGATTTCAACATAGAAATGGTAAACACACAGAGACTAGTCGCTAGGACATTTTTGAATATGCTAAGTTCATTAGACCTCTATTGTACAAATAACTGTGCCACACGTAAGAATGCCTGTATAGACAATATTATTGTGAATTTCCATAGGGAGGATTTTACAGTTAGACTTGCAGGAAGTGGACTTTCAGATCATGAGCCACTACTCCTTACCCTCTGTAAGAGGCAGCCAGTTAAAACTGAAGAATCTAAAGTAGTAGTGGTACGAAGACAGAAGGAAGAGTACATAAATATGTTTGTTGATAGATTAGGAAGTGCAGATTTGGACTTTATATATAATTGTCAATCTGGAAAAAGGGAAGCTGAAATTAGCTTTGGTAACTTCTTTAAAAAGTACACAGATTTATGGTATTCTTGCTCACTAGTAAAAAAAATTAGATATCCAAATGAAATGAAAAAGAAAAGTCTGAACTGGTTCACACAAGAGCTAGTAGAAATTAGAGGAAACTTGCATACTCTGTACCAGATGCATAAACAAGCCTCTGACCAAGGGGCAGAACAGAGTGTGAACATTCATAGGTCATATCTGAAATGCAAAAAATACAATAAAGCTGAACTACTTCTGGCAAAAAAGCAAGCAGTGGAGAACTATATAGAAAGAGCTCCCAATAAATGCAAGGCAGCCTGGCAAATTATAAAACAAGAGAATACACCGAAACACACAGAAACAGCTCTACTTGATCCTGAAGAATTAAACGAGTACTTTTTAAACTCAGTTAAAGAAATAAGTAACAGTATCAAAGCAACAAATTCATCTGCAATGAACCTTGTTGGAACACCACTGCCTGTTAACCTGGCATTTCAATGGAGGGCTGTCACACCTGCTGATGTTATAAAAGCTGTATCCAAATTTTCAGGTTCTAAAAGTATGGACTGTTATTGGTTATCAAATAACATAATTAAAAAGACAATACACTCAATCGCCAAACCATTAGCTTATATTTTTAATAAATGTGTAGAATTTGGAGTTTTTCCGGATGCACTCAAGGTATCAAAAGTTGTCCCAGTTTTTAAAAAAGGAGACAAACATCTCCCCCAAAGCTACAGACCCGTCTCCATTGTTCCAATATTCTCAAAGGTATTTGAGGCGCTGATACACACACAAATAAGCAACTTCTTTGAAAAACACAATATCCTATGTAACAATCAGTTTGGCTTTCGAAAGGGGAAGAACACAACAGGGGCCATCTTGGAAATCATTGACCAAACCTTAACAGCTTTTGAAAATAATAACATGGTATCACTGGTATTATGTGACCTAAGCAAAGCTTTCGATTGCATTCCTGTTGACATACTACTGGGGAAACTAGAGTTTTATGGGGTGAGAGGGAGCACTTTATCTGTGATAAATTCTTATTTAAGTAACTGAAAACAATTCGTTTCAGTCAGAAATTTAAATTCTTCCATCATGGAAATCAGCACAGGTGTACCACAAGGGTCTACCACAAGGGTCTATCCTTGGACCCTTCTTCTTCATTGTCGCTATTAATGATTTACCTAAAAATATAGCTCACCCTGTTGTGTGTTATGCTGACGATACAACACTACTTACCACACATCAGAACATTTCAGATCTGAATAACGTAACAAAAGAAACTCTAGATAAGGCCCTGGACTGGTTTGCACCCAATAAGCTCCTATGCAACCCTGACAAAACACAACAACTTTTAATGGGAACATCAAATGAAGTAGGCAATAAGTCAGTAAAACTCTTAGGTATTCACATTGATTCAAAACTATATTGGGAGGAACATGTCAATCATGTACGTGAAAAAATATCACGGGTGGCATATCTTCTCTTGAAACTAAGGGAGGTAGTGAGCTTGGAGTACCTCAGGCTGACATACTTTGGGCTATTCCAGTCACATATTTCATATGGTTTTATTATATGGGGGCACTCCCCTCACATCAAAAACGTATTGAAATTACAAAAACAAGTCATACGTATAATATGTAAAAGAGGTCATAGGGAGCACGGTCGTCCTCTTTTCTCCAGACTCAGAATGCTTACAATTATAAACTTATACATCTATGTGTCTGTACTCTATATTAAAAATAATATTTCAGAATTTATTGCCAGAAAGAAAATACACGAACACAACACCAGGGTGAACGGTAATTTAGACATACCGCGCCACAGATTAGCGAGAACAGGAAATTCCCACAAAGTTAACCCACTCAAAATGTTCAATAAACTGCCAATTCATGTTCAGTCTATGGATACAAATTCTTTTAAAATTAAGTGGTACAGCTGGCTGTCAGATCATACATTCTATGACATTAAAGAATTCTTTGAGATGCCTGAGGAGAATATAAGCATTTAAAAGTTGTCTGTAGTTAAACATATTATTTTGTGCTGTGGTTAATCGTGTGTAATTACAAAGTTTATACTATAAACAATAAAATACCTTATTATATTAGATTATAAGATAGCTTGTTGCGTTAGCTTTTAAAAGCTATCCTTTGTAATTTGGTACACTGCCATGCTTCAAATGTATTTATAATGTATGGACAGAAGTTTATTTTGTTATTCTGTATGTACTAGTACATCTTGTGTGACGAAGCCAATATCATTGTAAAATGATCTATGGTGAATAAAATTCTTGAAATTCTTGAAATCTTTCATTGTCTCCCACACCGGTGACCACTAATTAGAACATGGATAAACCAGTGACAACAGAGTCAGATCCATCACTGTTGCATCCTACTTCAGAGTCATTTCTGACATCAATAAAGGAGGAACATACACCAGTTTCTATGACAACTTCTACTTCAACCACAGCTGAGCAAATAAGTCATCATGCCAATCTGGACCAGGATCATGCTTCATCTCCATCAAACATTAGTGATGTGAAACTGCCACCATTTTGGTTGAGAAACAGTGAAGTGTGGTTTATTCACATGGAAGCAATATTTTACACACACCAAGTGCACCGTGACTTTGACAAATATGCATTAGTGTTACTGCAACATTAAAAATGTGGAGCATGTGCTACTTAAACAATCATATGCCAACTTGAAACAGTCTCTAATTGAACATTATTGTCTATCACTCCATGAACATTTTAAAAACTTGCTCTCACTCCAAACATATGTTCATTTGAAACCTTCAGAACTGCTACGGGAATTATGTTCATTTGCATGCAAATACTTGTTGACTGAGAGTACCTTACACCTTATGGTTCAACAAGCTTCTCACAAAGTTATGCCCTGTATTACCAGCTGAAACTAATCCACCACTCACAGATTTAGCCAAGAAAATGGACACTATGGCTACTTACCTTGTAGACAGTGTTTGTTGTGATCAATTATTATTTGCACCTGAGAGTGACTCCAGATTGCACATTCCCCACTATGTAATGACCAATGACCCTGTAATGTGCATGACTACAATGGACAAAGCTAGCTCTGATGCATGCTGAACCACAATGTTTACACAACAGGCAAGTGATATCTGTACTGAAATTCAATGTCAGTTTGCATGCTCAACAAATCTTTCTTGAATTTTATTCTTTGTCACATTATTAAATCTCACACCATTTTTACAATTTTCACTTAATATTCCAAATTACATAGTTAGTGTTGGTCTCCTAAATACATCTATCTCCATCAGGGGCATGCCCACTACTACTTATATTCTGTGGTACTCACAATATTCCAAAGAGTTTAAAAAGCAAAGGAGTTTACAACTTTCTTGACAAAAGAAGAATTATCACCAAGATATAACATTATTTTATAAATGAATCCAGAAATAAATTTAATAATTTAGAGTTATATTATGCAATTAATAATATGAATTTTAAATATGCCAGATAGTTCATAATTTCAAATATTTTTAAAAGAAGGGTAATTTTAACTGTACATACAGAATGTTACAAATTAATTTCTAGAATGAGATTTTCACTCTGCAGTGGAGTGTGTGCTGGTATGAAAATTACTGGCAGATTAAAACTGTGTGCCAGACCGAGACTCAAACTTGGAACCTTTGCCTTTTGCAGGTACGTGCTTTACCATCTGAGCTACCCAAGCATTACTCGCAACACATCCTCACAGCTTCACTTCCTCCAGTACCTCGTCTTCTAAATTCCAAACTTCACAGAAGCTCTCCTGTGAACCTTACAGAACTATCACTCCTGGAAGAAAGAATACCATTACAATATCCCCTTACATAACTTGAAACAGTATGTTTACAGTATTTTGTGACAGTCTATAAGGTTTACTAAACAGTGTACAGACTGATGCCCACATAGAATGTAGATGTATAGAAGTATCTGATACACAACATATTAAGGAAAACATAAAAAAGTGTCTACTATACATGTCATAATCTATACATATATCAGGATATGGCATTCAGATTTTCAGCTCTGTGGCACATACTGTCACAAGACAAATAGTACAATGTCAAAACTACAACATTGCACCACTAAACTATAGCAATAATTACAGAGACAAGGCAAATTACTAGAATTACAAATTTTAAGTTTAATCTATACAATCAAACCTTCAAAATCTTCAAAAGAGAAGAGAAAAATTTCAGAGCCTAACTGTACAATGAGTTAGCTGACTCAGAAATTGTCCTTACAAACTAACTTATGTATGTAAAGACCTAGAAGATTCACATACATTCTAAATTCATGACAATGTAAAATTAATAAACAAACAAAAATTGGATACTTGTGGATCACACCTATATGCTTTCAGTTCAGTGATATTGCTTAATCCAAACATTTTCTTAGATTTTGGATACACAAGTCTGCATGCATTAGGATGTGGATTTTCATGAATTTCAAATGGTCCAACGAAAATATTGAAAATTTATTTATCTCAGATGTCAACACTTTAGATTTCTCTTTGCTTTCTCCAACACAAGATCTCCTATCTCAAACTTAGAAAATCTACCTTTACCATCATATCTCTGCTTTCTCCTATCTCTATGTTTTTTCATCATCTCCCTAACACACTCTTCCCTCTCTGGTGGTGACAGAATTTACCATCGTTCTTGTGCAACGCAGCTAGCTCTTTATTCGCACGAAGTAATGGCCGTTATCGACAGGGGATCTCAAGTTGATTCCGTATTTCTAGATTTCCAGAAAGCTTTTGACACCGTTCCTCACAAGCGACTTCTAATTAATTACTTTTGAATGCATTGTGGGAACAGCAGTGATCAATGTCTTATAAATAATTACTATTAAAAACAGTCTTGACCACAATTTATTTAATAAGGTGACCAGTTTCGACCACTACTGTGGTCATCTTCAGACCATTGAGTAGGAACCTCTTTGTTGGAGAATCACTACTCTCCAACAAAGAGGTTCCTACTCAATGGTCTGAAGATGACCACAGTAGTGGTCGAAACCGGTCACCTTATTAAATAAATTGTGGTTAGGACTTCTAATTAAGCTGTGGGCCTATGGGGTATCGTCTCAGTTGTGTGACTGGATTCGTGATTTCCTGTCAGGAAGGTCGCAGTTCGTAGTAATAGACGGCAAATCATCGAGTAAGACTGAAGTGATATCAGGTGTTCCCCAGGGAAGCGTCCTGGGACCTCTGCTGTTCCTGATCTATATAAATGACCTGGGTGACAATCTGAGCAGTTCTCTTAGGTTGTTCGCAGATGATGCTAGTAAGGTCATCCGAAGACCAGTATCAGTTGCAAAGTGATTTAGAAAAGATTGCTGTATGGTGTGGCAGGTGGCAGTTGACGCTAAATAACGAAAAGTGTGAGGTGATCCACATGAGTTCCAAAAGAAATTCGTTGGAATTCGATTACTCGATAAATAGTACAATTCTCAAGGCTGTCAATTCAACTAAGTACCTGGGTGTTAAAATTACGAACAACTTCAGTTAGAAAGACCACAGAGATAATATTGTGGGGAAGGCGAGCCAAAGGTTGCGTTTCATTGGCAGGACACTTAGAAGATGCAACAAGTCCACTAAAGAGACAGCTTATACTACACTCGTTCGTCCTCTGTTAGAATATTGCTGCGCGGTGTGGGATCCTTACCAGGTGGGATTGACGGAGGACATCGAAAGGGTGCAAAAAAGGGCAGCTCGTTTTGTATTATCACGTAGTAGGGGAGAGAGTGTGGCAGATATGATACGCGAATTGGGATGGAAGTCATTAAAGCAAAGAGGTTTTTCGTCACGGGGAGATCTACTTACGAAACTTCAGTCACCAACTTTCTCTTCCGAATGCGAAAATATTTTGTTGAGCCCAACCTACATGGGTAGGAATGATCATCAAAATAAAATAAGAGAAATCAGAGCTTGAACAGAAAGGTTTAGGTGTTCGTTTTTCCCGCGCGCTGTTCGGGAGTGGAATGGTAGAGAGATAGTATGATTGTGGTTCGACAAACCCTCTGCCAAGCACTCACATGTGTGGATTGCAGAGTAGCCATGTAGATGTAGATGTAGATGTAGAGGTGGAAACTCAACACTTTCAGAAATAAGGTTGGCTGCTCTGTGATTAAATATGACTTCAAATCTGAAAAAACCTTTTGAAGAATGTTATAAGCTGTTCATAATATCCTCAAAATCACTGACATAATGTATCCAGCTGGTATGATTCTTACAACAATATGTTCTAAACAGTCTTCCAGTCCCTCTCATATATCTTTCTGCAGGGTTACTCTAAGGATGGTACACCAAAGTTAGAATACGCCTTATTTTTGCATGATCAATAAAATCTTTCCAAGCTTGTGATGTTAACTGAGAAACATTATCAGAATAAATTGTTTTAGGAATAGCCACCTGATGAAAATATGCGTTTTCAACCTTAGAGATGATTTGGTTACTGATAGTTTTCTTGAGAGGAAACAGCTTTATGAACATTGAAAATACATCAACCACCAGAAAACATAACAAAACGCATTCTTATACATTGGTAGGGGTCCATAAACAACCACAAACACAAGATCTAGGTTACTATTAGGCAGTATGTTTTCCATTTGGCGTCTACTTGTTTGGTTACTTACCTTCACTCTTTGATGTCTGTCATTGCTGTCAATCTTCTGCTTAGTTCTTCTTCCTGTGGTATAAAAATAGATGTTTTCCTAAACCTTTTGCATGCATTTAGTTGAACCACAATGATCAAAACTCTCATGTGTATAAGTAACTTAAGTACCAATACATTGTTTCCAATCCTCTGAGTCAGTCTTATGTCTTCTGAATAAAAAAACTCTTGTGTACCTTATAATACCGTCCTGTTTTTTCTCCTCCTCTCTAATCCAACATGCTCTAAACCAACTTCTAATTGTGATCATGATTTCAATACCTGCGGATGCCTTTGCAAATTTACAAGATCTCTTTTTCCTCTTTCACATCTTTCAAGTACATAATTTTAAACTCTTTTTCTCTTTCTCAAAAGTTGTTAGATAATTCACCCCTAAAGGTAACCTAGACAGAGCATCAGCAACTACATTGTCTGTGCCCTTGATGAATCTGGTCTCATAATTAAACTGCTGTAAAAACAAGGCCCAACTAGTAATTCTGTTATGGTACAGCTTATGCATCTGAAGATAACATAATGCTTTGTGATCAGTAGAGATGATGACTTTGTGACCTAGTAGGTAATTTTTAAATTTGTTGAACGCCCAATGTACAGCCAAAAGTTCCTTCTCAGTTACAGTGTATGTATTTTCATGTTTCTGTAACACTCTACTAGCAAATACAAGAGATCTATGTTCAATAACACCATCAACTTCAACCTCCTGAAATAAATGAGCATCCAATATAACATCACTACTATTCGTCATAATACAAAAAGGAAGAGACAAATCTGGTCTGAACAATATCGGAATTTGACACAACTGTCCTTTGATCTTATCGAAAGAATCTTGAGACTCCTGGTTCCAATCCAGAATGGTATTCTTCTTCAAAAGTTCACATAAGCATAGAGCATTCAAAGCTTGGCTGCTACACAATTTTCTATAAAACCCAGTTAACCCAAAAATTGATTTAAGCTGTTTTTTGTTGTGAGGAGTATGAAAATTAGCAATAGCATCAAGTTTCTCTTTATGGGGTGCAATTCCTTTTTCAGATACAACATGTCCAAAAAATTTAACTTCATCCACACCAAATTTAAACTTACCTGTTTTCAAAGTCATGCCTTCTGATTCTAGTTTTGAAAACACATCTCTAAACAGTTTCAAATGTTGTTCCCAAGTCTTTTCTGTAACCAGAAAGTCACCAACATAGACAAGCAATTTTGAACTCACTTCACTTCCTAAGACAGAATATAGAACTCTTTTGAATTTGGTTACAGATATATTTCACCCCAATGGTTCTACACAATACTGAATACACTTACATCCATACAAAAATGCTGTATACTTTCTAGAATTAATTTGAAGTGGGGTCTGGTGAAAACCAGAGGTCAAGTCCAAACTACTCATGTATTTTACATAATCAGATATGTGTAACAGCTGATCTATGTTCTTGGGATGGTCATTCTCTCTGATAATTAATTCATTAAGCTGTCTAGAGTCCAAAGCAATTTTCACTCCACCATTTATCTTACTTAACACATCAAAAGGATTATTGTAAGCACTCCTACTTCTCTCAATTTCACACCATGTTTACATGTTCTGAATTTCTTTCTCTACATCTTTCCTTTTTGAAAATAGCATATTATATGGCTTCAGAAAAAAAGGTTGATGATGTTTAAGGTAAAGTATGCACTGATAGCCTTTTACTTTCCCTGGTTTTTCACAAAACACATTTCTAAACTCCAATAACAAATTCCTAAGTTGTTCCTTTTATTGGTCATTAAGAGTTGTAGCTTCCCTTACTTTAGACTCTACTACACTTTCAAAATCTTGATCCTCAGTTTCATCAAAATCTATATCATCATCAGACACCTTGTACTCACCTAGGTTCACAATCTTTTGCAATTAGTTACAACGCCTCCCACAGTTTAAAATACAGAAATCAGTTTTCACATAAGTATCGCTTTTAGGTTCCAAAATAATCAATTCTTTAGCACTCCATCCAAAACAAGCCTCAACTTTCACTATCCAATCCATACTGAGAACTATATTTTCTTCCAGACTGGGGATCATTAAGTATCCATGTTCAATGGTTTTGCCTTCTATACTAAAAGTTAAAAGTACCTGAGATTTTACCAATTTGCTTTACTTACCTGCAGCTCCTCTTATCTTTACACCTACAATGGAGATTTCCACAAAGTTATTACTATACTGGATTTTGTCTCTGAATAGTTCAGATATACCACAAATCGGGCTACCTGTATCAGTCAAACTGTTTCCTTCCCACTAATCAATATTAATCTTAACGTATAAGACAACCAAAATCTAGATCATCATCTCTGTTGTCAGACACTTCATGTAAGACATCACTTTCAATTTCATCAAATGCTACATCCACAGTGTATTTGCAGGGTTTTATCAACTTAACAGGTATCATAGCATTACATTGGTTACACGTGTTGTCAGGTAAAGATTGAACATACTGAATTGATTCCAAAGCACAACTAACATCACTTATTGCAGAAAGAACACAAAATATATTACTGGCAAAATTACATTTCCTACCTAGATCTTCTTTCACTTCATTCCACCAATTTGGATACAAATTTTGACAAACCACAGCTAACTTATTCCAGAATGCACATTTATCTATGTTATCATCAAGCTGCTCACAAACAAATTTCAGTAAGTTTTCAGCTTTATTCTCTAGGCTTACAGATAACTCACATTTACTGTTTGGATCATTACTCTGCATGATGTTAATGAAAAACTGCTTTGACTGGACTGGTATTCCATGACTCTCACTTACATCATCTCATACAACACTTATCTTACCTGTATTCACAAATAACCCTGAAACTTCATTATTCTTAAACTCCACTAATACCTGATACTCATCATCATCATCATCATCATCTTATTCTTACAAAATTACTTTATCAACAACATCATTAACAACACATGTCTCATCTCCATCAATGTCACTTACCCCACCTACATTCATTTGCAATAAACTACCAGTCTCAGACTTACCAACCTCATTTGTTTCACAGCTCTCATTCACATCTACATCTAAAATAGCACATAATTCAGATCCAATACAGTTATCACCCGATTTACATACACCGATAACACTGTTTTCTGACCACAAGAAGAAATCGTTAGTATATACTACATCAAAATTCTCATTGCTCTCACATTCTGGTTTATAATTACCACTTACATTACTATAATTAAACATAGCATTCCAAAACTTTTGATCAAAACATAAATGAGAAATCTGATGTACTTTCTGTTCAACTTCAGATACCTGTGCCACGTTATTAATATTGTTATTATTGTCTAACGGTAAGTGTAAATTGGGGGTCCTGTATTTGTTGTGTTCTTTCGCCCCAAAATTGTGGACCTTCATTGTGACAGACCGCCGTTTTCCAAATGACCACTTCTATTATTATTTCTTCTATTAAATTTACCATGGTTATCCCCATTATTCCTAATCTGGTGATGTTCAAAATATCTGTCTCTATTAGCATTTTGACCCTGATGGAAATTACTACTATCTCTGTTTTTGCAGTTGTTACTGTTGTGATCTCCATCATTTGGATGACTACGGTACATGCTTCTTTCTACTGCCCTATCCAGCCTGTCAACATATCATAATAATTGTTCAAGGCAATCATCAGGTTTGTTTACTAAATCCTACTGCAGCCCCTCTGGTAATCTCCTTTTTAGTGCATCAATCAATGTCATTTCGCCAAAAACATAGGAGACCTTACTTTTGGGATTACCCTCGTCTGATTTGGACCATTCAGAAATTCACTTTTAATTCTCCCTTGTTCGGCTTCTGGCCAAAATTTATTTAAAAACCTTTTTTCAAACTTTGATGTGTATCCCACTGAGTTAAATTTAGATTTACCCAAGACAGAGCTTCGCCTTCAAGACGTCTTCCAACAAATTTAATTTTTTGATTGTCACTCATACCTGACACAAAATTGTCTTTACAGTGGTGTAGAAAATCCACTGGATGTAAATTGTCTGATGGAAAATGTTTGATTGGAATGTTGGACCACGCAATACCATTATTTGAATGAAATTTTTCCTGATAGTGAAATTTTTTGATTTAAAACGTTTACATTATTTAGCATACTGTTTTCAATATTTAAAATTTTTTGATCTAAACTGCTAAAGTTCTGTTCCATTTTTTCCTCTATGGCCTTCTGTTGAACTCTGATGTCATTAAGATTCTTATCCTGATTTGCAGATTGTGCAACTAACTCATTTTCCAAAATAATAAATTTATTTTCGAATACATTGACTTTATCATTTACAGATTTTAAGCCCTCTGACAACCCAGTTTTCAGTTCTGAAACCTGACTACTAAGTTGATATGTATGGTATTGTACCCTGTCAATTTTATCATTGTTTTCAGTTCCTATTTCCATTAACTGATCAGTAGCTGCACTTAATTTTCCCAAAACCAAATGCATAATATCAGTTTTAACTGTTTCTTTGCTGACTACACTTTCACTTGGTTCAAACACCTCTAGGCTATGTCCTACAGCTTTCATTTCATCACCACTATCCTCGTCTCCTTCCATTTTCCTAGCAGTCACAAGAGTCCATCAAAAATATTAACTTCACAATACTCTGTACTTATCTTTTTTCTTATTGATGTTCCTCATTGTAGTTGTTAAGTCCTCTTTCAATTCATCCGGTTCGTCATTGTTGACATTATCTCATTACTGCTGATACGACTTTATTGGGCAGTCCTCGGGTCTTCACTCGTTGCATGATTGGGACTTCATTAATATAGGAACTGCAAATGATACAAATCTTTTTTTTTTTCTTCTTCAACAGACAAATCTTTGTTATCAGTCAAAAGATCACAGCTGATGCCCATGCTAATAATCTTACCCTCCCACGCATCACCATTAAATTTCTCTTAGTACTTTCAAAAGCTTCGAGAGGTGTAAGATATACAAAAGAAAAACTTTTTACTTATGTTCATTTTCTCTTCTTGTTGTTGACTTCAAGTCTTGCGTCTAGGGGCACATTTTTGCAGCAGAAATTTTAATTTAACATTGTGGGTTCCTGGTGACTAAATAACTGATGAAGATTTGCCTGTATATTTCACAAATTTTATTCTTTGTCACATTATTAAATCTCACACCATTTTTACAATTTCCACTTAATATTCCAAATTACATTGTTCGTGTTGATCACATAAATACATCTGTCTCCATAAGAGGCGTGCCCACTACTACTTACATTCTATGGTATTCACTATATTTGAAAGAGTTTACAAAGCAATAGAGTTTACAAATGTTCTTGACAAAAGAAGAATCATCAGCAAGATATAACATTATTTTATAATTAAATTTAACAATTTAGCATTAGATTGTGCAATAAAAAATACGAATTTTAAATATGCCAGGTATTCTGTAATTTCAAATATTTTTAAAAGAAGAGTAATTTTAACTGTATGTACAGAGTGTTACAAATCAATTTCTTTTTATATGTTTTAGCCTGAATATGATACATTGTATACAAAATCATATGAAGTTCTTTTAGTTAAACAACTGAGATAATCTTCCTCTATACAAGAATTGAAAGTATACATGGTATTCATTATTTCTATATATAAAAAAGGTAATGTTAGAGGAGGGTGTCCCATTAAAACCTCTTGCTGACATCACCGCTGAATCTGTTGCGGGAAAACTGATCAACATACTTTCTACCATGGCATTCCTCTCACTGTCACAACTGACCGCTGCTGTTGGTTTGAGGCATGACTAGTCAACCACCTATTCAACTTGTGTGATGTCCATTACCTTTGTGCTGCATGCTATCACCCGGCTGACAATGACATGGTTCAATGCATGCATCAGTCATTCAAATCTATCATCATGTTTCACAAAGAGCCATGGGCTGATCCTCTGCCCTGGGTGCTGCTTGGCCTCTGGACAGCATAAAAAGAGGATTTGTCCTGTTCTCCAGCATGACTAGTTTTCAGTGAACAGTTGTGGGTGGCAAGTGACTTCATTTCAGCTTCACCATTTGGTGGTTCACCTTCTTTTATTATTTTTTTGTTTGTTGTCCTTGGTGTCGATGTACTGGCTGAAAAAAATAGGGGGTTAATATGCAGTACTGTCTACTGTAAATGATGCACAGTTGTGTTTCACGGTCTTTAGCTTTCACTTTTCACAACCCTCCAATAATACACAGTTATATATAGCCAGTGCACTGTTGTTCTAACTTTCCATAAGCCTCATTAATAGTTAGCAGGTTAACATCCACATACTGCTACAAGAGTTTCCTGTTGAAGATCAATGAGCAGTAAAAACATAACCACATAATTCACAGTTCTTTCAGAATAATGCAGGTACTTATGAAACAGATGGTGTCATTGCCTATTAGTGCAACACTTATTTCACTCTCAAGTTGATGCATTGGTTTCGTTCTAACCAACACATGTTCCTTGTCTGAAACTCAGATGTGGACTGACTGTCTCATGAACAAAAATCAGGCCCTTATATATCCTCGCAATAATAGGTACAAAAACTACACACTGTTTGAAGTTAAATTTACAGAAATTATAATTAACACTTAACTCATTAAATTAACTGAATACATTGATAAATTCTGGATTTTTAATGGTTTCTTCTACTACAAGGATTAAGCTGAATTATTTGTTTAAATCATGAAATTAACATACATAGTTATGCAAACAATATTTTTGACAGAACTGTTAATTACTTTGGAATTAACAAAGGTCTGGTTTTGCTAGTATGTTTTCGAATAGAGCCAAATAAATACTTAAAGAATGCTATCAGTTCATCTTCCAAAATTCTATGATTATTATAGAACTTATATTTGTTTATAAGTCAACAACAGAATTTAAGTTACAAAACAATTACTGATTTCACCCTATAACAAAATATACTAACCAGGACTAGTCGAAATAAATTAGAAAATCAATTACACACATAAAACTAAGGACAAAATTCGATCTGGTGTTATATTCTTTAAAACTGAAGGCCAACCTTATCATGTATGTTAATGGTAATTAGTTAGAAGTGAAAAGAGAAACAAAAACAAAAAAAAAACAAATTTTAAGAAGGAGGGAATTAAAAATTATCCCAGCCTGCTTTGTCACATCACCCCCTCATTGGATTGACCAGATAGATACTGCAAACAGCTAACTGGGCAATTCAATGACCACAAGTGACATCAGAAAGTGGGTTAAAAATCTGCACACAAAAAAATATTACATAACAAATATTATCAAAACTACAACGCATATGTTTTTTCAAATATATTATTATGTGAACTGGCCATACAAAAAGCCCCATATAAAATATGAATGTTACAAAAAATTCACAAGTTATACTTTTAACAGAAAATTAGGCATCTTCATCATAAGTTACGTCCTTTTTGAGCAAGCAAAGATTACATTTAAAGATAATATCATTTGATACAGGTCCTGTCTTGCTTCAAATAATAAATCCTCATGGGTTGCAATAGGCAGAAAATTTCACTTGCTCAATGTTTAGTATTTTTCACAAGCACTTTCTCACCAAGTTGTCCGTACCTTCAACAGGTCCAAGAGGCAGCTAGCAAGGAAATGCACTGCTATCAGTTCCTTTGGAAGTGGTTCTCCTCGTCCACAGTACATGAAAAAAAAAAAATCAGACAAAATACCTTACTTTAGTAGACTTACTTTTACTTGTAAGTTAGTCTAAGGCAAAATGTTTCACTCTAAAATGATAGTCATTACATCATAAATAGATGCATAACATTACAAAAATTAGCACCAAAATTGACTGTAGTCAAATCAAGTGCACATTACACTACAATACATTGCTCTAAGTCATAACTGTCTGAAATGGTTAAATTCGAATGATCTGGATCTCTTTTCCATTTGCAAAATAGCAAAAACTCATGATGTGCCGTAGTATAGATTTACTAATTATTATATTCTGAAAAAAGAATAGGGTCACCATCACATTACTTAATTACTACTCAAATCAGAATTACTGGAACAGAAATTGTACCATATCATTGCTGTATTTCTCTACTCAACTCTGAAAACTACCCTCGTTCAACCAGAAATTTACATCCTCACAAAACCAAAAAATGTTACCAAATAGTTGGCCTGTCAGAATATTCACATCAGTTTCAGTTAAGCAGCAAAATTACTTTTCTTCATTCCAGTATTACCACTTTAAGCTCATAATTCCTCAGAACACAAACAGAAGTTTTCAGATAACCTATAGAAGTAGAAGTAGTAGAAGGGCCAATGATGCAGCATTACATGCCTTGGACATCACTAAAATATCACTCTTTCTGTTAAATTCTCACACCCAGCTTTAGTGTCATGAATTGCACAATATAAACAGTATGTTGCCTAGTTCAAAATTAGACCATCAATACAGTTACACCACATTTGTTTGCATACAGTCATCTTTTGCATAACCCAACCTTGTCTGTCAGCTCCATTATTTTACTTATATTTCTTCCCTTGTTAACTAGTGCAGTGGATCTCAAAAAATATCCCTACTGCAGAGACAGGCTCCCTAACCATTAAGACACTAACTTTATTCATTATTTTTTATTTCAATATTGTTCCATTATCTAATAAATGGCCACTTGCTCTGCTTATCGATTGCAAAATTGACTATACTGAGACATACTCCACAGTAACAGATCCTTATGCAAAGGCAAACATAACTCTCCTTCCAGACCAGACAACATTATAACTCAGAAAAACTATTTTTTCACTGTATTCCCACCTGAAGGGTGATATACTTACAAATCTTGCTCAATCATTCCACACATTACTCTAGGCAACTACGTTTAAAGTTGTAAATTCTTAATGTTAAACAAGGCTGTACAATAACACACTATAGGTAAATAGTTATCTCAGTATACTGATGACATTGAACACAGACACTTCTATTATACCACAATTAATATTAAGATCTAGTATTTAAGATGGTTTATACTGTACAGTGTTTCTGCTGCTGCACCAATGAGCTAATTACTTCAGATGTTAATTATCCTTCACACCTTTCATTTTTAGTTCAACTTACTGGTACCTCTTTCTTTGATAGAAATTCTTTAACCATGGTAACACTTTATTTTCTTCCCTCCTCTTGTGATCCATTACTTATAACTAACATAACATAATATAAACAGATATATGGATAACACTGAAAAAAACTTTTCTAACATATTTCTATACTAAAGTATGCTGATGCACAAAATCACTTGAAAGTCGAAGAGAGCTTAGTTCTGATTCACTTACAAACAACAGATAGGATAGTAGAAGAGTCTGACTGCCTCAGAGAACATGAAAAATGAGGCAGACAGCTGGGAGAAGCATTATCACCACATAATGAATCCAACACAGACTGTTGAACCCCCTACTTGCTAATTGCACAAGTAATTAGTCCCAAGTATTACATCAATGCTGAGATTTTGAATTACCAAGAAACTGCACTCCAACAGCTGTCCTGCCAATTCCACAATTAATAGTACCTCTTGTTTCACACTCTTTAATAGCTTACCAGTAGCACCAATAATTTTTCTTCCAGCAACAGACATCACTACTATACTCTCTGTGTTCTTAATAGATTCAAAAAATGCCTGTGAAATATCATTCACATCACTACCTCTGCCCAGTAAACACTTACATGTATACCTTGTACACTTGCTGTTATTACAGGGTGCCACACTTCCTTTTTACCTACCATGTGATCTTGTTCCTACAACAAACCCTCATTAATCTTTTCCCTGGAGAAACTATCAGCTTGCTTACCAAAGTAATTATCCGACACAATCAAATGACAGATAGCATGGTTCTCTTCCTTATTACCACTCTCAAACTCCAACATTTCACTAGACCTAACATTATCCTCCTTTATTCTTTCTTTACTTAACACATTGCCCCATTATCAATTATAAATTCAAATACCCCATTCTCATCACTGCTGGATTCACTGTATCATCATTACAACTACAGTCAGAATCAGACCCACTGTCACTTTCTCAATGCTTTAGATTTTTTACCTCTTCCAAGTTTTTCTCCATTTCAATCAATTTTCAATCTACATTTTCATTTAATTTTTCCAGTTCTTCCTCTACCACTACTGCACTCTTCGTTTCTACCTCAGTTTCTGAATCATTTTTAATCTGACTGATTGGTTCTCAAGTTTAACCCTATTTTCAGTACATTGTTTCTCAGAAATCTCGACCTTCATACTATTGTCATCACAAAGCTTCTTTCTCTCTTCCACACCTTTTTGACTCAATGTTAATTTCTCATTATTATTATCACAATCTTTAACTACCACATCAAATGTCTTATTTAATTCTAAAAGATTAGAGTTGACTACCTTAATCTCCTTTTTAATTTCTTTCTTCAGTTCATCCTATAAGTTAACCATGTCAGTGCTAATGCTATCAGTTTTCTTTTCCACCCTACTAATGTCTTCTTTCACACTACCTTCCATCCTATTCATGTCTTCTTTCATACTCATATTACTCAAACTACTCATAATTTGCATTAACATTGCTTCCAATTTTCTGTCTGCCACAAACTTTAGCCTTTACTGATTTTTGCTACTATGTTCCCCATACTTAACCTTAACAGTTTCATCCACTTCAGTACTGTTTTCATCCATTTCACTCTTTACAATAGGACTTACGTCCCCATCCTTCAAAGTTACATTCATGTCTTATTTATAACTACAATCATCTACATAAAAATTCCCACTTAGGTCTTTCTGTTCACTTAAAAACTTAACCTCTACAGCTTTCTTCTCAGTCACACTGTCTTGTTCGTTAAAGTCACTCATTATGTATCAGTTAATACAAAACAGCTTATGCTATGAAATATCTTATTTTTCTATCATTCGTCTCCTGCTGCAGCTGTTGCTGCTGCTGCAGTTGTCATCCAATTCGTCATCTGCGCGGCTGTGACAAGTTGATAGTTGTAAAGCTCTCAGCGAGGCATCTTGTTTATCTCCGGTCAGCTGTGTCCACCTGCTTGCTGATTAGCTGCTGTCATACTGTGGCCATAAAACCCCAGTGCTGATTGGCTGTATCATCTCTTCCATTTAAAACTGTACTGTAAACCACTCAAGTTCACACTTCACTGTCAAATTCCATGATTTCTAGTTTATTGTGCCCACATACAATACTCCTCACCCGGGGCACCATATTTAGTCGTTCACCTTCTTTTATTATTTCTTCATTTGTTGTCCTCGGTGTCGATGTACTGGTTGAAAAAAATAGGGGGTGGACGTGCGGTACTGTCTACTGTAAATGATGTAGTCGACAGATGCACAGTTGCCTTTCACAGTCTTTTACTTTCACTTTTCACAACCCTCCAATAATACACAGTTATATATAGCCAGTGCACTATTGTTCTAACTTCCCATAAGCCTCATTAATAGTTAGCAGGTGAACATCCACATACTGCTACAAAATTTCCTGTTGAACATCAACAAGCAGTAAAAACATAACTACATAATTCACAGTTCTTTCAGAATAATCAGGTACATATGGAACAGACACTGCCATTGTTTTAACACATGGCCTATTAGTGTAACACTTATTTCACTGTCAAGTTGATGCATCGGTTTCGTTCTAACCAACACAGCTTCCTTGTCTGAAACTCAGCCGTGGACTGACTGTCTCGTGACCAAAAACTAGGCCCTTATATATCCTCACAATAATAGGTACTGAAACTACACATTGTTTGAAGTTAAAGTTACAGAAATTACAATTAAAACTTAACTCATTAAATTAACTGAATACATCAAAAAATTCTGTCTTTTTAACAGTTTCTTCTACTACAAGGTTTAAGTTGAATTATTTGTTTAATTCATGAAATTAACACACATAGTTATGCAAACAATATTTTCGACAGAACTGTTAATTACTTTGGAATTAATTAAGGGCTGGTTTTGCTAACATGTTTTCGAATAAAGCCAAATAAATACTTAAAGAATGCTAGGGTTTCATCTTCCAAAATTCTATAATTATTATAGAACTTATATTTGTTTATAAGTCAACAACAGAATTTAAGTTACAAAACAATTGCTGATTTCACCCTGTAACAAAAGATATTAACTAGGACTAGTCGAAATAAATTAGAAAATCAATTACATACATAAAACTAAGCACAAAATTAGATTTGGTGTTATATTATTTAATACTGAAGGCTAACCTTTCTCTTTTTTGAAAATTCAGATTCTATTCACTTATGTTAATGATAATTATTTAATAGTGAAAAAACAAATTTCAAGGAGGCAGCTGGCAAAACAAGGAGGGAAGTAAAAATTATCCCAGCTTGCTTTGTCACAACCAGCACAGTGAACTTTCTTAAAGAACTGGAACAACACATCAGTCTTCTATGCTCTTGCAACCCACAACACCAAGGTCAATGTGATTAATTCATCTTTAAAGAACTACACACATCAACACATGTATGGCTGCATGATGATGTGGTTCAGCAACCTCTCACTTCCCCGTACTCTGATCCGTATGAAGTACTCTAAAGGAGGCCTAACACTTCATAATCTGCAAGGGAGGAGGCACTGAAACAATGACAACAGAAAGACTCAAACCTGCCTTCATTGCTCCTCACCAAAATGAACTATCATGCAACCCACCCATGCTGACACCTCTGCCACACATCCCTGTGGCCATGCCCCCCTTCCTCTTCATCTCAAGTGACACCCTTCTTGGGGGATGCAGACACCCCTATCCTACCACCTGCTAAACTGCTATTGACTCACATTGTCAGACAAATAAAATGCAAATCCTCAGAGATTCATGGTGCACGAGGCTATCATGTGCACAGTAAAGGAATGGATGAGATGGCTCCACTTGCCAAAATTCCAACAACACTGTCTCCCTGTGTGACAATCTATATCCAGGTGCTGACTATGCTTCCTGCAGTTTCCACCACTGTTGAGAAATGGCCCAGTCATGTCTCCACCCAGACGCCCTGCCACAGGCATGAGTTGCTCACCTCTCCAAAAGTCCTCAGGGAGGATAGAAGGCAGATGATGCACAATGCACCATCGATCCAAGCTGTAGCCTCTACATCTTTTCAAGGGAGGGGAGCTCCTGTGGTGACAACAAAATTGATTAATCAATTAACTGCAGTGAAATAACTGTGTAAGAACTTCTTTGAGATGTATTTATGGCTTCTTTAGTGGGTTTTGAATGTAATCACACCTGTGCTCCTCCCAATTGTTTTGATGCTTAATAAATTACAGTATTCAACTGCCATTTCGCTTCTGGGATGTGATACATCAACTAATATGTATTTTGGTGGGTAGAATCCGAATATACCTTTCAAAATTTTCTAACATGTACCATTTTTGAGTTTTTAAAGGTTTTTTATTTTTCGTATTTAGTATTGCCCTTTCTGCTGTTCTTATGTTTTGATGTTTAATTGTTTGTTTTTGGTTTGCAGAGGAGAGCTAGAAGATCTACAAATTGTCAGTAAATGGTTGGTGTGGTAATCCAGTGGTGTGAAAGAGATCCTCAGTGAGTGTTTCCTGTGAAAGATAGTGCAAACTTTTTGTGTTTAAAACTTATACTAAGAAAAATGACAACTAGTAAATCTCGTTGCTGTCTCAACCACCCTGACAACTTTTGTAATGTATGAGGGAAATTCACTCCAAAAGCCCAAAGAAATCCTGCCACTGATTTCGTTAGGAAGGCATATAAATTGTATTTTGATTGTCCTGTTGGTGATCAAGATAAAAATTTTGCACCTTATATTGCCTGCATAACCCCTACTACAACCTTAACCAAGTGGTTGAAACTTTTGCTGTCCTGATAGTGTGGTGTAAGCCTAATGACTATTATTGACACTGTTACCTCTGTCTTACAAATATTTCAGGACATTCAAGCAAAACTAGACATAAAATAAAGTATCCAAATGTATCTTTAGTGCATTTGCCTGAGCCCCAACATGAGGGGTTGCCTGCTCCTGTCTGTAAGTTGAAAGCCATGGAACCAACACCATGTCAAGTGACTCAGAAAGTATTGCACATATAGAAGAGTACTGCCCTCAGTATCATGACACTTTGCCTCAGCTCTTTAATCAAAAGGAACTGAACAATTTGGTTCGCGATCAAAAAGTTTTGAAACAGCAAGCTGAACTCTTGGGGTCAAGACTGCAACAACAGAACCTTCTAGCTCCAGGGACAAAAACTTCCTGTTTCATATCAAGAGGTGTTTCCTTCATTCAGTATTTCAATATGCAGAATTCAGTGTGTGTATGTAGAGATGTCAATGGTCTGAAGATGCAGCTAGGTGTACAACATAATCCACAGGAGTGGTGACTATTGACTCCAGTAAAACCAGCTTGGAAGCAGTAGTACTGCATAATGGCAATGCATTTCCATCGATACCTTTGGCTTACACAGTAGACATGAAAGAAACTTATGAAACCATGGCTTTTCTGCTAGAGGCAATCAAATATAAGGATCATGGGATGTAGAATGTCACTTATAATTCACTTTCTACATTCGCACCATAATTTCTTCCCAGAAAATTTGGGAGCCGTAAGCGAAGAGCATGGTGAACACTTTCACCAAGACATTCTTACCATAGAACACCAACACCAAGGCCATTGGAACCCTTCGATAATGAGTGACTGCTAATAGGGTCTTGTTAGTGAGAGTGATGAAACAGCAAACAAAAGAAGAGCTCTGTCGTTGCATTTTTCAAAAACCAAAGATGATTAAAGGTGAAAATATGTTCTGGACTAATTTGGACCTTTTATTGGCATCATTCCCATATACAAATATAAAATAGTATTGATTTCAAACATTCTGAATGTGTATTTTTGTTTGACTTCTTTGTGCCAATTTTCGCTATTACCATTTTATATTCTGCTACGTATCTAGGAAATGTGATGTCATTGAGAAAAACTGATTTTATGAGTGTATTCAGCACCCCAAAATTAGGTAAATCCACCCATTTACAAACCAGATACAGAAAAAAGTTTAAATTTGTTATTTATTTTCTGTGCTCTAGGACAGAGGTGTTCATTTGTGCTTGAGATAACTTAGAAATTCTCTTCATTATCTCCTACAGTATGATCTGAGTTGGGAGGCTGATAGAAGGAAACAATTATCATTTTTTCTAGTTGCCAAGAATGACCTCTACACACACTAACTCACAGGAACTATCTGCTTCAATTTCACAACAAGATAAACTATTTCTGACAACAAAAAACACACCACTGTCAACTGTATTTAACTCATACTTTCTTAACACCATTAGGTCCTTCACAAAAATTTTGGTTGGACTTCCTCTCTGGCTTCAATCAGCTTTCAGTGCCTACAGTGATTTGAGCATCCATGATTTCTATTAGCACTTGTAGCTCTGGTACTTTCCCTACATAGTAATGACAATTTACAATTGTTATACCAATGGTTCCTAGATTTATATTCTGAGGCTGAAGCCCTTTTTGTTTTTCCCTGAGATCCTTTAACCTAAAATATTCTCCAGTCCATGCCACACAGCCCTGCTATCCACATAGCTGCCTCTAGCATGCAATGGACTCCTGACCTATATACTGGAACCTGAATCCTCACCACCCTTTAACACAAGGCAATGAATCTGCAGCCCACATGGTTGCAGAACCATCCGAACCTCTGACTGAGACCCTCCACTGAGCTCTGTACCAGAGGTCCACAATCAGTCCTGCCAATGATGCTGCAAATGGTGAGCTCTGATTTTAACTCACAAACAAGACTGGCAGCCTTTACCACTTCTGATAGCCACTCAAAACCAGAGAGAATCCCTTTTGATCCAAAGTGACACACGTCATTAGTACCAATGTGAGCCACCACCGGCAGTTGGCTGCACCCTTTGCTCTTTATGGCATCCAGAAGGACCCGAACAATGTCTTTAGCTAATCTGATCTTTTTACCCCAAAAAATTCCTCTCAAGGTAGGAAACTCAGTCTCTTCCCCAATAATTTTACTAGGTTTCTGTCCAGTCATTAGTCTACAAGGAGAAAATCCACTTGACCTATTCCATACATTGCTAATGATGATCTCAAAACTGTGTATATGAATAGTCCAAGCAGAATGTTTCTTACTATATTACGCCCTACATAACCTACTGATTCCTTTCAGTTCACATTCACTCTTATTTCCTTGTGGGAAAGTAGTAGACCTTTTGATACAATTAATTTTGTGCATCCTTGTGCACTGCATAAACCCTTCATATGTACACTGAGGTCCATCTTTTGATGAAATTGACTTTGGTGCTCACACTTGTAAAAATTGAGTTTCCAGTTTCTTACAGAAGTTTTGATGTTAACCTTCTTTATAGAGTAGTGATTCACACATTTTGAAAGATAACGAAAACTACAAAAATATATTAGGAGTAATTTCACTACATAAAGGAAAACGCTTGCGTGGATTTTATACTCGGAATAAGCACTTTTATTGTACTGCACAAACACAATCATTACATACATTAATGCGGGAAACAAAACTGGTTGTTTTCTCCAAAGAACCTCACTCACAAAGAGAGAGAATGTTTCAATGTCCTGTCGACTATCGACTTGTCACTCCCACACAGCCACCCCCCCCCCCCCCCCCTGAAGTGCGGAGCACCCGGTATGGAGGGGTACTTAAACTTCCCCTCTCGGCCTGCCCGAGAGTGGATAGTGTGGGTGTGGGTGCTGCTTGATGATTCCGCCACTGCATTAGGTCCCCTGGTGTGGCACTCCAGTGGGTCGCAGCTGTCTGGCTCTGCGGAAGATGTGGGTTCATTGTGAGCTGTGTCTGAAGTTGCCTGTGAGGTTGCAGTCAGTGCTGTCATTGTCCAAGTGGGTTTTACATGCTCAATGGAAACCTTGGTCAACTTTCCGTGGAGGATGATATCCATTGTGTGTGTGCCCCATCATAGCACTTGGTATGGTCCAGTGTACAGTGGCTGTAACGAATGACGTACCAGGTCTGTGCGGAGCATGATGTGGGTACAAGTATCAAGGAACTTGTGTATGAACACTGGGTGCATGTCATGCTGAGACGTTGGGGCTGCAAATAGCATCTCTGCCTGCTTCCTCATTTGTTGCAGGAGGTGGGGTAGTTGTGTCTCATCTGGGAGAGGAACCAGTGCAAGGAATTCTGCTAGAACACATAGTGGTTCCCCATATACCAACTCTGCCGAGGAACAACTGATGTCTGTTTTTAATGCTGTCCGTAACTCCAGCAAAACCAATGGCAACGCTTGAGTCCATGAGTCCACGTGGCACATCATGGAAGCCTTTAAAGTTCAATGCCACCTTTCCACCAAACCGTTGCTGGCTGGGTGGTAGCTAGTTGTCCAGTTTCGTTGGAAGCCGCAGAGTTTCGACAGTTGTTGGAACAGTGTCGACTCGAAAAATGGGCACCCAAAATGAGCTACCCAAGTTTCCAAGAATGCCCGTGCAGTAGTCTCTGCAGAAATGTCCCTGATTGGCGTAGCCTCTGCCCACCATGTGCAAAGATCCACAGCCGTAAACAAGTACCTGTAACCTTCCGAAGGAGAGAGGGGTCCAACCAAGTCAATGTTTACACGCCCAAATTGTGCTGTTGGGGTTGGGAATTGTCCTACTGGAGCGTGAACATGGCGTCCCACTTTGCTATGTTGACATTGCTAGCAGCTGCGGGCCCACTCCCATGTATCTTTCTTGATTGAAGGCCACACAAAACGATTCGCCACTAACTTCACTGAGGCATTAGTTCCTGAGTGTGCCAGGTTGTGAATGCTGTTGAATACCTTTCATCAGAACTGGGGGGTGACGTATGGGCGGGGTCTAACCATGGAGGTGTCGCACCATACCTTAACTGGGCTGCAGGGGGCGTCCACAGGTTGTAAACGTAGGCCAGTGGACGGGTCCACCAACAAGGATTGCAGCTGCGCATCTGAACTCTGTGCTCTTGCCAATTTAGAATAATCCGACATTGGACTTATCCTGATAATGCGCGAGAAATAGTCTGCCACAATGTTGTCGGCACCATGGATGTGATGCACGTCCGTCGAAAACTGGCATATAAACTCGATATAGCGGGCCTGGCAGGGGGAACATGAATCGCTGATTTTGTAGAAAGCTGCCACGAGAGGTTTATGGTCGGTGAATATGGTGTATTGCTTGCCCTCAACGAAAGGGCGGAAGTGCCTGACACTTTCATACATTGCGAGGAGTTCCCTGTCGTATGCACTCCAACGAGTTTGACTTATCTGTAGTTTTTGTGAGAAAAAACTTAGTGGCTGCCAATGACCCTTCACTCTCTGGTGCAGTGCTGCACTGATTGCAACTTGGCTTGCGTCCACTACTTGGGCTAGCTGAGCTCCTGGTGCAGGGTGTGCAAGCCCCACTGCGTTGTGAAGGCTGTTTTGCAGTGCCTTGAAAGCAGAGTCCATCTCGGGTGTCCATGGGAGTGGGCGCTTGCCAATTTTGTTGTGTCCAGCCAAGGCATTGTTCAGTGGCATCTGGATTTCTGCTGTTCCAGGGAGGCGGCAACAATAGAAATTTATCATTCCTAGGAATCGTCAGAGATCGTTGTAGTTTTGAGGCTGTGGTAGGTTACGCAACAACTCCAGCTTCTCTGGCAGTGGGAAAATGCCCTGAGCTGACACTTTATAACCCAGGAAGGTCACCACAGGTTCCCCAAACACGCACTTGTCCTTGTTAAGTGTTATTCCATGAGCACTAAGCCTGCTTTGCACCTTGTTTATGTGTTTCTGATGGTCAGAAACATTCCCAAAAAACACCAGAATATTGTCTAAATAGGCGAAACAATATGGTAGCCCTCTTAGCACGCTGTCTAGAAACCGTTGCCAGCATTTTTCAGCCCGAGTGGCATCACCAAAAATTCAAACAGCCCGAATGGGGTTGCCACTGCAGTCTTTGGTATGTCATGCTCTGCCATTGGGATCTGATTAGAAGCCTTACAGAAATCTAAAACACTGAATATGGTTGCCCCGGCCACTGAATGGGCGAAATCCTGTATATGTGGCACAGGGTATCTGTCTGGAACAGTTCGGACATTCAAAGCTCGATAATCACCATATGGGAGCCGTGACCCATTCTGTTTATGGGCGAGGTGCAGAAGAGAGGACCACGGACTGTTGGATGGCTGTATAGTTCCTTCTTGTAGCATCTCGTTGAAAATGGTCTTGGTATCCCGCAAGCGATTAGGTGCAAGCCTGCGAACACGTGAGGAGACTGGTGGGCCTGGAGTTGTACGGATGTGGTGCACCGTCTCATGCTTCACCCTGTTCTTTCTTGTTCCATGTTGCGGCTTGGGTGTCGCCTTTGTGGTTGAAACAGCAGTAGTCTGTTGTTGTTCTGTCAACTGCTTTGATGTCATTTGAGCCATCTGCAGGTCAGATTCCTTCGTCGCTATGGTTTCCTCCCAGGTGGGTGCACTGTGGTTATCTACCCCTGGGCATGCATGAGAGGTTGAACATCCTTGTATTCCCAGGATAACCCATCCATTGGCAGAATGGATGAGTTGTGACTTCTGTAAATCCATGGACAATGCATGTTTTGCCAGGAAATCAGCACCTAGTGTAGGTTGGTCGATATCAGCCATAACGAAGGTCCAGTTGCATTTTTCTGGTAGCCCAATGTCTTCTGTCCATACGTGTGGATGACTGAATCGTTGACTGTTTTGAAAGTGGTCTCTTCAGCACGTTTGTCTGAAGGGAAGAAATTTACAGGCAGAATGGTGACATCTGAGCCGGTGTCAACCAAAAACATCCATCCTGTAGAGCTATCAGGAACGAAAAGTCTTTGTGAAGCTGCGTACCTTACAGCTGTGGGAGAAGTCGATCTGCATAACGTAGGCTTGTGCTGAAACGGGGGTGTTCTCCTCCCATGCGTCTGTCAGTTTAGGCACAGTTGCTTGCTGTCATGGTCAGCTGCACCTAAAGCAGGCTGTGGGATGTGTTTGGGTGTGAGCATGGTGTCTTACACTTCGTAGCTTGCACGCCAAAATGCTGGTGGAACCAGCAATAACCAGTGCCGTCATTCATGTGACGTGGCGGCCACGTCAGCTGGCGACGACCCGTGTGTGTGTCAGCCGCCGCAATGTTGTGTGGCTTTACCTGCTGCAGCTGGGCAGTCAGCTGATCGATGGCAGCGTGGAGAGATCAGAAATCTTCAGTCGCATCTGGCGCTCGTCGTGAGGTCGTGGAAGCACAAGCTGGAGGCACCGCGTCAATCGGCTCTGGCCGTGCTCGGCTGGTGTCATTGGCTGAGGTGGTTGCAGCGGCGGCCACTGTGGCACATGAGTTGAGCAGGGAGTACGCTCTATCAGCCACTTGCAGCAACTTGTTTAATGGCCGGCCCTCGTAAGCAATTACTGTTAAGCACACCTACAGAGGTAACTGCTGTTGCCAGATGTGCACAAGTAATGTGGCTGGGAACACAGAAAGGTCCACCACAGCATGTAAATGCCGGTAAAAGTCTGAAGGCAACCCGTCACTGTGTTTCTTGTGGTACAGGAGCTGTATTATCTGCTGGTCCACATGTTTTGTGCAATGCAAAATTAACGCCATTTTGAGGGTGATGTAGGCTTGTTGTGGCGTGTGTTACATAACTGATGACGCACTTTGGTCCAGGTTGCATATCACTAGCGTGAACTGTTCAAAATCATCTACTATTTGTTGCTGCACGAAAATGTTCTCCATAATAGCGAACCAAATTTCCGGACATTCGGGAACAAAAGGTGGGGGCCAAATTTGTAACCACGATGCAGGTGGGCCATGATAACCGGCGAACAGAAAGTGTGAAACTCATGGGAGCGGCACCGACGCAGGTGATAAAAACGCGAGCACATATGGTCTGATATCAGCATGTCCTGCGGGCTGGTTGTGCGAGGCAACATCCTGTGGCAGCGGCGTGGGAATCGCTGGCAAACGCAGCGCAGTTGGGAACGTAATGTCATGGACGAAGTTGGTATGAGATGTAGGAATCTGTGGCACTGTGAACTGAGAGGTTTGCTGCATCGTGTCGAGCTCCTTCTTGATATTCTGGATGACGCCGTCGATGTCGCGGAGTAGGTTCTGTGCAGACGACATGTCGATACGAGACATCGCGGAAAATATCTAAAGAAACTTGTCTACTGTCACACCGCTTAGTTACGGGGTCACCACTTATGTAGGAGTAATTTCACTACATAAAGGAAAACACTTGCGTGGATTTTATACTGTGAATAAGCACTTTTATTGTACCGCACAAACACAATCATTACATACGTTAACGCGAGAAACAAAACTAGTTGTTTTCTCCAAAGAACCTCACTCGCAAAGAGAATGTTTCAGTGTCCTGTCGACTATCAACTTGTCACTCCTACATATACATACAACCTCCTGTTGCTAATGGACCTAAGATGACCAACAACAGTTAATTCTCTTGGAGAATTAGGAAGTACTCTTGGATGGAACAGTAAAGGCCTTCACTTTCTAGCAATTATCACAACCAGCCAATCTCTTTTTACCCTTCTCCACAAATTATTTAGAATTATTTTCCTGAACTTTAGCTCCAATTTTTCTGGTACTGTAGCAACCATAACTTTCATGTATATAAGCAATTAATGTATCCATATGTTTCTTAGGTGAACACAGTTCCCATTCTTGTTTATCCAAAGACTTCCTGCTGAATAGCAAATCCTTATATATTGTGTAACACTTTTTAACTTAGACCTCACCATTTCAATTGGAATAATGTTCAACCAATTTCAAATTTGGTTCTTCATTTTGTTTCCTTCTCCTTTTTTCTACAAATATGCCTAACCAGTATTTCATCCTTGAGTCCCCGTAAATAAAGCAATCTTATTTGACTCCCACTTAACTCATGACAATAATCATTCCCTTTTCCTACTATCTTACTGGAAAGAGCATCAGCTATAATGTTGTCTTTACCTTTGATGTATCTTGGTCAAATTACTGCAGATACAAAGTCCATCTTCTCAACTGTGGGTGCTTTACTTTGCACTGTTGTAGAAAACTCAAGGTTTTGTGATCCATGTACACTACTGTCTTGTGGTCTAGTAGATACCCTCCAAAATTTTAAAATCCACAGAGTATTACTAAGGCTTCCAATTCAGAATTGTAATAGTTTTCCTCATGAGCATGTGAAGTTCTATTTGAAAAACCAAGTGCTCTGTATTATAGTCTGTATCCCTTTTCACTAAATGAAAAATTTAAATGCACAAATCATAAAAACTTCACTCAGTGCTCATACAAAAAGGCAAAGATAAGTTAGATGGTACAACAAACTACAGTCTACTAGTTCCTTCTTTACATTTTGGAAAGATTCTTCACATTCAGAGTTCCAATTCCAAACAACACTTTTGTTTTTGTTTGATAAATTACCATATCATAGATGGTTAGACGTACGACCTCTCATGAATTTGTGGTAGTATCCAAATATACAAAGATTGCTTTTTTGGTTTTAGGTGCTGGAAAATCTGCAATGGTTTTTAATTTTTCTTGCTGTGGTTGTATCCCTTTTTGATTAATTACATGAGCTGAAAATGAAATTTCTTTCCTGGTAAATTCAGACTTACTTACTTTCAACTTCATATCTCTTTTGTGAATTACTTCAGGCATTCATCCAAATTTATAGTGTTCAATCCCACTAGAACTGGTAATAAAGATATCATCCTCATAAACAATCACATTACTAAGCATTTCATTACCCAACATTTTATCCATAGCTCTCATGAATACACAAACAGATGAATTTAGACCAAAAGGTATCAACAATACTGACAACTCTTACCTTCAAGTAAAAAAGGTTGCACAAGGTATAGATTCCATTGACAAATTAATATCTCAGTAACCATAAGTCACATACAAAGAACTAACAATGTGAAGCCATCAAATTTTTGAAGGATTTCATCAGTTTTAGCTGGGTTGTCACTTTCCCTCAACACTATTTCATTTAATTTTCTAACATTCAGAACAGCTCTAACACTCCATCTTTTTTCAACCATAGTCAATGAAATGTTTTTCCTACTGTCAGACCACTCAATAATTACCCAATTTTCTCTACTTTTTGTGTATATATATATATATATATATATAATAGAGGGAAACATTCCACGTGGGAAAAATATATCTAAAAAGAAAGATGATGAAACTTACCAAACAAAAGCGCTGGCAGGTCGATAGACACACAAACAAACACAAACATACACACAAAATTCTAGCTTTCGCAACCAATGGTTGCCTCGTCAGGAAAGAGGGAAGGAGAAGGAAAGACAAAAGGATATGGGTTTTAAGGGAGAGGGTAAGGAGTCATTCCAATCCCGGGAGCGGAAAGACTTACCTTAGGGGGAAAAAAGGACAGGTATACACTCACACACACACACATATCCATCCACACATACACAGACACAAGCAGACATTTGTAAAGGCAAAGAGTTTGGGCAGAGATGTCAGTCGGGGCGGATGTACAGAGGCAAAGATGAAGTTGAAAGACAGGTGGGGTATGAGCGGCGGCAAATTGAAATTAGAAATTAGCGGAGATTGAGGCCTGGCGGATAGCGAGAAGAAAGGATATGCTGAAGGGCAAGTTCCCATCTCCGGAGTTCTGACAGGTTGGTGTTAGTGGGAAGTATCCAGATAACCCGGACGGTGTAACACTGTGCCAAGATGTGCTGGCCGTGCACCAAGGCATGTTTAGCCACAGGGTGATCCTCATTACCAACAAACACTGTCTGCCTGTGTCCATTCATGCGAATGGACAGTTTGTTGCTGGTCATTCCCACATAGAACGCTTCACAGTGTAGGCAGGTCAGTTGGTAAATCACGTGGGTGCTTTCACACGTGGCTCTGCCTTTGATCGTGTACACCTTCCGGGTTACAGGACTGGAATAGGTGGTGGTGGGAGGGTGCATGGGACAGGTTTTACACCGGGGGCGGTTACAGGGGTAGGATCCAAATTGAACCATGCCTGGAACAGTTCCGTCCTCCGTCACAGCGGGACCCACCTCCTCTTCCTCAAAATCACCCTCTCCTAACCTTCCAGGAATTTCTGACTTCCAGCCTTGCCTCTCAATCCTTCTTAAAAAACCTTAATCCTACTCCCAACATCACCACTGCTGAAGCCCAGGCTATCCGTGATCTGAAGGCTGACCGATCCATCGTCATTCTTCCGGCGGACAAGGGTTCCACAACTGTGGTACTTGATCGTCGGGAGTATGTGGCTGAGGGACTGCGTCAGCTTTCAGACAACACTACTTACAAAGTTTGCCAAGGCAATCCCATTCCTGATGTCCAGGCGGAGCTTCAAGGAATCCTCAGAACCTTAGGCCCCCTACAAAACCTTTCACCCGACTCCATCAACCTCCTGACCCCACCAACACCCCGCACCCCTACCTTCTACCTTCTTCCCAAAATTCACAAACCCAATCATCCCGGCCGTCCCATTGTAGCTGGTTACCAAGCCCCCACCGAACGCATCTCTGCCTACGTAGATCAACACCTTCAACCCATTACATGCAGTCTCCCATCCTTCATCAAAGACACCAACCACTTTCTCAAACGCCTGGAATCCTTACCCAGTCTGTTACCCCCGGAAACCATCCTTGTAACCATTGATGCCACTTCCTTATACACAAATATTCCGCATGTCCAGGGCCTCGCTGCGATGGAGCACTTCCTTTCACGCCGATCACCTGCCGCCCTACCTAAAACCTCTTTCCTCATTACCTTAGCCAGCTTCATCCTGACCCACAACTTCTTCACTTTTGAAGGCCAGACATACCAACAATTAAAGGGAACAGCCATGGGTACCAGGATGGCCCCCTCGTATGCCAATCTATTCATGGGTCGCTTAGAGGAAGCCTTCCTGGTTACCCAGGCCTGCCAACCCGAAGTTTGGTACAGATTTATTGATGACATTTTCGTGATCTGGACTCACAGTGAAGAAGAACTCCAGAATTTCCTCTCCAACCTCAACTCCTTTGGTTCCATCAGATTCACCTGGTCCTACTCCAAATCCCATGCCACTTTCCTTGACGTTGACCTCCACCTGTCCAATGGCCAGCTTCACACGTCCGTCCACATTAAACCCACCAACAAGCAACAGTACCTCCATTATGACAGCTGCCACCCATTCCACATCAAACGGTCCCTTCCCTACAGCCTAGGTCTTCGTGGCAAACGAATCTGCTCCAGTCCGGAATCCTTGAACCATTACACCAACAACCTAAAAACAGCTTTTGCGTCCCGTAACTACCCTCCCGACCTGGTACAGAAGCAAATAACCAGAGCCACATCCTCATCTCCTCAAACCCGGAACCTTCCACAGAAGAACCCCAAAAGTGCCCCACTTGTGACAGGATACTTTCCGGGACTGGATCAGATTCTGAATGTGGCTCTCCAGCAGGGATACGACTTCCTCAAATCCTGCCCTGAAATGAGATCCATCCTTCATGAAATCCTCCCCACTCCACCAAGAGTGTCTTTCCGCCGTCCACCTAACCTTCGCAACCTCTTAGTTCATCCCTATGAAATCCCCAAACCACCTTCCCTACCCTCTGGCTCCTACCCCTGTAACCGCCCCCGGTGTAAAACCTGTCCCATGCACCCTCCCACCACCACCTATTCCAGTCCTGTAACCCGGAAGGTGTACACGATCAAAGGCAGAGCCACGTGTGAAAGCACCCACGTGATTTACCAACTGACCTGCCTACACTGTGAAGCGTTCTATGTGGGAATGACCAGCAACAAACTGTCCATTCGCATGAATGGACACAGGCAGACAGTGTTTGTTGGTAATGAGGATCACCCTGTGGCTAAACATGCCTTGGTGCACGGCCAGCACATCTTGGCACAGTGTTACACCGTCCGGGTTATCTGGATACTTCCCACTAACACCAACCTGTCAGAACTCCGGAGATGGGAACTTGCCCTTCAGCATATCCTTTCTTCTCGCTATCCGCCAGGCCTCAATCTCCGCTAATTTCTAATTTCAATTTGCCGCCGCTCATACCCCACCTGTCTTTCAACTTCATCTTTGCCTCTGTACATCCGCCCCGACTGACATCTCTGCCCAAACTCTTTGCCTTTACAAATGTCTGCTTGTGTCTGTGTATGTGTGGATGGATATGTGTGTGTGTGCGAGTGTATACCTGTCCTTTTTTCCCCCTAAGGTAAGTCTTTCCGCTCCCGGGATTGGAATGACTCCTTACCCTCTCCCTTAAAACCCATATCCTTTTGTCTTTCCTTCTCCTTCCCTCTTTCCTGACGAGGCAACCATTGGTTGCGAAAGCTAGAATTTTGTGTGTATGTTTGTGTTTGTTTGTGTGTCTATCGACCTGCCAGCGCTTTTGTTTGGTAAGTTTCATCATCTTTCTTTTTAGATATATATATATATATATATATATATATATATATATATATATATACACACACACACACACACACACACACACACACACACACACACACACACTCCTGGAAATTGAAATAAGAACACCGTGAATTCATTGTCCCAGGAAAGGGAAACTTTATTGACACATTCCTGGGGTCAGATACATCACATGATCACACTGACAGAACCACAGGCACATAGACACAGGCAACAGAGCATGCACAATGTCGGCACTAGTACAGTGTATATCCACCTTTCGCAGCAATGCAGGCTGCTATTCTCCCATGGAGACGATCGTAGAGATGCTGGATGTAGTCCTGTGGGAAGGCTTGCCATGCCATTTCCACCTGGCGCCTCAGTTGGACCAGCGTTCGTGCTGGACGTGCAGACCGCGTGAGACGACGCTTCATCCAGTCCCAAACATGCTCAATGGGGAACAGATCCGGAGATCTTGCTGGCCAGGGTAGTTGACTTACACCTTCTAGAGCACGTTGGGTGGGACGGGATACATGCGGACGTGCATTGTCCTGTTGGAACAGCAAGTTCCCTTGCCGGTCTAGGAATGGTAGAACGATGGGTTCGATGATGGTTTGGATGTACCGTGCACTATTCAGTGTCCCCTCGACGATCACCAGTGGTGTACGGCCATGTAGGAGATCGCTCCCCACACCATGATGCCGGGTGTTGGCCCTGTGTGCCTCGGTCGTATGCAGTCCTGATTGTGGCGCTCACCTGCACGGCGCCAAACACGCATACGACCATCATTGGCACCAAGGCAGAAGCGACTCTCATCGCTGAAGACGACACGTCTCCATTCGTCCCTCCATTCACGCCTGTCGCGACACCACTGGAGGCGGGCTGCACGATGTTGGGGCGTGAGCGGAAGACGGCCTAACGGTGTGCGGGACCGTAGCCCAGCTTCATGGAGACGGTTGCGAATGGTCCTCGCTGATACCCCAGGAGCAACAGTGTCCCTAATTTGCTGGGAAGTGGCGGTGCGGTCCCCTACGGCACTGCGTAGGATCCTACGGTCTTGGCGTGCATCCGTGCGTCGCTGTGGTCCGGTCCCAGGTCGACGGGCACGTGCACCTTCCGCCGACCACTGGCGACAACATCGATGTACTGTGGAGACCTCACGCCCCACGTGTTGAGCAATTCGGCGGTACGTCCACCTGGCCTCCCGCATGCCCACTATACGCCCTCGCTCAAAGCCCGTCAACTGCACATACGGTTCACGTCCACGCTGTCGCGGCATGCTACCAGTGTTAAAGACTGCGATGGAGCTCCGTATGCCACGGCAAACTGGCTGACACTGACGGAGGCGGTGCACAAATGCTGCGCAGCTAGCGCCATTCGACGGCCAACACCGCGGTTCCTGGTATGTCCGCTGTGCCGTGCGTGTGATCATTGCTTGTACAGCCCTCTCGCTGTGTCCTGAGCAAGTATGGTGGGTCTGACACACCGGTGTCAATGTGTTCTTTTTTCCATTTCCAGGAGTGTGTGTGTATATATATATATATATATATATATATATATATATATATATATATATATATATATATATATATATATATATATATATAAAAGAAAGATGATGAAACTTACCAAACAAAAGCGCTGGCAGGTCGATAGACACACAAACAAACACAAACATACACACAAAATTCTAGCTTTCGCAACCAATGGTTGCCTCGTCAGGAAAGAGGGAAGGAGAAGGAAAGACAAAAGGATATGGGTTTTAAGGGAGAGGGTAAGGAGTCATTCCAATCCCGGGAGCGGAAAGACTGACCTTAGGGGGAAAAAAGGACAGGTATACACTCGCACACACACACATATCCATCCACACATACACAGACACAAGCAGACATTTGTTTGGCCTTTACAAATGTCTGCTTGTGTCTGTGTATGTGTGGATGGATATGTGTGTGTGTGCGAGTGTATACCTGTCCTTTTTTCCCCCTAAGGTAAGTCTTTCCGCTCCCGGGATTGGAATGACTCCTTACCCTCTCCCTTAAAACCCAATCCTTTTGTCTTTCCTTCTCCTTCCCTCTTTCCTGACGAGGCAACCATTGGTTGCGAAAGCTAGAATTTTGTGTGTATGTTTGTGTTTGTTTGTGTGTCTATCGACCTGCCAGCGCTTTTGTTTGGTAAGTTTCATCATCTTTCTTTTAGATATATTTTTCCCACGTGGAATGTTTCCCTCTATTATATTCATATATATATATATATATATATATATATATATATATATATATATATATATATATATATATATATATATATATATAGAAGGAAACATTATATATGAAAACAAAGATGAGGTGACTTACCGAACGAAAGCACTGGCAGGTCGATAGACACACAAACAAACACAAACATACACACAAAATTCAAGCTTTCGCAACAAACTGTTTTCCGCTCCCGGGATTGGAATGACTCCTTACCCTCTCCCTTAAAACCCACTTCCTTTCGTCTTCCCCTCTCCTTCCCTCTTTCCTGATGAGGCAACAGTTTGTTGCGAAAGCTTGAATTTTGTGTGTATGTTTGTGTTTGTTTGTGTGTCTATCGACCTGCCAGCGCTTTCGTTCGGTAAGTCACCTCATCTTTGTTTTTTATATATATATATATATATATATATATATATATATATATATATATATATATATATATATATATATATATATATATATATATATATATATATATATATATAGTTATAATAGAGGGAAACATTCCACGTAGGAATGTTTGTTTGTGTTTGTGTTTGTGTTTGTTTGTGTGTCTGTCGACCTGCCAGCACTTTCATTTGGTAAGTCACATCATCTTTGTTTTTAGATATATATATATATATATATATATATAGTTATAATAGAAGGAAACATTCCACGTAGGAAAAATATATCTAAAAACAAAGATGATATATATACAAATTTGGCCGTTAAAGACCGTGAAAACAGTTATTTCTTGCGCTTCTGGGAAGTCTTCTTTCTCTCAGTCCACACTTCTTTCATTCTTGTGCTGAAGGCGGCTTTTCTCTCTTTAGACCATTTAGTTCCACAAGTCTTCTTAATTTTCACACCGAAACCTGTGAATGAATTCAGTTTTTTTCTAAAAAGGTTTCTGTTAAATATTGTTTCCTGATCTATGTCCATTTCTTTTAGATCTATTTCTGTGTTGATAAACCATAAATTTTTATTTTTTAGATTTGCGATGCACGAAAATCTTTGTTTTGTAAGCCTATTCGGGTTCATCCTCATGATGTGAGCATAAAAGGAGCATCTTCTTTTTCTAATTTCGTCTGTAATTTTGCTGCACTTCGTATACACTTCTTTGTTGCTTTTTAGTCTGTATGCAGGCTTGCCTTGATCATCTGTTATTGTCCTGTGTCCAAGGATTGTCCTCACAATTCTTCTTTCACGATTTTCTATCTGTTCTGCGTATGTAAAATTTGCCAGTGTTTCTGGTGCATATAGTATCTGCGGTCTAATGACAGTCTGGTAGTGTCTGAGTTTAATGTTTTTGGATGTACATTTTTTTGAATACATTTGTCTGCAGTACTGAGTTGCTGTCTCTAGTTTTTGTATTCTAGCCCTGCAGGCTGGATGACCTTTTGCCACAGGCTGAATTAGTTCACCAAGATATTTAAAATGTTTAGATACCTGTATTTTCCCATATTTCGTATTTGTTTTCTTTGGTGGATTTTTGGTATTTGTAATGATTTCTGTCTTCTCAAATGAAATTTGCAAGCCTGCTTTTTCAGCAGTTTCTTTAAGTAATTCTACTTGTTTTATAGTGTCTTTTTGTGTGTAAGCTAAACAGGCGAGATCGTCAGCGAAGGCAAAACAGTTGGTTTCAATGGCTTTGTAGCACTTCCCTCCAATTTGGACTTTCTCAACTCCATGTTTTTGCGTGAGTTTTCTCCATTCTGCTATGACTTTATCCAGAACACAGTTGAAGAGTACCGGGGACAGCGCATATCCTTGTCTGAGGCCGGTTTTGACCTTGAAATGCCGTGAAATTTCTCCTTGGAATTTTACTTTTGATGTTGTATTTGTTAATGTTTCTTTGATTATGGTGATTGTTGTTTCATCTATTTCATATTCTTGAAGTGTTTTGATGAGTGTGTCCCTATCGATTGAGTCATAAGCTTTTTTGAAATCAATGAATGTTATGAAATATTTCTTGCTCCTTGTAGATAAATAGTTCATTGTTGTTTTGAGGTTAAAAATTTGTTCGGTGCAGGATCTTCCTGGTCTGAAGCCAGCTTGATATTCTCCAAGTTTTCCCTCTATAATTGGTGATACACGGTTGAGCAGGGCTTTTGATACAATTTTGTATGGGACTGGGAGAAGCGATATTACACAATAGTTGTTAACATCCCTTTTGTCACCTTTTTTAAACAAAGGGTGAATTAAGGCAGTTTTCCAGTGACTTGGGATTTTCTTGGTTTCCCATAATTGTTCAAGTTCTTTGTGTAATGCTTCTACTGATGTTTCTCCCCCAAGCTTGAGCATTTCTGCTGTAATTGTGTCTTCTCCACATGCTTTCCTGTTTTTGAGATTTTTGATTATGTTTGTGATTTCCTCTCGTGTCGGAGGTGTTGAATGTGTTGGTAATGTGTCTGGTTGCGTAAAACTGAGAGTCTGGATGGGTGTTTGGCCGTTTAGGAGTGTCTCAAAATATTCAGCCAGGATTTCACAGTTTTCAGTATTGTTGGTGGTGAGAGTATTATTATTTCTCATAAGGTTTAGGCAAGGGGACTGGTATCCTTGGAGTTTCTGGTTGAATGTTTTGTACCATGCTGCCGTGTTGCATTTCTTGAAATTCTCTTCGATTGAGTCCAGTTGTTGTTTTTCATATTGTCTCTTGGTGTTGCGAATAGTTTTCGAGGCAATCTTTCTGGCTTGCTTAAATTCATCAAAGTTGTATTAGTTTTATGTGAGTTCCACTTTTTCCAGGCTTTAAGTCTTTCATGCAGAACTTCATTACAGTTGCTGTCCCACCACGGGTGTCTTGGTTTGCTCTTTTTTGGAAAGGTTGTTTCTGTTGCCTCAGTCAAGTTGTTCTGAAATTCTTGGAGGTTTTGTGAAGGGAAGAATGTCTTTAGTTTTTTCTGAAAATCCTTGAGGTTAGAGTTGGACTTAAGGTTGTAATTTCTCAGGGTTGTAAGATCAAAATTTATTTTATTTCTGTTTTTATATTCACCGTTTCTGCTTTTCTGTTTGTTTTGTGGGATCAGTTTAGTTTTTATTTTCGTGAGATAGTGATCGGAATCGAGGTTTAGAGATTTTCGGACATGTGTGTTCAATATTTCTTTTTCACATTTGGAGATGGCAACGTGATCTATTTGAAATTCTCTGATACTCTTTATCGGAGATACCCAGGTTTTTTGTTTTCTGGGAAGATGTTTAAAACATGTTGACATTAGCTTGAGTTTAAACTGCTTACAGAGCATAATTAACCTTTCTCCATTTTTGTTGGTTCGTTTGTGTGCGGGAAAGTTGCCGACAATATCGCGGAATTTCTTTTCTTTTCCAATCTGAGCGTTAAAATCTCCTAGAAGTATTTTTGCATTGTTTTCTGGGATTTCTGATATATGATCCTTAAGGTTTTCCCAGAATTCATCTGTTTCCTCCCTATTTTTAGCATTATTTTTGTCATTTGTGGGAGCGTGAACATTGATTAATGTGTATTTTTTATTTGCACATCGAAAAGTGAGGAAAGATGTTCTCGATGATGTTGACCAAAAATGTTCGACAGAGTTCAGAATTTTTGTGTTTACAGCAAAAGCTGTGCCAAGCTGAGGGTATTTCTTCATTACAATTTTTCCAGGTTTTCCTTTAAATATTCTGAATTTGTTTGCAGGTCCCAAGCCCGGATCCTCATCTTACAAGTGATGAGGGAGGAGGAGGGGGAGGAGTAACAACCTCGTAAAAAACCTGGGTCCATCTGGCTCCGGATGGTAGCACCCTGTGAGGACCCCTGCCTAGGGTTACAGGTGAAAACTGGTCAACGGTCTCATAGGCGGATGAGGAATTTTTAACTCCCAACGGCTGAGAGAGCGGAGGAACCAAAAATCTATAACTGTAAGCATCTGTACCCAGATTGGGCAGCCTGTGGGCAGTGTCTGTTCCTCATGTTAGAGGCGGCTGTTTCAAGAAACCTTCTAATGCTAACGACGTTAGTCGTATTCCTGGTAGGTTATGCAAGTAATCTCCCCAATGTTGAAGAATTTCAACAGTTACAATCTTAACGCATGATGGAAATGTGTGTGTGTGTGTGTGTGTGTGTGTGTGTGTGTGTGTGTGTGTGTGTGTGTGAGGTCGATAGAAACACAAACAGACACATACACACACACAAAATTCAAGCTTTCGCAACAAACTGTTGCCTCATCAGGAAAGAGGGAAAGAGAGGGAAAGACGAAAGGGAGTAGGTTTTAAGGGAGAGGGTAAGGAGTCATTCCAATCCCGGGAGCGGAAAGACTTACCTTAGGGGGAAAAAAGGACGGGTATACACTCGCGCACACACACACACACATATCCATCCGCACATACACAGACACAAGCAGGCATTTGTAAAGACAAAGAGTTTGGGCAGAGATGTCAGTCGAGGCGGAAGTGCAGAGGCAAAGATGATGTTGAATGACAGGTGAGGTATGAGTGGCGGCAACTTGAAATTAGCGGAGATTGACGCCTGGTGGGTAACGGGAAGAGAGGATATATTGAAGAGCAAGTTCCCATCTCCGGAGTTCGGATAGGTTGGTGTTGGTGGGAAGTATCCAGATAATCCGGACGGTGTAACACTGTGCCAAGATGTGCTGGCCGTGCACCAAGGCATGTTTAGCCAAAGGGTGATCCTCATTACCAACAAACGCTGTCTGCCTGTGTCCATTCATGCGAATGGACAGTTTGTTGCTGGTCATTCCCACATAGAATGCATCACAGTGTAGGCAGGTCAGTTGGTAAATCACGTGGGTGCTTTCACATGTGGCTCTGCCTTTGATCGTGTACACCTTCCGGGTAACAGGACTGGAGTAGGTGGTGGTGGGAGGGTGCATGGGACAGGTTTTACACCGGGGGCGGTTACAAGGATAGGAGCCAGAGGGTAGGGAAGGTGGTTTGGGGATTTCATAGGGATGAACTAACAGGTTATGAAGGTTAGGTGGACGGCAGAAAGACACTCTTGGTGGAGTGGGGAGGATTTCATGAAGGATGGATCTCATTTCAGGGCAGGATTTGAGGAAGTCGTATCCCTGCTGGAGAGCCACATTCAGAGTCTGGTCCAGTCCCGGAAAGTATCCTGTCACAAGTGGGGCACTTTTGTGGTTCTTCTGTGGGGGATTCTGGGTTTGAGGGGATGAGGAAGTGGCTCTGGTTATTTGCTTCTGTACCAGGTCGGGAGGGTAGTTGTGGGATGCGAAAGCTGTTGTCAGGTTGTTGGTGTAATGGTTCAGGGATTCCGGACTGGAGCAGATTCATTTGCCATGAAGACCTAGGCTGTAGGAAAGGGACCGTTTGATGTGGAATGGGTGGCAGCTGTCATAATGGAGGTACTGTTGCTTGTTGGTGGGTTTGATGTGGACGGACGTGTGAAGCTGGCCATTGGACAGGTGGAGGTCAACGTCAAGGAAAGTGGCATGGGATTTGGAGTAGGACCAGGTGAATCTGATGGAACCAAAGGAGTTGAGGTTGGAGAGGAAATTCTGGAGTTCTTCTTCACTGTGAGTCCAGATCATGAAGATTTCATCAATAAATCTGTACCAAACTTTGGGTTGGCAGGCCTGGGTAACCAAGAAGGCTTCCTCTAAGCGACCCATGAATAGGTTGGCGTATGAGGGGGCCATCCTGGTACCCATGGCTGTTCCCTTTAATTGTTGGTATGTCTGGCCTTCAAAAGTGAAGAAGTTGTGGGTCAGGATGAAGCTGGCTAAGATGATAAGGAAAGAGGTTTTAGGTAGGGTGGCAGGTGATCGGTGTGAAAGGAAATGCTCCAGCGCAGCGAGGCCCTGGACGTGCGGAATATTTGTGTGTAAGGAAGTGGCATCAATGGTTACAAGGATGGTTTCCGGGGGTAACACATTGGGTAAGGATTCCAGGCGTTCGAGAAAGTGGTTGGTGTCTTTGATGAAGGATGGGAGACTGCATGTAATGGGTTGAAGGTGTTGATCTACGTCGGCAGAGATACGTTCTGTGGGGGCTTGGTAACCAGCTACAATGGGGCGGTCGGGATGATTGGGTTTGTGGATTTTAGGAAGAAGGTGGAAGGTAGGGGTGCGAGGTGTCGGTGGGGTCAGGAGGTTGATGGAGTCAGGTGAAACGTTTTGCAGGGGGCCTAAGCTCTGCCTGGACATTGGGAATGGGGTTACCTTGGCAAACCTTGTATGTAGTGTTGTCTGAAAGCTAACGCAGTCCCTCAGCCACATACTCCCGATGATCAAGTACCACGGTCGTGGAACCCTTGTCCGCCGGAAGAATGACGATGGATCGGTCAGCCTTCAGATCACGGATAGCCTGGGTTTCAGCAGTGGTGATGTTGGGAGTAGGATTAAGGTTTTTTAAGAAGGATTGAGATGCAAGACTGGAAGTCAGAAATTCCTGGAAGGTTTGGAAAGGGTGATTTTGAGGAAGAGGAGGTGGGTCCCGCTGCGACGGAGGACGGAACTGTTCCAGGCAGGGTTCAATTTGGATGGTATCTTGGGGAGTTGGATCATTAGGAGTAGGATTAGGATCATTTTTCTTCGTGGCAAAGTGATATTTCCAGCAGAAAGTACGAGTGTAGGACAGTAAATCTTTGACAAGGCCTGTTTGGTTGAATCTGGGAGTGGGGCTGAAGGTGAGGCCTTTGGATAGGACAGAGGTTTCGGATTGGGAGAGAGGTTTGGAGGAAAGGTTAACTACTGAATTAGGGTGTTGCGGTTCCAGATTGTGTTGATTGGAATGTTGAGGTTTTGGAGGGAGTGGAGCTGGAAGTGGGAGATTGAGTAGATGGGAGAGACTGGAATTGTGTGCAATGAGAGGAGGTTGAGGTTTGCTGGAAAGGTTGTGAAGGGTGAGTGAGTTGCCTTTCCGGAGGTGGGAAACCAGGAGATTGGATAGTTTTTTGAGGTGGAGGGTGGCATGCTGTTCTAATTTAGGTTGGCCTGTAGGAGGATGCTCTGAACAGCTGGTGTGGATGTGGGAGAGGAAAGATTAAGGACTTTTATTAAGGATAGGAGTTGACAGGTGTGTTCATTGGCTGAGTTGATGTGTAGGTGAAGGATTAGGTGGGTGACGGCAATGGATTGTTCAGTTTGAAACTGGTATAGGGACTGATGGAAAGAAGGGTGGCAGCCAGAGATGGGAACTTTAAGTGTGAGGCCTTTGGGGGTAATGCCAAATGTGTCTTCAACTGACAAAAAATACTTGTAAAACACCATTTCATTCACTCTCACTGTCCAGTAAACATTTAACATGTGTACCTTGAAAATCAGTGAAAATCACAATATACCATATCTAATTGTTACTTATCTTCTTTTCTCCTCCATGTAATAAATCCTCATTAATTCTTTTTCTAGAAAAACTGTCATACTGATCACCAAATCTATTCTCAGTTACAGTTAAGAGACACATAATGTATTACTTTTTCTTACCTGATTCTTCTTTGTCTTCTAATTCTTTCTCATTATCACTTTGTTTGCTAATATCATTTATTCTTTAATTGTTCAATGTATTCCCTTCCTCATCACAAACAAATTCAAATACTTCATCTTTTTCATCTTCTTCATTACTAATTACTATCTCACTATCTTCACCACTATTTGAACTACTACTGGTGTCACTGTCATTAGCTTTAAATTCTTGCCTAATCAGCTGTTCTGTAGCATCACTGTTTGACCATAAAGCGAGACACTTAAGTTGTTTAGTTTCCTACAGTTTCGCATATTTTCACACAGCATCCTGGAAGCCCATTTGATAATGTTCTTTAAACTGGAAAGTTGAAAAGTTTTCTATCACATCAGTTCGCTCTGTCATTAGGAATACTTCTTTTAATACTATAGGATCCTTCCCACTGGAAACAGTGGGATCAGATCCCAGCACTTGATTAAAGCACCTATGCCTGGGTTTCAGGCAGGGTCCCCCTTTTTTTTATGCTGAAATTTTGTTCCAAGACTGCTAGAGAGCCTCTGCAATTCTGTTTGATTTTAGGGGGAATACCAAGTGGGCTGGGACATGAAAGGGAATTTGAATTGTAGTTAGAAGCATGCTAGGATAGTCTGTGTAGTAGTGCAAAGCCACAGTAACAGTATGGCATAGTAGTTAACATATCTGCCTAATGAGCAGGAGACCCAGGTTTGAATCCCAGTCTTTGCAGCAACTTTCATTCTTCACTTCAGTTTGCATATATACATAATAGATATTTTGGTTGTGAAAATGTCTCTGGAATCAAACAGTTTTCTTTGTTCAAACCTCATGTTTGACACAAATATTTCAGTACTCACAAAGCATAATTAAAGTGAATATTATTATAACAATTCTGAAATTTACTCAAAAAGTTCACACTGTGACTTTCATCTGGTAGCATTTCTCAGCTAATATGCAAGAGACCTTCTATCAAGTACCTGTATTTAATATAATGACCTGCATCTTGTACTGGTTCTAATTTCAAATTAACTGACATAGGTGGACTGTATAACTTTGAATGTTTACTCTGACAGTTATTAATAGAGATTTTAACCTAGCTGTCCTTGCCCTGTTAGCTTCAGTTGTCTAATGAGCAACAAATGTGTGCAAATATAAGTATTTACTAACGCTATGACCATTTGTGTGATTACAGAAAATGAGCAAGGGGCTGTTAAAAACAATAAAAGTTACCTAATTTTAGTCTCATTAACACAGAATTTCGTTTAGGGAGGTTTGGACAACCTCACTTTGTAAGATGGGGATGGATTTTTGTCTTCATATAAGTATTGTCCCCCCCCCCCCCCCCCCCACATGAACCATAGACCTTGCTGTTGGTGGGGAAGCTTGCGTGCCTCAGTGATACAGATAGCCGTACCGTAGGTGCAACCACAACGGAGAGGTATCTGTTGAGAGGCCAAACAAACGTGTGGTTCCTGAAGAGGTGCAGCAACCTTTTCAGTAGTTGCAGGGGCAACATTCTGGATGGTTGACTGAGGTGGCCTTGTAACACTAACCAAAACGGCCTTGCTGTGCTGGAACTGCAAATGGCTGAAAGCAAGGGGAAACTACAGCCGTAATTATTCCCGAGGGCATGCAGCTTTACTGTGTGGTTAAATGATGATGGCATCCTCTTGGGTAAAATATTCTGGAGGTAAAATAGTCCCCCATTCAGATCTCTGGGTGGGGACTACTCAAGAGGTCGTCGTTATCGGGAGAAAGAAAACTGGTGTTCTACGGATCGGAGTGTGGAATGTCAGATCCCTTAATCGGGCAGGTAGATTAGAAAACTTAAAAAGGGAAATGGATAGGTTAAAGTTAGATATAGTGGGAATTAGCACAGTTCGGTGGCAGGAGGAACAAGACTTTTGGTCAGGTGAATACAAAGTTATAAATACAAAATCAAATAGAGGTAATGCAGGAGTAGGTTTAATAATGAATAAAAAAATAGGAGTTTGGGTAAGCTACTACAACCAACATAGTGAACGCATTATTGTGGCCAAGATAGACATTTAGACCACGCCTGTGACAGTAGTACAAGTTTATATGCCAACTAGCTCCACATATGACGAAGAAATTGAAGAAATGTATGATGAGATAAAAGAAATTATTCAGGTAGTGAAGGGAGACGAAAATTTAATAGTCATGAGTGACTGGAATTCAATAGTAGGACAAGGAAGAGAAGGAAATGTAGTAGGTGAATATGGATTGGGGGTAAGAAATGAAAGAGGAAGCCTCCTGGTAAATTTTGCACAGAGTATAACTTAATCATAGCTAACACTTGGTTCAAGAGTCATAAAAGAAGGTTGTATACATGGAAGAAGCCTGGAGATACTAGAAGGTATCAGATAGATTATATAATCGTAAGACAAACATTTAGGAACCAGGTTTTAAATTGTAAGACATTTCCAGGGGTAGATGTGGACTCTGACCACAATCTATTGGTTATGAACTGTAGATTAAAACTGAATAAACTGCTAAAAGGTGGGAATTTAAGGAGATGGGACCTGGATAAACTGACTAAACCAGAAGTTGTACAGAGTTTTAGGGAGAGCATGAGGGAACAATTGACAAGAATGGGGGAAAGAAATACAGTAGAAGAAGAATGGGTAGCCTTAAGCGATGAAGTAGTGAAGGCAGCAGAGGATCAAGTAGGTAAAAAGACGAAGGCTAGTAGAAATCCTTGGGTGACAGAAGAAATATTGAATTTAATTGATGAAAGGAGAAAATATAAAAATGCAGTAAATGAGGCAGGCAAAAAGGAACACAAACTTCTCAAAAATGAGATTGACAGGAAGTGCAAAATGGCTAAGCAGGCATAGCTAGAGGACAAATGTACAGATGTAGAGGCGCATATCACTAGGGGTAAGATAGATACTGCCTACAGGAAAATTAAAGAGACCTTTGGAGAAAAGAGAACCACTTGCATGAATATCAAGAGCTCAGATGGAAACCCAGTTCTAAGCAAAGAAGGGAAAGCAGAAAGGTGGAAGGAGTATATAGAGAGTCTATACAACGGCAATGTACTTGAGGGCAATATTATGGAAATGGAAGAGGATGTAGATGAAAATGAAATGGGAGATATGATACTGCATGAAGAATTTGACAGAGCACTGAAAGACCCAAGTCAAAACAAGGCCCCAGGAGTAGACAACATTCCAGTAGAACTACTGATAGCCTTGGGAGAGCCAGCCCTGACAAAACTCTACCATCTGGTGAGCAAGATGTATGAGACAGGCGAAATACCCTCAGACTTCAAGAAGAATATAATAATTCCAATCCCAAAGAAAGCAGGTGTTGACAGATGTGAAAATTACCGAACTATCAGTTCAATAAGTCACGGCTGCAAAATACTAATGCGAATTCTTTACAGACGAATGGAAAAACTGGTAGAAGCCGACCTCGGAGAAGATCAGTTTGGATTCCATAGAATTATGGGAACACATGAGGCAATACTGACACTACGACTTATCTTAGAAGCTGGATTAAGAAAAGGCAAACCTACATTTCTAGCATTTGTAGACTTAGAGAAAGCTTTTGACAATGTTGACTGGAATACTCTCTTTCAAATTCTGAAGGTGACAGGGGTAAAATTCAGGGAGCAAAAGGCTATTTACAATTTATACAGAAACCAGATGGCAGTCATAAGAGTCGATGGACATGGAAGGGAAGCAGTGGTTGGGAAGGGAGTGAGACAGGGTTGTAGCCTCTCCCCGATGTTATTCAATCTGTATATTGAGCAAGCAGTAAAGGAAACAAAAGAAAAATTTGGAGTAGGAATTAAAATCCATGGAGAAGAAATAAAAACTTTTAGGTTCGTTGATGACATTGTAATTCTGTCAGAGACAGCAAAGGACTTGGAAGAGCAGTTGAATGGAATGGACAGTGTCTTGAAAGGACGATATAAGATGAACATCAACAAAAGCAAAACGAGGATAATGGAATGTAGTTGAATTAAGTCGGGTGATGCTGAGGGAATTAGATTAGGAAATGAGACACTTAAAGTAGTACAAGAGTTTTGCTATTTTGGGAGCAAAATAATTGATGATGGTCAAAGCAGAGAGGATATAAAATGTAGACTGGCAATGGCAAGGAAAGCTTTCCCGAAGAAGAGAAATTTGTTAACATTGAGTGTAGATTTAAGTGTCAGGAAATAGTTTCTGAAAGTATTTTTATGGAGTGTAGACATGTATGAAAGTGAAACATGGACAATAAACAAGAAGAGAATAGAATCTTTCGAAATGTGGTGCTACAGAAGAATGCTGAAGATTAGGTGGGTAGATCACATAACTAATGAGGAGGTACTGAATAGGATTGGGGAGAAGAGGAGTTTGTGGCACAACTTGACTAGAAGAAGGGATCGGTTGGTGGGACATTTTCTGAGGCATTAAGGGATCACCAGTTTAGTGTGGAGGGTAAAAATCGTAGAGGGAGACCAAGAGATGAATACACTAACCAGATTCAGAAGGATGTAGGCTGCAGTACATACTGGGAGATGAAGAAGCTTGCACAGGATAGAGTAGCATGGAGAGCTGTATCAAACCAGTCTCATGACTGAAGACCACAACAACAACATAAGTATTGTAGAATGACTGTATGAGGTAGAACTCTGTTTTCATTTCAGATTTTTAATTGGCGTACTTCAATTTCTTTCACATAATGACAGCCAAATACACACATCAAAAAAAGTTTTGCATCACCCCAGTTCCCAGAACTCCTGAAGATAGACATTGACTGTGGATATTGTATCACAGACACAGTCCCTTTGACTGTTCAGAGATGTCACTAAACCTGTCCAAAAATGTAAACAACCATGCATGAGTAGAGCCTATTAAACAGAGGGGCTCCAACAGCCAATCAGTTCGAATCATTCCACCAGTAAGGAGGTACATGGCTTGTGTTGTCTGTAGTTCAACCACGCCTAGAAAGTCAATACCGTGGTTTGATTGTGTCCACATTGTTACTTTGTGCTAGGAAGGGATCTCAACAAGGGAGTGTCCAGGTGTCTTGGAGTGAACCAAGGCGATGTTGGGTTAGGACATGAAGGAGATGCAGAGAGACAGGACCTGCCGATGGCATGCCTCGCTCAGGCCTCTCAAGGGCTATTATTGCAGTGGACGACTGCTACCTACAGATTATGACTCGGAGGAACCCTGACAGCAATGCCACCTTGTTGAACAACGCTTTTCATGCAGTCACAGGACGTCATGTTACGACTCAAACTGTGTGCAATGGGCTGCATAATGTGCAACTTCATTCCCGACATCCATGGTGAGATCTATCTTAGCAACCATGACACCATGCAGCTTGGTACATATGGACCTATCAACATGCCGAATGGACCGCTCAGGATTGGCATCACGTTCTCTTCACTGATGAGTGTTGCATATGCCTTCAACCAGACAATCGTTGGGTACCTGTTTGGAGGCAACCCAATCAGGCTGAATGCCTTAGACACACTCTCCAGTGAGTGCAGCAAGGTGGCAGTTATCTGCTGTTTTGGGGTGGCATTATGTAGGGCCAGCATACGTCACTGGTGGTCATGGAAGGGCCCGTAATGGCTGTTCGATACGTGAATTCCATCCTCCAACCGATAGTGCAACCATATCGGCAGTATACTGGTGAGGCATTCATCTCCATGGATGACAATTGGTGCCCCATCATGCACATCTCTTGAATGATAACATGTGGAAGGATAGCAACATTGCACAATTAGAGTGGTCAGCATGTTCTCCAGACATGAACCCTGTCAAACATGCCTGGGATAGACTGAAAAGGGCTGTTTATGTACGACGTGACACACCAACCACTCTGAGGGATCTATGCCAAATCACTATTGAGGAGTGGAACAATCTGGACCAACAGTGCCTTGATGAAATTGTGGATAGTATGCCATGATGAATACAGCAGGCATGTATCAATGTAAGAGGATGTGCTACTAGGTATTAGAGGTACTGGTGTGTACAGCAGTCTGGACCACCACCTCTGAAGGTCTCGGTGTATGGTGGTACAACATGCAATGTGTGGTTTTCATGAGCAATAAAAAGGGCAGAAATGATGTTTATGTTGATCTCTATTCCGATTTTCTGTAAAGGTTCCACAGCTCTCGGAACCGAGGTGATGTAAAACTTTTTTTATGTGTGTAATAGTTTCCATAATTTATAGAAGTAAATTACAAAAATCAATATTCAATACAGCTCATCATGGCTGCTTGAAACTCATTCCACCACCATTGCATTGCTGTCAAGACTTTACAATGTGTTCTACACTCAAATCAACAACTGTAGTGATACATTAAGTTGCAGTTCAGAGATATTTGAATACACTGACCTTTTGTGTTACAAAAATACTGCACACTATCAATATGATCAAAGAAACTTCCTAAGAGATACAGAGATGTTTAACATTTCATTAACAGTTATCCTTTTGAGGGAAACCATAATTGTAATATAATTGATTTATCGAGAAGATAAATACGTCAGCATTTGATGTATGTGAGACAGGGTTGTAGCCTATCCCTGATGTTATTCAATCTGTATATTGAGCAAGCAGTAAAGGAAACAAAAGAAAAATTTGGAGTTGGTATTAAAATCCATGGAGAGGAAATAAAAGCTATGCGGTTCGCTGATGACATTGTAATTCTGTCAGAGACAGAAAACGACCTGGAAGAGCAGCTGAACGGAATGGACAGTGTCTTTAAAGGAAGATATAAAATAAACATCAACTACAGCAAAATGAGGATAATGGAATGTAGTCAAATTAAATCGGGATTAGGAAATGAGACGCTTAAAGTAGTAAATGAGTTTAGGTGTATGGGGAGCAAAATAACTGATGATGGTTGAAGTAGAGAGGATATAAAATGTAGACCAGCAATGGCAAGGAAAGCATTTCTGAGGAAGAGAGATTTGTTAACATCGAGTATAGATTTAAGTGTCAGGAAGTTTTTTCTGAAAGTATTTGTATGGAGTGTAGCCATGTATGGAAGTGAAACGTGGACGATAAATAGTTTAGACAAGAAGAGAATAGAAGCTTTCGAAATGTGGTGCTACAGAAGAATGCTGAAGATTAGATGGGTAGATCACATAACTAATGAGGAGGTATTAAATAGAATTGGAGAGAAGAGAAATTTGTGGCACAACTTGACTAGAAGAAGGGATCGGTTGGTAGGGCATATTCTGAGGCATCAAGGTATCACCAATTTAGTACTGGAGGGCAGTGTGGAGGGTAAAAATCATAGGGGGAGACCAAGAGATGAATACACTAAACAGATTCAGAAGGATGTAGGTTGCAGTAGGTAATGGGATATGAAGAACCTTGTACAGGATAGAGTAGCACGGAGACTGCATCAAACCAGTCTCTGGACTGAAGACCACAACAACAATCTACATCTACATCTACATTTATACTCCGCAAGCCACCCAATGATGTGTGGCAGAGGGCACTTTACATGCCACTGTCATTACCTCCCTTTCCTGTTCCAGTCATGTATGGTTCGCAAGAAGAACGACTGCCGGAAAGCCTCCGTGCACGCTCAAATCTCTCTAATTTTACATTTGTGATCTCCTTGGGAGGTATAAGTAGGGGGAAGCAATATATTCGATACCTCATCCAGAAATGCACCCTCTCGAAACCTGGAAAGCAAGCTACACCATGATGCAGAGCACCTCTCTTGCAGAGTCTGCCACTTGAGTTTGCTGAACATCTCTGTAATGCTATTACGCTTACCAAATAACTCTGTGATGAAACGCGCCACTCTTGGATCTTTCCTGTCTCCTCTGTCAACCCGATCTGGTACGGATCCCACACTGATGAGCAATACTCAAGTATAGGTCGAACGAGTGTTTTGTAAGCCACCTCCTTTGTTGATAGACTACATTTTCTTAGGACTCTCCCAATGAATCTCAACCTGGCACAATCTACATACTGAAGTTTGTTTGACTTGCATAGGCCTTGCAGTGATTTAGTGTTATTTGAAATGAATTACATGAAGCAAACATTTGCACATTGGATAAGAAAATGTCTGATTAATTAATTAATTGGGGAAGAGGTACAAATATGGGATAGCGGAAGTAATATGGAATACTATGATTTCTTGCCTTTTAAGAGCTGTTCTTTGGTTATCTGCTTAAAAACTACATTCAGCAACTATAGATTGCTTTGGGAAGTATTCATATTACAGCTGACAACCATTGCAAGTGAATGTAGCCATTTCAACAAATTCACCAGGAAACATAATTGTTGCAGGTTTTAGAATTTTAGTTTTCTTCTTATAATAACACATAAATTATTAATATATTTTGTAAATGGGCATTTAGTTAATACATTAAGCAATAATATGGCTTGTTTTTTGCCTATTTAAATTTAATTTTTGATTTTATTTGCATTTTTTAATTTCAAGATGTTTGTGCCACTAATATGGAATATTAGTATTCCATATTTGTACCCTACTATTCCATATTTGTACCATACTTTCACAACATATTTTACTTATAGGACTTGCTTTATAAATGATTCCATGATGCTGAAAGCAATTGGATGAGTCTGCTATGCAAATAGCAATTAAAAATTTTAGGGGAAAGAAAATGGAACACTCCTGAAATGTCAATGTAATAACTCTTGCATGCGAAACCATGTCAAAACCTCATGTCTACCTCCTCATGCCTCCCATAAGATGCAAATGCTGGACAGAACTTTTGTGAGTTCTTTGAAAGCCTATTAGTCTGAGCTGGTATGCGTATAGATGAGGGAAAATGCAGGTGTAGTAACAAACATGGACATCACTGAACTAAATGGGAAGGCCACACAGGGGAGATAGAAGTCAATGGGTTTAGGGTGACAGGAATATACCCATTAAACCATCATATTTTCATGGATGGCTTTTTCATTAACAGTAATGGAGGAATGATGATTTACCTAATGATCCAGTCAATGAACCATCTGCAGAAGCTGTGGCTTCTAAAATTGGAATGGCTAAGGTTGAAGTCAAGGGAGGAACATGTGCTGCCACATCTGAAATTACACCTTGACAAATCTTACCCATTTCGCAAATAAAGAAGACACAAGGAATGAAGGGAAAAAACACAGGCCCTTCAGCAGTCCTAACCTTGTATCCATACAAGAGATCTCTTGAAGTATTGATGACAGGAAGAAATAAACCACAGATAAAGAACCAGAGGCCACCAGAGTCTCGGAACCAAGAATCATCTGATTCTGAGGATGATATTTTTAGTGTGAGAGATGATTTGTCCACCCTTAGCAGTATTCTGGACAACAGTATACCCACTAACGAAGATGACAATTGTCTCTTTTGCTCAGATAAATTTTCAAAGAATGAGACTGGGGTAATGTAGCTAATGTGCAAATGTGGGCGCCCACTGCTTCTGCACATTACAGCAAAGGACGATATGTGTGTGGTTTCTGCAAGTGAAATTACTTAGTGTAAGGAATGTAATAACTGAAAATGGTATATTTTGTGTGTTTTTCTATTATGTTATTGTGTTTTAGAGTGTTTTCTTTGACAGTGAATTAGATTTTCCATTATTTGTTTTAATTTTAATAAAAGTGAAACAAATGGAGTATTCCATATTTGTATCTCATAATCTGGAGTGCCAAAAATGTCAAGTGATATGGCGCGCACTGCTAACCTGTGATCTTGTTCAGAGTGCGCACTGTAATTGATTATAGTTCGCTGTGCTGGTGCGGGTGGCGCTCAGGTGTTGATCTGCTATGATGTCGCTGACGTGTGTTTGTGGGGGCCCACAGAAAGCGAGAGGGTAGTTGGTTTTTCCAGGTATTGCACAGAACATGAAGTTCACTCTGCCTGACCGGCTAGTGACTAGCGCTAAGGTTGTTGTGCCTTGCAATATGAGCAGAATGGTCTGGGGCGGAGGCGACTCGCCACTGTGCTGGCCATGCGGTGGTGATTAATTGGAGTCGGTGTACTTGTTCTTCCTGCCTGTCTGATGTGGAGGTCCGGTGGGGTCCTGTGATACTCTGCCCCGAAGACAACTAGTTGCTGAATTTTGGAGTCATCTGCCAGGTTAGGATGGGCTCGGTTGGCTCTTCAGATTTTCCCCTGGAAGCTCCAGCAGTGGTTTCTGAACTTTTCTGATGTGGGACAGTGTTGTTGGAACTTTTTGCTGTGTGTGTGGCTTTAGGATATTTGTTGGTACTAATTTATTTGCTCAACTGGAGTCCTGCCCGGACTTGTGTTCATGTATGGTACATTTGGCAGTCGATGTGTTAGGTAAAGTCTGCCTAAGAAGGGCAGTTTTGTACAGTATATACATAGTGAATTACTGCTGCTTGGTATATGTGGTCTTCTGGGACCTGAACAACATGATCTAGTCAATTTGGTTGTGTAACAGCATTTAGTGGTATGTTCTGTATTTTTTTTACTGTGTTATTATTAAGTTGGTGGAATAGTCACATTTGGTGTCGTTAAGGCACTTCTAAGACTGTGGTTTGACTATTCATGTGCACTTGGCTTTTATTGTTTTGTTTTAGGAAGGGAGAATTGTTTGAGATTTGTGTGTGTTGGCTTCCGGCACTTATTAAGAGCACCGGAGTTAACGGCGCTGTGGTTATCATGTGCTGTAGGGATGTTATACTGTATTTTTGAATTTTATCTTGTGTTGATATTATCTATCGTGTGTTACGGAACATAACCAAGGTGCGTAAGTGATGGGCAGTTGTGAGAGGCATGTCGGGGAAGTCTCAGCGGTTTATTTTGGGGACCGTTTCTAGTGGGAAGGCTCCAAAGTGTTGAGAGCTCGCTCGTCTGTGATTGCATTGGGAGTTGCCCTCGCCCTTTGGTTGTATCAAGTTATTATTTTGTTATTATATTTATTGGTTGTGTGTTGCGTTTCTTTCATTTTATGGTGCCAAGCGCCATTATCTTTCTCAAAGTTTTATATATAAATCATTTTAAATTGTAATGCCAAGTTAACTTATTATTGGATTTTGTCTTTTGGATAAACTCTAAAAGCACTATTGTAAAAGGTTCTTGATTTTATGGTGGCCAGCCACCGTTATTGTTTTTAAAGCTCACTCTTTAACCATTTGTTAAGTTTCGTAAGTTATATGAACTTGTTGTTATTTACAAGTGTTTAGTATTGGCAATTTAATAAATTGTGTAAGGAGTCTGCTGTTTGGATATTATTGGGTGGAACTCATTGGATAGGCGTCCTATAAGAAAACACATTTCATCAAGTTTTGTGTTAAGCTGACTTAGAAATATTCCTAATGTAGTATGTATTTGAAAATATAGGAAGCATTAAAATATATTCCAAAGTATCTTTTTTCACTTCACTCCCACTTAAATGAATATCAGGCACAAATGCCAGGGATTAATTTAATTAATGAGTGAAGTAGTCAAACATGATCTTTTTCTCAAAGCAAAGCAATTGACAAAAAGAACAGGTCAGAGTCAACAACAATATACATAATTATACAGTGCACAAAACATGATTTGCAAGAATAGAGTAACAGTATCATTATTTAAAGATCTACAAAGACATAGTATTGAAATGTGAGATTTAGAACCACAGTAATTATATACTGAACTTTGTCATGTATGAGTTTTGCCATAGTCAAACATCACACAATAAAACAGAATAAGTTCCTCAACATCAACGACATCACCAATACAATGGCATATCATACTTGTATGTTCAATATTTCACAAAGACTGTGCTTCTTTATATCATCACAACATATTCTTAAACCCATCAGCTTCATTTAATAGATAATTCTGTACACATTGTATTCATATTTACACTTAAATCAATCCCAATGTATGTATTTCACTCAACTATTACTTCAGAAAATACTGCCATTATTACCAACGTCTTTATCATCTATGTGTTCTGAAAAATCATATTTCTTATTTTCACAGCATCTATTATGTAACATTACTAGAACAACAATTTTAAACTGATTGCCATGCAAGTTTGATTTCAAAAGCTTTAATGCATAGCTGTATTTCAGTTTTTCTGTCATAATACAAGTGCTGTTTGTGAGTTGACAACGTAGTAAGTCTAATCCATCTCTAAAATGATAAGACGAGTTTTCTGCAACAACAAACATACAATTTTAGCTCTTCAAACATCTTTTAACTATCTAAGGCAAAATTCATTTACCAAATGGCTTCTGTTAAATATCAAATTTGATGATGATCATCAGAATTCTGTTTTGCTTTCAAAAAGGAGATCATTTAGTTTTGAATAGTAACATAACATTGCAATGGATTATTTACAGAAGATACAATGTATTCATTAGTAAAAGGAACAAGAGTTGAGTATTATTCAGACACTGCAGCAATGGAAGCATGATGTCTCAAAATATGTGGATGGAAAGAAGGAAAGAAAACTAATGCTGTTAGAAAAGTTTAGCTGAAACTACCACACACCAGGGGAAGAAGAGAAGAAGGATAGCTACAGTGATAAGGCATCTCTGTGAGAACGAGAAAGGGGAAGGCTCAAAAATCAAGCAGAGTAGCATCCAATGTCAACTGTGAAGCCATGACTAATAAAAAAAAAAAAAAGCAGATGTGTTGTAAGAACTGTGGAGTGGCAGAGGAGGTATCGATAGTTGTCAGCTTGAACAGTATGGCAGTCAGTTTGTGACAAAGCAAGCTGGAGTTTTTTTTATTTCCCCTCTTGTTTTGCCATCTGCCTCCTTAAAATTCATTTTTTTTCATGTTTGAACTAATTACCATTAACCTACATGAGTATAATCAGCACTTTCATAAAGCAGAAAGGTTGGCCCACAGTTTTAAAGAATGTAACACCAGATCTAGTTTTGTGCTTAGTTTTAGCTATGTAATTGATTTCCTGATTTATTTCAACTATTCCTAGTTAATATCTTTGTTATATGGTAAAATCAGTATTTGTTTCACAACTTAAATTCTACTGTTGACTTATAAACAAATATAAATTCTGTAATAATTATAAACATTTGGAAGACTAAATGATAGCAGTCTTTAAGTATTTATTTGGATCTATTCAAAAACATGTTAGGAAAACCATTCCTTAATTAATTCCAAAGTAATTAACAGTTTTGTGAAAGTTTGTTTGCATAATGTAGTTGTTAATTTTGTGATTTAAACAAATAATTTAGCCTAACCCTTATAGTAGAAGAAACCATTAAAAGGAACAAATCTTTCAATGTATTCCATTAATTTAATGAGTTAAGTTTTAATTGTAATTTCTGTAAATTAAACTTCAAACAATGTGTTTTTCAGCACTTATTATTGCAAGGATATATAAGGGCCTGATTTCTGGTCATGAGACAGGGCAAACGTTTGTAAAATTAAGACGCTATAGTAGGGCAGAGAAAGCTCTGTTGGATACAGGCAGTGAAATTAGTGCATTATCTGAAGAATTCTATAATTGTATAAAAGATGGTAATGAGGTAATGGATGTACCAGTACTAGGCTTAAAAATAATAGGTGCCACAGGTAAACTGAGTAAAGTTGGTAAGCCACAGATGATTTTAGAATTTGAACTAGGGGGCATAGGTTTGATACACAACTTTTATATGATGCCTGGTCTGAGTGTGGATATTATCTTGGGTATGGATTGGTTAATAGAGTGCAAAGCAGAAATTAATTGTGGAGATGGTTTTTCAGTCTTGATAAATGAGGGCCATAAATGAGGGTGGATTTTGAGGGTATGGTGATAGATAACAATAATGTAGTAGGACAATTGACGATAAGAGTGATGCCAATAGGAATGGACATTGGGGATTTAGAACTGAACCCAGACTGTGGTGGTAATAAAGGTGAAACAGGAACAACATAACAGTTGAAGGTTCAAATGGACAAGGTAGAAGTGTTAAGTGAGCAACAGAAGTATGAGCTAAGAGAAGTTCTATGGTGAATAGAGACGTGTTTTCAGACAAGCAAGTTAAGAACCTTGAATGCAAGTTAGATCTGAAACCACATGAACCCTTTGCAAGAAAACATTTCCCTATACCATTTGCTTTGAGAGAACCAATATGTAAGGAAACTGAGAGAATGGTAATGTGTGGTGTTATAGAGAGAAGTAAAAGTGAATATAATAGTCCATTAATAATTGTTCACAAGAAAGATGGTAGTGTGAGATTGGTTATAGATGCTAGGATGCTGGATACTGAAGTGAGTAGAGAGACTGATCACCCTGAGAACATAGATGGAATGTTGCAAAAATATTACAATATGAATTATCTGAGCAGTCTTGACCTGACAGATGGCTATTAGCAAGTCCCTCTTTCAAAGGAGTATAGAAAATATACTGCTTTTTTGATAAATTGGAAATGTTACCAGTACACTGTGATTCCATTTGGTTTAAATATTAGTGTGTCAGTGTTCATTCAGGCCCTCGTGCAAGTAGTAGGACCTGAGCTGAGTTCCAAGATAACAGTGTGTCTGGATGACCTGTTGGTTGCCACTGAGTCTTAGGAAGAGCATTGCAGATTGTTGGATGAGGTGTTTCAAGCTTTGAGGAAAGAGGGCATAAACTTTAGGCTTAAGAAAGTTTGTAAGAAAAGAAATAACATTCTTGGGTAGAATCTTGTCTACTGCTGGTATTAAAGTTGTCCCTGATATGGTAAAAGCAATTAAAGAGTGTCCATCTCCAAAGACTTGAAAGTAGTTGAAGTCATCCCTAGATTTATGTAATTTTTGTAGAAATTTTGTGTCTGGACAAGTGTTCAACAACCCATGTTTAAATAAATTGTTAAGTCCTGAAGTACCTTTTGTTTGGATGGATGAATGTGAAGAAGTGTTAAACCATCTTAAAGAGGCCTTCAAAGAGAACAGGATTTTGCACCATCTGGATCTTAGTCAACCTTTTTGTCTGGGAACTGATTCTAGTGGTTACAGTATTGGAGTTAAGTTATTTCAAAGTTTTGGCGATGATGAAAAGGAAGATCATAGGACAATTGCTTTTGCAAGCAGATTGTTAAAAAAGTTTGAAAGAATTTACAGTGTGACTGAAAGAGAAGCTCTGGGAATCACTTGGGGATTCAAAAATTCAGAGACTACCTGTGGGGCAACAAAACTGTCATTTACGCTGATAACAGGGCTCTTATATTTTTTTAAGAAATTTAGGTTGATGCATACATGATCGATGAGGTGGACAGTGTTTATGCAACATTTTGAGTTTGAAATAAAATACGTTAAGGGAACACAAAACAAAGTAGCAGATGTTCTGTCCAGGTTACCATTGGAAGAAGATGGAGAAGCAAGACAGGAAGTAAGTGAGGAATACGTTAAATTGTTATAATTATATAAAGGGAGTTCCTTGAGAAAAGAAAATAGAAGGCATCTGTAAGTACGTGAGGAGGTATCAGAATGACAATGAAAATTGGAAAATGATAAAGAGAGACTCAGATATGTCAGGTACTAATAATAAATTGGTGAAGCATTACAAGGTGCTTGGTGGAGTTTTATTTAGGTGAACTAATGAAAATTCAGTGGATTAGAAGGTGTGTTGGCCTAGTGAGTACATAGATGGTATTATTGACTACTACATTCATTTTAGTTTAGGACACATAGGAGCAAATAAATGTATGAGTGTATAATTTTTGACAACATGGTGAGTAGAGCAAACAACCATATTAAGACATGTGACAAATGTCAAAGAGCAAAGGTTGCAAATCAGACACAGACTTCCCATGCAAAATGTCAAACAAGATGACTTAATGGAATTGTTTACAGTGGATTTTTAAGGCCCTTTGCCAAAAACAAAAGGAGGTTTGGCTTATATTTTTGTAGTGTTGGAAGTATTCTCTAAATTTATAGGACTCTATCCGTTGTGTAAAGCAAATGGCAAAGTGATCTTGACTAAATTAGAAAAGGACTATTTCGTAAAGTTTGGAAAACTGAAGGCCATACTTTCTGATAATGGTCACAGTTTACAAGTAAGAAGTGGAAGGAAGGCCTTGTCAACCATGGAATAACAGTAATATATACGCCAATTTACCATCTGGCAGGATATCCAGCAGCACATTATACAAGGGAAATTGGGCAACTGTGCAGTACATATTGTAGCAATAACCATAGTACATGCGGAGATATTGTGGAAAATATTGAGGATGTAATGAATACTGTAAGTCATGATGTAACAGGATTTACTCCTTATGATATTATGAAGGGAAAGAGATCTTTGGGTTTTGCTGAGTAGAAATTGTCTTTTTGCAACATAGAGGAATTAAGTTGGAATCAGAAAAAGAAAATAATGAAAGAATTGGTAGAAAAGAAGCTGGAGGAAAGTAGGAGGTGACATGATGAGAAAATAAAGGAGGTTGATATTTAAGTAGGATATCTAGTCGTAGCGAAGACATATGAAAAATCTAAAGAGATAAATAAAGCAATTTAAAAATTTTTTGATGTGTATAAAAGTCCATTTGAGGTAGTAAGTATACCACACCTGAATGCATTCTATTTAGTTTACCCAAAGTCAAAGAAGAAATTTGGACTTAAGAATATAGTAGATTTTAAACTCTATAATACTAGGCACAAAAGCAGTCAGTGTGAATTAGATGGAAATTATTGTTGAGAGTTATATTTGGGATCCAGGAGGAAAGAGTTGGGTTGGGGTGTATAATTTTGCTGAGAAAGACAAGAAATTAAATTTGATGAATGGGTAGTTGAAGGTAGTACTCAAAATCTAGGTGGAGGACTTAATTCCAATATTGATGACGTAATCGAAAGAAATTGTTAAAGAGGAGTTCCTGCATGTGGGATTTTGTAGTATTGTGATTTGTAATACTGAAGAAGTAAGCTGACACATGGGGTGGGAGATTTCGAAGTATGACAAGATATTTAATTCATAATTTGATAACCAAGTTTCAGTTATTACAGCATATGATGAGAAGCAACAACTGCCAAGAGATATGACATATTATAAGAAAAACACACAAAATGACTATTTGCAAAGGAATTTGATGACTGAGAACATTCAAGTATACAAAAAAAAAAATGCTATAAATGGGGCTGATGATATAGAGCCATTAGTGTGAAGCAGTAGTAAAGACACTAAAGGTGTGATGAAATATGTTGTGTAATATGTATTGTAGCTAAAGAACTGATTGGATATGTCTTCAGTTATAGAATGTAAGTTTGTGGCAATTAATTCTTTTGCTTGACTATTTGTACCAATGCACACATTTCTTGTTACTCTTTTTGGGGTCATAAACCCAATGACATGTTTAATTGTGGAACTATTGATATTCTTCAATAAGAAGTTTGTAATATACTCTTCCATTATTATTGGATAAATTTCATACTTTATCATGATATATTGTATTATTGAGCCTATATGCTGCGAAAGGTAATTTTAAAATTTAAATTGACATAATCAAAGACCGTAACTAGTTTTAGGTAGATGGGACTCACATGTGTCAAGGACATTTTATCTTGAGAGGTTCTTGGGAAAATCTCATGATAAAATGGGAGCCACATGTGATGCCATGACTAATCATGAGATATAACATTTATTTCCCTTTCTATTACTACCTTGTACTTCATAGATATATGTAAAAACTTAGATTTTTTTCTGATGATCTATCAGATAGTTTTATTAAATGTATTGTGTGAATGCAATAGGCAGAAGTATAGTAAGAAATGTAGAGGGAGAGAGATATTGATAGTTGTCAGGTCAAACAGTACGGCAGTCAGTCATGGACAGTGTGTGAGCATGGCAGAGAAAAGCTAGTGTTGTGTGTAGTAATGGTGTACATTTAATGTGATATTAATACCGGGCTTTCATGTGTTAGACACAGGTTGACATTTGACTTCATGATTGACATTCTAAACGGATGTTGTATTACGCAAATGCTATTGGTTTTTGCAGAACAGTGCATATGGCAGTGACAATGCACTCATGAACTGACAGTATTGTTGTCAGTTCAGAACTGAGCTGCATTACATAAGCTGTGAATTTAATACTGCTCATTTTTCTTGAGTACAATATATGACATATGCTGAAACACTAACCACCAATGTGGAAACTACGAACTGTGTTGCTACATAAGTGACTGTTTTTGCAGGAACAGTGTTGTAATGAACAATGAATATTAACAGTAGATGGACTGCCTGACTTTGCAATTGGCAAATTATAGCAAATGGAATGTTAATTTAAACACCATGTATGGACTGTGCCTAAGTTTCATGTGTGAAAGTTGTAGTTGAGCTAATACGACCTTCAAGTGCTGCATGAACAGTTACTTTACTCTGGCCAATGACAAATGGATGCTATACAATTTATTACTACCGCCAGCTGAAACAGGATATAAGGAAAAGAGGATATATTAATGCTAGGGACACAACTGAATGAACTTACAGGATTTGTATCAGCTTCTACTGCCGTCGCCACATCACGCCGACACAGAACAGATAACACTCAAACCCATCATTCTCTTCAAGAAACTCATGACTGTAAACAATTTAATTTCTTTTTGATTTGTAATAGACTATCTCTTAATGTATCTCTATAAATAAGAGTAGTGTATTGTAAAGATTGTTCACCTTTAGTGATTGTTGACCCCACCACTAACAGTAGTTATTGCCATCACATATTTGTTTTGTTTTTCAATGTATTTGTACTAGTTGTTGCATGTGTTGTGTGTGTCTTTGGAAGGGTGTGCTTGGATGTATATGTACTGTAGTATCGGCAGGAGAATTTATGCATCGTACTGTGAAATGTGGTCAGATGATCTTTGTTTACATGCCATTTAACGTCATATTTCCATTTATTCATGTTTAGATGCAAATTTATATAGGTTTAAGTAAGCAAAATTACAGTATACTGTGTCCTTATCTATCAAATTAGCTTTAGAGTGTTTTACTGTTTTCCACTATCAAAGGATTTTATTATCAGAATTTTAACAGGATTGGGAAACTTCTCATATAGAGGTTTGCTTTTGAAGTTTCCAGAAACAAAATAGGTTCTTGGGGTTTATATAATAGTAATTTACTTCATGCAGTTTTACGTTAAACTTAACTCTGTATACAGAGAAGATGGAAAAATAAGGGGCAGTGTGTGTATCCTCACATAACAGAAACACAAATAATATATAATCCCTTTCATATACAATACATAGCAGATATGATTAAATTGTTGACAAAGGCCAGCAGATAATAAGAAAATTACTACACAAGAATGTGTAGATCCCATTCATTCAAATAGGACAAAGGTGTTACAGATAGTAAGAGAGTATTTTGTAACAGGACAATGCTCACCCACATATCATTGTTGTAATCCAATATGCTCTACAGACCATCTACGTGTAGCCTTAGCCTGCTTGATCACCAGATCTGTCTCCAGTTGAGCACATTTGACAAGAATTCGAGTGTTATCCGCAATCAGTATTAATTGCCCTGCATCAACTGACAAAGTGCAACTGACATGGAACTCAATTCCACAAACTGACATCTGTCACTAGAAGGGGTGCTAGAATTTGTAAATAATGTATTTTGCTTAAAATAATCTCACTATGAATTTAATACATAAACATTGTCCATTTGCCAGAAGAGAAAATTATGCTTATTGGTCATGTCAGTTGAGATGAAATATGTTAAACTTGTTAGATTTGACAGGTGTCTTAAAGTTAAAAGATAGACTTTTATCCTTTTGAAACATAGATGTGTTACTATGCTATGAGTAGAATTTGTTTTCTGTAATTTCTTGATAATCTGTCATCTGTATGTACTAATTTATAGTAACTTCTGGAATTCACACCTATTTTCAATTCTTTTACTTTGATGGTCAATTACTCCTTTTCTTGAGTCATTCCAGGCTTCTATTTTTTTTAAAATGAAAATTGTTCCAGAAACTTGTATCTGAAATCACTGATAAGATGAAACTGGAGGAATGAGCATGCTAAGGACAATTTGAACAATGGTACACATGTTGAACATGAAGGGACTAAATGGCATCACTACTGTGGACAAATGTGTACTAAAGTGGGTGAGTAAATAAACACAATCATTTTGCTTTGCAGTGAGTTTGGTACGTCAACTGATACCTAAATTATTATGGACTTAGTAATCTACCCCTCCATCACATCATTTGTTTATTGTCTCTGTCTTTATGGTTAATTCTTCTTTTAACAAGCTTTGAGAGGAGTAAGATACACAATAAACTTTTTACTTACCTTCTTATCTCATAGTTGGCACCAGTTCCTAATGTCTAGGGGCTGATTCTTGAAGCTGAGAACTCTCATATTCCTCCTGTTCAACTTCAGATACCTGTGCCATACCATTAACACTGTTGTCATTGTCTAATTTCAGTTGTAAATTGGGAGTCCTGTGCTTGTTATGTTTCCTTGCCCCAAAACTGTGGACCTTCATTGAGGTGCACTGCCATTTCCCAAGTAGCTTCTTCTATGACTGTTTCTTCTATTAAATTGCCCATGGTAATCCCTATTATTCCTATTCTGCTGATGTTCAAAATTTTTCTCTCTATTAACATTCTGATTGTGATAGAAGTTACCATTATCTCTGTTTCTGTAATTATTTCCATTGTGATTTCTATCATTCCAATTATTATGGTACTTACTTCTTTCTACTGCTCTATCCATCCTGTGAACATATCATATGAGGGTAATCCCAAAAGTAAGGTCTCCTATTTTTTGTAAGTACATAGACCTGTTTATTTCTACAATGGTTTACATCAGCTTACAGCTTGAACATTTAGCTATTTTTCAACATAATCATCATTTCTGTCAATGCATTTTTGTAGACACTGTGGTAATTTTTGTATGCCCATGTCATACCAGCTTACTGCCATGCTGTTTAGAAAGTTATGAACCTCTTCTTTCACCTCATCATCAGAGCTGAATCGCTGGGACCACAATTAACACTGACAGGTACTGTGAGACTCTGAAAAAACTCAAATGGGTAATTCAGAACTGGAGAAGAGGAATGTTGAGCAAGTACATACACATTCTCCATGACACTGCTCACCTACACATCACTTGGCAAACTGTTGCTCTCCTGCAACAGTTTCAGTTGAACATAATCACCCACCCACCCTATAGTCCTGACTTGATGCCCAGTGACTATCACCTGTTACCTAGGTTGAAAGAACATTTGGCAGGACAGCGATTCAGCTCTGGTGATGCGGTGAAAGAAGAGGTTCATAACTTTCTGAACAGCATGTCGGCGAGCTGGTATGATAGGGCATACAAAAACTGCCACATCATCTACAAAAATGCATCGACAGAAAAGGTGATTATGTCAAAAAATAGCTAAATGTTCAAGCTGTAAACTGATGTAAACCATTGTAGAAATAAACAGATCTATGTACCTATAAAAAAAATAGGAGACCTTACTTTTGGGATTACCCTAGTAAAAACTGTTCGAAACAATCGTCAGGTCCATGTACTAAATCACATTGCAACCTTTCTGGTAATCTCCTTTGAAGTGCATCAATCAATGTCATTTCATCAAATAGTTTGTCAATGTGTGTTAAATTTTTAAGTTTGTTCTTAAAAACTCTTTTAAAGTACTGTCCCTATTCCTATAATTTGGACCATTCTCTATGCATTTTGTTAACAAACACACAAATCCACAAACAAATTAATTTCACAAATAGTGTATACTTACCTTTTTTTTATGTCCCTGGCTGAAGTCAAAGTCCTCTTTCATTCGATCTGGTCTGTGATTGTTGGTAGTACATCATCAATATTGTTGTAATTTACTTTGTTGGGCAGCTCTCAGTCTTCTTTTGTATGCATGATTGGAAGTATATTGATAAATAAACTGCAAATGACACATATCACTCTCCCTTCTTCTGCAACAGATTGTCTCTGTCTTTATACTCATCTTTATGGTTATCACAATAATGGGAGTGATGGTAAAGATGAATGATTAGTACCTGTACATTGCACTCAGTGTAATTTACTCAACGATTCTGTGCCTTGTGTTGAATAAGTAGCAGAACTGCTTTACTTGTAACCATTTTATGTACACAGCTATGAAATGTAGTGAGTCCAGATGTGTCATATTTAGAGAGAAAAAGTAACTTGGTAGAACATGTTGGGCCTAACTATTCTGTGCATATTGTTTTACTGTAATGTAATTTGTATTGTGGATAATGGATGCACATGCAAAATCAGGGACACAAGCTGTCACCAGTGAAGAAGAGGTGCAGTCATTACTGGATCAGGTGGTTCAATTTAGAGTGGATAAGGTGGTTATGTTTAATGAACTAGAAGGGAAGAATGCAAGATAGAAGTACTGAAGTCACAAAAATCTAGGAATGGATGTGGCTGGTGAATCTGTTTTCTTCTTTCTCTGGTAGAGTATCAGAGGATGTATTGCACTGATAGAGGATCTTAAGTCATCAGCTGATACAGGGGGTTGATCAGATAAACAGTTGCTGCAGATCACAAGTTTACATTTGTCAGGAGAAACAAAATTATTTGTAGGATACACAGAAGCACTACAAACTGCGGAAACTTTTGACCAGTTGAGACAAGGGTTGGAACAACAACACAGGAACCATAATATTGTGTAGTTTTTGTGAACAATTACAGATGGTATCCAGGGGCATAATGAGGCAGTAGAAGACTTTGGAGACAGAATTAAGAAAATTAATGTTAACACATATCAGGTATCTTTAATGGAGGAGGCAAATAAAGTAGGGCTGCAAGAAGCCAAACAATGAGTACGTGGTGCTTTTTTAAGGGGTTTAACACCAGAAATGTCAAGAATAGTGCACACAGGAGTGCCTTAGGATCTCCATGAAGGAAGGGGATAGCTTTGGAAAACTACAAAATCAACACAGGGGTAAGAGAGTGGCAACAGGTATTTACATTGAATTTAAGTGTTTTAATTGCAGTCTAATGGGACATATTGTCCTCTAGCATTACATTTCCTCAACAAAAGTAATAAATACCAGAATTTTGTGTAGGTTAATATTATCTCAGCTGTTTTTCTAAAAAGAATTTCATATGATTTTGTACACGATGTATTATATTTCAGGCTAAAATCTGTAAAAATAAATTACTTTATTTTCTTTGTTACAATTGATATGTACTAGCTCTGTATGTGCAGTTAAACTTATCTTTTTCAGAAACATTTGAATTTACAAAATATATGACACACGTTATGCTTCTGTTATTAATTACACAATTTGGTACTCTTTATTATGTTTCATTCTGGATTCATTTATAAAGTAATAATATAAATTAGTAGAAATTATTTGTCAAGAGAATTTGCAAACCCTTTCGAATATTGTTATTACTGCAGAGTGAGGTAGCAGTGGGCATGAATCTTATGTGATCGGACGTGTTTTTGTAATTTGGAATAACAGTTTAATTTCAGCTTTATTAATATGAAAATTCAATAGACAGTGTCATATAGAAAAATGTGAGAGAATAAATTATCATGAAGAAATCAAAAAATCTGAACAGGCTTACTTTTAAATATATTATGTCAATTGGAACCATGAGATCCCATAATGTCAAAATTTTTTATCTAAAACAGTTACATTAGTTTGCATATTGTTTTCAATATTTAAAATTTTTTGGTCTAAACTGGCAATGTTTTGTTCCATTTTTTTCACTATGGCCTTCTGTTCAACTCTAATGTCATCAACATTCTTTGATTGTCTTGCCAAATCAGTTACTAGCTCATTTACAACAAGAATAAGTTTATTTTCTAAACCATCAACATTTTCATCCACATTTTTTAACTCCTCTGACAACCAATTTTTTAGCTCTAAAACTTAATTACTAACTTGTTCCATTTGATATTGTACCCTATCCATTTTACTATTTCTTTCAGTTTTTGGGTAATTTAATTGTCCTTGTAATGAAGTAAATTTGCTATTGTTATCTGTTCTTATTTCAGTTAGCTGATTACTGACTGCATTGAATTTGCTATTGTCATCTGATCTTTTTTCTGTTAACTGATCATTAGCTGCACTAAATTTACTATTGTTATCTGTATTCATTTCCTCTATTTTTGCCAAAATTAACTGCAAAATATCAGTTTTTACTGTTTCTTTAGTGACTACGATTTCACTTGGCTCAGACATGTCCTGGCCGGGTCCTACAGCTTTCACTCCTACACCACTTCTACCCTTGTCTCTAATAATTTTGTTAACGAGCACATGAGTCCACAAACAAATTAACTTCACAAATAGTTTATACTTATCTTTCTTTTTTGATGTCCTGGTTGTGTTGTAAAGTCCTCTTGCATTCGTTCTGGCCCATCATTGTTCGCAGTACATCATCATTGTTGATACTATTTACTTTGCTGGGCAGCCCTCGGTCTTCTTTCTTCATGTGATCGGAAATCCATTCATACATAAACTGCAAATGACACAAATCACTCTCCCTTTTCTGCAGCAGATAAAACTTCATTGTTAGTCAAACGATTCTGGTCAATTCCACCACTAGTAATCTACACCTCCCTTCTTTATTGTTGTCACTGTCTTTACGGTTAACTCTTTTAATAGGTTTTGAGAGGAGTAAGATTTATAATAAACTTTTTATTTACCTACTTTTCTCATAGTTGGCTCCACTTCTTCATGTCTAGTGGTTGATTCTTGAAGCTGAAAATTTTGAAAAAGTTGATGTCATGGAAAATAAATCTATTGTTTTGGAAAATGAGTTGATAACCAAATCAGCAAGACCATTGAAGAATGATCATAATGTCAGAGTTGAACAGAAGGCCATAGCGGAAGAAATGTTGAAAACAATATGCAAACTAATGTAATTTCAGCAGTTCAGGAAACATGTGTGAACCAAAGTCTATGTGCAAACAATGGTACTGAATGGTCCAACATTCTAATCAAATGTTTTCCATCAGACAATTTACATCCAGTGGATTTTCTGCACCACTGTAGAGACAGTTTTGTATCAGGTGTGAGTGACAGTCAAAAAATTAAATTTGTTAAAAGATGTCTTGAAGGCAAAGATCTATCATAGGTAAATTTAAATTTAAGTCAGTGGAAAACATATCAAAGTTTCAAAAAAAGGTTTTTAGATAAATTTTTGTCAGAAGCTGAACAGGGGAGAATCAGAAGTGAACTTTTGAATGGTCCAAATTATAGGAATAGGGACAGTACTTTGAAAAAGTTTTTAAGAACAAACTTAAAAAATTAACACACCTTGATAAACTATTTGATGAAATGACATTGATTGATGCACTTCAAAGGAGATTACCAGAAAAGTTGCAGAAGGATTTAGAACATGAACATGATGATTGTCTTGAACAATTTTTCTGATATGTTGACAGGCTGGAGAGAGCAGTAGAAAGAAGTATGTACTATAATAATTGGAGTGATAGAAATGAAAATGGGAATAATTACAGATACAGAGATAAAGGTAGCTTCTATCATAATCGAAATGTTAATAGAGACAGGAATTTTGAACATCAGCATTATAAGAATAATGGGGATTACGATGGGCAGTTTAATAGAAGAAACGATCATAGAAGTAACTTCTTGGGAAATGGCATTTTGCCTCAATGAAGGTCCACAGATTTGGGGTGAGGAAACAACAAGCACAGGATCCCTGAATTACACTAACAATTAGACAATAATGACAATGCTAATGATATGGCATGTATATCTGAAATCGAACAGAAGGAATATCAGATTTCTCATTTATGTTTTGATCAAAAGTTTTGGGATACAATGTTTAATTATGGTGATATAGGTGCAAATCAGAATGTGAGAGTTGTGAGAATTTTGATGTAGTGAGACTAATGATCTCTTCTCTTGGTCAGGAAACAGGGTGATTGAAATATGTAAATCAGGTGATGACTGAATTGGATGTGAACCATGTCGTATTTCTCATGTAGATATGAATGAGAACTGTGAAATAACCGGGTTGACAAGTCTGAGGCTGGTAGCTTATTGCAAATGACTTTGATGGAGATGAAACTTGTATTGTTAGTGATGTTGTTGATGAAGTAATTTTGGAGGAATATGATGATGATGAGTATCAGGTATTCATGGAGTTTAAGAATAATGAAGTTTCAGAGTTATTTGTGAATGATGTTGACAATATAGGTAAGGTAATTAATGTAAGTGATATTGTAAGTGAGAGTCAAGGAAGACCAGACCAGTCACAGAAGTTTTTCATTAATGTCATGCAGAGTAATGATCCAAATAGTGTAGGTGAGTTATCCATAAGCCTAGAAAATAAAGGTGGAAACTTTTTGAAGTTCGTTTGGGATCAGATTGATGATAACATAGATAAATGTGCATTCTGGAATAAGTTAGCTGTGGTTACTCAAAATATGTATCTATATTGGTGGACTGAAGCAAAAGAAGATCTAAGCAGAAAATGTTATTTTGACAGTAATATATTTTGTGTTCCTTCCATAGTAAGTGATGTTAGTTGTGCCATGGAACTCATTCATTGTGTTCAGTCTTTACCTGACAACATGAGTAACCAACGTAATGCTATGATTAGAGTAAAGTTGATAAAACCCTGTAAAATCAGGATGGATGTAGCATTTGATGAAATTGAAAGTGATCTTTCACATGAAGTGTCTGATAATAGAAATGATGATTCAGATTTTGGGCATCCTTAACATGAAAATTGGGATTGATCTGTGGGAAGGTAACTATTTGGTTGATACAGGTAGTCCAATTTGTGATGTATCTTAACAATTTACAGATAAGATTAAGTGTAGTAAGAATTTTGTGGAAATGCCTATTGTAAGTGTAAAGATAAGAGGAGCTACAGGTAAGCAAACCAAGTTGGTAAAATCTCAGGTACTTTTAACTTTTAGTGTAGAAGACAAAAAACCTTTGAACATGGTTGCTTAGTGATCCCTAGTCTGGAAGAAAATGTAATTCTTGGTATAGATTTGATAGAGAAATTCTTGTTTTGGATGGAACACTAAAGAATAGTTTATTTTGGAACCTAAAAGTAATTTCTGTATTTTAAACTGTGGGGAAAGTCATAAGTACTTGCAAAACATTGTGAATCAAGGTGAGTACCAGGTGTCTGATGATGGTACAGATTTTGATGAGAGAGAGGATGAGGCTTTTGAAAGTGTAATAGATTCTAAGGTAAGGGAATCTACAACTCTTAATGACCAACAAAAGGAACAACTTAGGAATTTGTTATTGGAGTTTGGAAAAGTGTTTAGTGAAAGACTAGGGAAAGTAAAAGGCTAACAGTGCATGTTTTACCATAGAGGCCATCAACCTTTCTTTCTCAAGTCATATAATATCCCATTTTCAAAAAGGAAAGATGTTGAGAGAGAAATTCAGAAAATGGAAACGTGCGGAGTAATTGAGAGAAGTAGGAGTGCTTACAATAATCCTTCAGTTGTGGTAAGTAGGAGAAATGCTGGAGTGAGAATTGTTTTGCACTCTAGTTTCTTATCAAAGAGAATGACCTTCCTGAGAACATGAACGAGCTGTTACACAAATTTCACTATGTAAAATACAAGAGTAGTTTGGACCTGTCCTCTGGATTTCATCAGTGTCCACTTGAAACTAATTCCAGAAAGTATACTGCATTTTTGTATAGAGGTAAGTGTTTTCAATACTGTGTGGTGCCTTTTAGTCTAAATGTATCTGTAGCTGAATTCATAAGAACACTGGATTCTGTCTTGGGAATCGAAGTGAGTTCAAAATTGACTGTGTATGTTGATGGCATTTTGATCACTGGAAAGACATGGGAACAACATTTGGATCTGTTAAGAGATGTGTTTTCAAAATTGATACTATGGCTAATATTCTTGCTATTGCTCCAAAAAAAGATAATTTTGCAACAGCCAAGCTTTGAATTCTTCATACCTGCATGCACTTTTGAGGAAGAACACCATTTGTGACTACACAATGGGCGTTCAACAAGTTTAAAAATTGTCTACTAGGTCACAAAGTCATCTGAACTGATCACAAAGCATTATGTTATCTTCACGTGTGTAAGCTGTACTGTAACAGAATTCCTTACTGGGCCTTGTTTTTACAGCAGTTCAATTATGAAATCAGATACATTAAGGGTACATACAATGTAGTTGCTGAAGCTTTGTCTAGGCTACCTTTAGGGAGTGAATCAACCAACAACTTTGGAGAAGGGCAGAAAGAGTTTAAAATTATGTGCTTTAGAGGCATGTAAGGGAAAAAACAGATCTTGAAAATTTGCAAAGACATATGCAGGTACAAAAATCATGATCAAAATTGGAAATTGGTTAAGAGCATGTTGGTTATGAAAGAAGAAGAAATGACAGAACAATTGTAAGGTACACATGGGTATTTTATTCAGGAGACATAAGACTGACTCGGAGGATTGGAAACTATGCTGACAAAAACAAATGTAGTGACACTTTAACTGCTTATACACATGAGAGTTTTGGTCATTGTGGATTAACCAAATGCAGACAAAAGGTTCAGGAAAACAACTATTTTTGTAACATAGGAAGGATGATGATGATGTTCAGTTTGTGGGTGCTCAACTTGCGTGGTCATCAGCTCCTGTACAAAATCCCAATTTTTACACAGTTCAGTTCAGCCACTGTCATGAATGATGATGATGACAAGGAAATTATGAAGACAATACAAACATAGGAAGGAGAGCAAAGAAGGAGATCGCCAGCTGTGATAGATGGCAAAGAGTGAAGGTAAGTAACCAAACAAGTAGAGGCCAAATGCAAAGCATACTGTCTAATAGTAACCTATATCTCGTGTCTGTGGATGTTTATGTACCTCTGCCTAAGTCTAAGAATTGAATTTGTTATGTTTCTGTGGTGGTTGATGTATTTTCAAAGTTCATAAAGCTGTTTCCTCTTAAGAAAGCTACCAGCAAGCAAATCATCTCTAAGTTTGAAAGCACATATTTTTATCAGGTGGGTATTCCTAAAACAATTTTATCTGACCTTGGTTCTCAGTTTACATAATAAGTTTCGACGGACTTCACTGATCACACAAAAATAAGGCATATTCTAACCTCTAGGTACCATCTGTCGAGTAATCCTACAGCAAGATAAATTGGAAGACTGGTTAGACCATATTGTAGTAAGAAATGAACCAGTTGGATAGATTATGTCAGTGTTTTTGAGGATATTATGAACAACTTACAACATTATTCAACAGTGCAGGGGGGGGGGGGGGGGGGCGGAATTTTAATCATACCTAAATAATCTATGGATGGTTTGCAGAAGTATCAGTTTTGTTGTGATTGTTGCTGTCTGAATAGAAAGACTACGACAGATGCATACCCTATTCTGAATACCATATGGAGACCATAGATAATCTAGACAAAAGTAAGTATTTCTTGACATTAGACTTAAAGAGTGGATACCATCAGTTATAAGTGGTTAGAAGTGGCTTCTCAAGATAGACCAGAAAGAGCTTTTCTGGCAAATAGGGGACACTACCACTGTAGGAGGATGCCTTTTGGGTTGAAAAATGCACCACAATTGAGGCCACACTAGTGCTTAGTATATCTTGATGACATAATCATCGATTCAAGGGATATGCAAGAACAGAGACAACATCTCAAAGAAATATTCAATGGATTATGGGCAGCACATCTCACATCAATTTTGAAAAACGTCACTTTGCACTGGAGGAAGTTAACTGTTTGGGTATGCCATAAGTAAGGATGATGTAATGACTGATTCGAGGTTGGTGCAAATGGTGCAAGATTTTTCCAGTACCACATTCTACAAGGAAGTTACTCTTTACTTGGTCTAGTGAATTATTATTGGAGGTTTGTGAAGGGATTTGTGGATATTATAAGACTGCTTACACAATTATTGAAGGAACGGGTTAAGTTTGTGTTGTTGAAGGAATGTCAGGGAGCATTTCACGAGTTAAAGAAAGTGTTCACATCCAGTCTAGTTTTGGTGTTTCCAGACTTTCAGAAAGAATTTATACTGCCATGTGATGCATCAAACTACACCCTTGTCTTGATTTTGAGCCAAGAGATCAATGGTCAGGAACATCCTGTTACCTTTGCATCAAGACAACTGAACACCATAGAAAGAAATTATTCTACAATGCAGAGAGAGAGAGAGATCAATGGTCAGGAAAATCCTGTTGCTTTTGCATCAAGACAAGACAACTGAACACCACAGAAATAAATTACTCTACAATGCAGAGAGAAAGATGCTTAGTTTGGTATATGGAGTAACATACTTTCATTGTTATTTGTATGGAAGGAAGTTTAAAGTGATAACAGACCATGCAGCTTTAAAGTGATTACTAGGCTTGAAGGACCCATCTCGTAGATTAACGAGATGGGCATTGAAACTCAGTGACTTTGAGTACAGAGTAAACCACAAGTAAACACAGAAATGCAGATGGGCTAAGAGAAAGATTACTGTAATACAAGCATTGGGTCATGATCTTGCGGAATGGCAAGCAGCATAGAACACTGACAATAAATGCGGGCAATATAAGAAACAGCAGCAATTTGGTATGCATGACAGATTATTGTGGTGAGAGACAAAATTAGGGCCATTAGTGGTGGTGTCAATCAAGTTAAAATTGGAAGCATTACATGAGATGCATGGTTACATTTTGTCAGGTCATGGTGGGTGCAGAGTGACAAATAGAAGGGTGGCAGAGAAGTACTGGTGGATCTTGCGGAATGGCAAGCAGCATAGAACACTGACAATAAATGAGGGCAATATAAGAAACAGCAGCAATTTGGTATGCATGACAGATTATTGTGGTGAGAGACAAAATTAGGGCCATTAGTGGTGGTGTCAATCAAGTTAAAATTGGAAGCATTACATGAGATGCATGGTCACATTTTGTCAGGTCATGGTGGGTGCAGAGTGACAAATAGAAGGGTGGCAGAGAAGTACTGGTGGAAATGAAGAAAGGATGAGGTATATTGATATATCAAGAACTGTGTTGATTGTGCACAGAGGGCCAATTTTAGTCAGAAGCAGATATGGTTACAAAGATTATCGGAAGCAACAGAACCTTCTAGTTTCATTATGGTGGACATGTTAGGACCATTCAACTGAACACCAGTGGGTAATAGTTTTGTGCTGACCATAATAGATTATTTTTCTCATTACATCAAGATGATGTCAGTGCCAGACCAACAGACAATCATAGTCACACATGCATTACTTAATAGGTGGATATTGAAGTTCAGAGTGCCACAGATGATGATAATGGAGCAGGGGACGAACCTCATGTGAGACCTGATGAAGGAATTTTGTCAGTAGCTGAGAATGAAAAAGTCAAGTACTAGCCCATTACATCCACAAGGTAATGTAAGGGCAGAGAGTGCTCATATAACAATTGCGAAAATGCTTAGTTACTATGTGCATTCAAATCATTCAGATTGGGATACATACCTAGCTTTTGTCATAAATGCATATAACTCTAAAGTACATACTAGCACTGGATTATCACCATGCAGAGTAGTGTAAGGCAAGGAGATGCCATCACCTTTCAAAGTGACCAACCAGAACAGTGGAAGAAGGAGAAATACAGTCCATAATTTTGCAATAAAAGTAAAGGAGGTTTTGAACAGGGTGCAAAGAGCAGTTATAAAGGCTCTGGAGAAACAGAAAGATGCAGTGAGCAATGTGGGCACATTACCACAGTATAAGGTGGGGCCAATGGGTGATGTTGTTGAGTTCATATGCGCTGATGGGAAAGACAAAGACATTTTTAACACAGTACCAAGGGCTATATCAATCAGACAAAACTACATCACAGGCGAATGTGAAGCTGTAGTTGCCAACAAGGAAAACGATTGTGCATGTGAGATATGTATGTGAGTCATCTGTAACAATTCAAGGGTGCACCACAGGCAATTCCACAAGAAGAGCTAGTAAAGGCAAGGAAAGATATTAAGAAGAAAAAGTGAAATGATGAGCAACAGGAGAGGGAAGTTTAGATACCTCATACTCTATATACGAAGACAGTAACTTGTTCTCGAAAGAACAGTTACTGTTAATGACCATGCAGCTTTTCCCTGGAATAAATGATGACTAACTGAAAACCTCAGCTGCCGACAGGTGTTGTTGATATACCTCGATGTGGACAGCTGAAAATGTGTGCCCCAACTGGGACTCGAACCCGGGATCTTCTGCTTACATGGCAGATGCTCTATCCATCTGAGCCACCGAGGACACAGATGAATAGCGCGACTGCAGGGACTTATCCCTTGTATGCCTCCCGTGAGACTCACACTCCCAACTGTCCACAATTCTACATATGTATTGTACCTTATAGATATTTGCCCATCCACTCATTACTCACACACGCTTTGGTGATTCCCGTAAGAGTTTGGGCAACCTGTGCGCATTTGCACAGATGAAGGTCAATGGCTGGTTAGCCTTTAACTATATATACGAAGACAGTAACTTGTTCTCGAAAGAACAGTTACTGTTGATGACCGTGCACCTTTCCCCTGGAATAAATGATGACTAACTGACAACCTCAGCTGTCGACAGGTGTTGTTGATATATCTCGATGTGGACAGCTGAAAATGTGTGCCCCGACCGGGACTCGAACCAGGGATCTCCTGCTTACATGGCAGATGCTCTATCCATCTGAGCCACTGAGGACACAGATGAATAGCGCGACTGCAGGGACTTATCCCTTGTATGCCTCCCGTGAGACTCACACTCCCAACTGTCCACAATTCTACATATGTATTGTACCTTATAGACATTTTCCATGACGTCTGCCATGTAAGCAGGCGATCCCGGGTTCGAGTCCCGGTCGAGGCACACATTTTCAGCTGTCCACATCAAGCTATATCAACAACACCTGTCGGCAGCTGAGGTTGTCAGTTAGTCATCATTTATTCCAGGGAAAAGCTGCATGGTCACCAACAGTAACTGTTCTTTCAAGAACAAGTTACTGTCTTCGTATATACAGATGCTTCTATTCCCTCTCCACCCCCAGCACTCAGACTGCACCTCCCATCATGGTCTCCCATCATACACAACTGCTCACAGTCTGGTCTCAGCAGCCTTAGACCAAGGTCATGTGTGTGTGAGCTGCATTTGCACAAATGTATGTGTGTATGTTGTTTATTTCAGAAGAAGCTCTTCTGGCCAAAAGCTTGCATGTTTAGTTGTCTTTTTGTTGTGCCTGTCTGCTAATCAACATCTCTGCTAAATGTTGAGTAGCAAGCTATCCATTTCATAATACTGTCATCTTATTAAGAAACATTTTGAGCTAAGCTACAGCATAGGAGGTAGTGTTACCCCTCATTCGAAAGTAAACATCCCAAACTTTCAAAGAACATAGCTCAAAGTATCTTAAATTTTAATTGAATCAACTGTGGGGTCTTGGTGAAGCACTGTAAATTATCTTATGAAATAATTAATATTTAACATTCAAATACTTACAAATTCAACTGCCTAGTTCACTTTAATGTTTCAAGATTCTGAAGTTTGATGGTGTTATTTTATTGCTATATTCTTTTTGAACAAAACAACACTTCTCACTAGTTAACTCAGATACTAATTAAGAAGTTGGGGAATTTTGAATCACAAATGACTCGTTTCTATATGGATGCCATACTCATAAACAGGGGGTGTCAAATTATGAACCCATTTAAACTGTAATCCGTAAAACTTGAACTGTCCATCAACAAAGTTATAGTGTGAATAAACTGGGAGGAGCCACTTTTTAAATTAATAAACCGTATTTACTCAAATCTAAGCCGCAACTGAAAAATGAGACTCGAAATCACAAAAAAAAAAAAAAAAAAAAAAAAAAAATTTCCCAAATCAAAGCCGCACCTGAAATTTGAGATTCGAAATTCAAGGGGAGAGAAAAGCTTTTGGCCGCACCTCCAAATCGAAACAAAGATGGTCCATTGTAATATGAGACACAACTGAGGTCGAATGAATGACGATACAACTACAGTAGTTTAGTTCAAGTCGTAAGCTTAGCAGTTAAGCTTTACCAGGTAGCCATTACTATGCATCAGGCGCTCCATCCGTATTTATACGGGTACCATTCCTTTTTCACGTGCTTCGTCTGGTTTGAATTGATTGCTTATTTTTCTTTGATCTGATAAGTGCCGTTCTCTTTGTTATAGGTGTTTACGTCACTCTAAGCTGAAAATGCATTACTGTACCGTGTCATGCACTGTTTGTCGCATTCTGATAATGGGTGTTTACGGCCTGTAGCTGCTCACCGCATTGTTTGCTTTTGTGCACGCTACCGCCACTTACTATTAAAAAAAATATATAAAAAAATTAAAAAAAGAGAGAGAGAGAGGAATCGTCTCATTAGCAAAACAATGGCAAGAGACTGCTATTTGCTGTTACTTACACTGCTGCTTTCTTTGATAATGATCAACAAGAACCAAATAATAGACTGCGGATGATAGAAGATGTTCTGAACGAGAGTTTAGCGAAAAATTTTCTCCATTTGAAAATCTTTGCAGACGTCTCTTTATTACATTACATTCTGCACAGAAATTAGAGTCATCTTAGATTTAAAAATCTAGTCAATTGCCGAGCTTCATTTCTGACTGTATCACTATTAAGAACAATATGAATATAAACATGACATGATATGTATATCCTTCCGCGTTTGCTGTTGTCTCACTTTATACTTAGTTTCGTAGTTTATAAGGCAGACAGGATTTAAATGAGATAGCAGCAAACACGAAAGAATACATGTCAAAATGTTTATATTTGCATTATTCTCATGGTGCAAAGAATACTGCATGTGATTCACAATTCATAAAAGTTCCTATTAGCAACCATCTCTTCTCACAGGTAGAAAAAAGAACGTAGAGTTGGCCCTATTGACAAACATCCCGAACAGTCTTGCCAGTTGTATTTTCGTAGTTCATTGAAATGCTGCTACATTCGAAGATGAACAATACGGAATTTGTATTTACTTTGTTGGATAATGTAGGAAATGCAGTGGTCGAAACTCGGGGCGGAGAAAAAAGCTCGTCTTCCACCTTTTTTTAATTTATTTACTGATGCAGAGGTTTTGGTGCCAGTATTTATCTTTGTGCCTGCAAAGCATGCCTGTGTAGTGCTACAAATATACGACGGCAGAAGTTAGTTGTGACTGCACCTACCAACATTTTGCAAAACTTCCACTTACTCTGCACTCGATTCTAAGCCGCAGGCGGTTTTCTGGATTACAAAATTGGAAAAAAATGTGGCTTAGATTTGAGTAAATTTATACGGTATTGTGTGGTGTAAGTCATTTGACACTATCCTGCATAGTACCAGTTTCCAGAATAACAGTTTAGCACATCAAGATATGAGCCTTTGAGCTACATAAACAGAGTGCAACATCAAAAATAGGTAACAAGAATGTTGCACATGGTGCCACCATGTGAGCATATCTCATTTGGATGGATAACATAAGCTTAAGATCAAAATTTTGTGGTAGAAACCGACAATGAAAGACAGTGAATGAGAACTGTGACTGAAATTGACACAGACAGTGGATAACTATGAACTACTGGAGCATAAACATCAAGCATATATCACCATTAATGGAGCCAACTGCAGCAACTAGTCAATGTGTGTGTTCAACAGTCATCACATCCTGGAATGCAGCTTGCAGTCAGTGTAGAGCAGACCTAATGTAAGCATTGCTGATCACCATGGAAATTCAAGCAACTTTTTGGAGATTGTAGTGGGCAACAGCAGCAGCTGCCATTGCATACACAGGATAAATGTGTTTATGCCAGCAACTGTGTGTAAGATGTTTAGCCAGAATTGGCAACTTAATAGTGAAAAACATTTTGTCTGGGGGAAAAAAAAAGAAGTGTCAGTAAAAGAGAATGTGATGCGATGTTATTATTGGTGCAGTTCATGAAACAGCAGGAAATCAATTTTAAGTAACTGCTTAGGGATATGACTACTAAAAGTGACATTATTGATTTACATTCAGAGATAACTGAAACAAATACTTTTTACAATTGCTAATTTGAGTGAACAGAATATAGACAACAAATTAGATAACTGGTTTCAGAATATGCAATGAAATGAAAATGTAACAGAAAATTTTGGTTTAAATTTAGTGTCTTTTGTCAATGACAAGTTCCCAAATGAGAATTTCATTGAAAATAAATATAATAAGAGAATGAAAGTTGTTGATTTTTGTCAGGATGATTTAATAGAAGCAGTTCCAATTTATTCTTGTGATGATCATAATGGTATTGTTTATGAAACAAAGTAAGTAAATATTGTTAATATTCAGGACATGAGGGTTGATCATAAAATTATTGCTGTAAGGATTGATGCCTTTGTTGATGTGGAAAGAGACTGTCACAAGTGCTGAATGAAATTGTTAACCAAGCTGATCGTCTAATGGTAGTGCAGACAGATACTAAAATAAATACTGACTCATGTGAAGGTATGACAGCAGGATAATTTCTGATGTAGATGATGTGGGGATTAAACAGGAAACTGTAGACGCAAATATTGAAAATTTTGATTATGTGGATACTGAGTGTGTACAGTTATAAAAGGAAATAAATATTAGAGTCAACAGTGTTGTTGAAGAGAAGGTTGTGGTGACTATCAACCAAGTCATGTATCAACATCTTTGTTTTCCAAGCTCTTGGGAGCTGTCTGTGACCTTGATGAGAAACTTGAAACACTTGTGTACTGGGAATCAACTAGATATATTATATAAGTGCTTCAGACCAATAAAATCATACTTATTATATAATGTATAGTGTAGATCACTGGATCATGCAATCCTACAACACAATACCCATACTGGTGACCAACATTTTATTCAAAAATGCTACAATGAACTCTTGTTCCATTGCACAGTACAAAATGGACTATTTGCCACCCACTACTCTGCGCACAAGCCAACTAGCCTTTCTAACAGATGCCCCCGAATTGTTTTCCAATTACCCGCCTTGTGTTCACAACAGTTCGATGCAGTTTCTAAACACACTGACAGTCTGTACTCAACAGGACAGTGTTTCTAGATTTCCATAGCCACATGTGCCAGCATAAGGTATGAACAGTAACTTTTCATTATCCTACATGAATCAGCCATCATGTGGCAGTGTTCCATACCAACAGAACGTTTTTTGTGCACAAAACTTTGCATGTGACAGTTTTACATCAAATGTGAACTTTCCATGTGTACCAAGTGCTCAACAATGGCCAACACAATGTGCTCAAACAACAGTGACTACATTTAGAAATTTCCCAAGTGCCAATGTGAACTTTCCACCCATGTTACAAATCAAGCTGGACAGACAAGACAGGAAATTTCAGGTTTATACCAGAACTCCAGATTTTGCCCCAGCCGTCCCTACCGCTCCCCCCCACTCACTCCCCCCCCCCCCACCACCACTACCAGCATCTCCTTTATGAGTGTTTCCAATGGCACACGCCATTCCTGCCATGTCTGCCATGTGTGTTACACTAATGTAATGTGATTTCAACAACTTTAATGCACCTGTTGGGGAGGGGCCTGGAAACTGTACTCTATCATTTTCTGCATGTTGGTCAAATATGGTCAACTCTTTCACACTAGTCCACTCTGCGCCTGTTGCCGTTATTCTGTCAAATGTCCAACTCATTGATTTCTTGACCACAGTTGAGCCAGCTGCGTCTACCATGCAGTGCCATGAACTGGTACACCGCTTCTGCACCCAAGCCAGTTACACTGCAGAGTTACAGACAGGGAGTGGCAGTTTCCAATAAACTGTTACACCAAAACTCTCCCATCCATTCGCCTTAACTACCACCCCTTCGCAAGGACCACCCACGCACATGGTTTGCCTTGGTTGACCATGTCCTGCAGCTACACGGCGTTGTTGATGACAACTCTAAATTCATTTGCTTACTGTGTCACCTCCATGATAAACCGGACAAGGTCTGCGATATAGTGGCTTTGCCTAACACTATGGACAAATATGCGTTCACCCAATGTGATCCAATGTGATCCAGATCTACAGAGGAAGCTATCCACCACATCATCAATCACGAGTTGCTGGGTTCCAGATCCCCATCACAGCTCTGGTATCATCTCCACGCTACGACTGACACACATCATATGCCGGGTGATGGTTGCTCAAACTTCCTGCCACCCCCACTTCTTCCCTCCTCCCCCCCCTTTCCATCCCTGGGGGCCCACACACCTCACACCTCAGGGGTTGTCACACCTGTACTGCAGTTTCCATCATTTGGTACAGAGTGCGCAAGACTTGTTCCATGCATGTGTGTGGACCCAACACCGCCTGGCAGCTGCCACCATAGCTCCACGCCTACCAGCTCTATTGCATCGTTGCTATTAGAGAAATCTACAAACATGAGCCCATCCACTGCCACTTCGGCCTGAGGCAGCTCAACAGACAATGCTGCATGTCATTCTGCTTGGTGCTATTTCCATTCCCACTTCTGCGACGCGGCTAAGAAACGTCGTTCCCCGTGCGCATTCCCAAGCTAATCCCGCAACCCCACCTAGGTGTTTGGGCCGCATACAGAGAAGACCTTGGCACACCTCTGGTAGAAATACTATACGGAGAACCCCTCATACTCTCAGCAGAGTTAGTCAAGCCTTCACTCCCTCTGGATCAAACCTGTGACTCGACCTTCGTCAGGCATGTTAAACAGTTAATCACTAACATTTGTGTTCCCCCTCCTCGGCCACACTCACTTCCCTTGTATTCCTGCACAAGGCCTTAGCATCATGCACTTAAGTCATGATATGCAATGACACCGTCTGACCAGCACTCAGCCCTCCGTATTCAGGCCTGCATAAAGGCATCTCATGGTGTAACAAGACATTCAAAGTGCTCATTAATGGCACACTTGAAACCGTATCTGCCTGCCGCCTCAAACCGGCAAGGTCTCTAGGAGAAATGCTGGATACTCCACACAGTCAACCCCCACCTCCTGCTACACCCGCCTCACACGAGGTATCTACCAATGGTTCGTGTGTGAGTGACAACCATTCCTGCACATCTGATGTTACCTACTCCCAGTCATGTGACAATGCTATAGGTGCATGTGACATCACCCTACAGAGTGACACATGTGATGACTTGCTCTCCTACCAGCAGTCCCCCATCTCTCCTCTGTTAGGATTTAGTGACGCGTGAGGGGCCAGCCTCAGAATGTGTGACATTGCTGACCATGATTCGTGTGGAGATTTTGTCACACCCCCTACAGAAGTGGTAGTTAAGGTCAACACTGATTTCATTTGTGCCTATAAGATGTTTTTTGTTGTGCATTCTGATAATGTGTCTGTACTCTATGAATGAGCCAGCTTTTCCAACAAGAACTTGACCAACCTTCACCTTCCCTTGCCTGTTCATACCATCAATGGTCACAGTCCTTCATACCGTAACAGTCATTCAAGTCACCCAGTCGGGCAGGACCATCCATCTCCCACACTGGCTGGAGGACTTCATTTACTAATGTCGTGTATTGTTTTTGTTTAAACACTCTTCCCCCCACCCCCCACCCCTTGGGTGCTTCCTTTACATGTATGTCCTGATATTCATCTCAGTGCTCCACACTGTAGAGGGTAGCTAATGTGGTGACTATTGACCAAGTCAGGTATCAACATCTTTGTTTTCAAAGCTCTTGGGACCTGTCTATGGTCTCAATGTGAAACTGTAAACACAGGTGTACTGGGAATCAACTACATGGTGTATAGTGTACATAGTTGGATCCTGTAATCCTACAACACAATACCCATAATGTCAATATTATAAAAGCTGACCAGAGTCATCTTCTAATGAAACCAAAAACTTTAGAGGAAACTTTAGTTTGCCTGTATGTAAGTTCCCAATCATACTGTAATCATCAGAGGAGACTTTAACCATGCAACAATCAATTGGGAAAATTATGGTTTTGTTAGTAGTAGGCATGACAAGACATCCTGTGAAACATTTTAAAAAATGCCTTCTCTGAAAAGCGCTTAGAACAGATAGTTCAGAAACCCACTCATGATGGGAAAATATTGGATCTAATGGCAACAAATAGGCCTGTCCTCTTTGAGGAAGTCCACAATGAAATTGATGTCAGTGACCGTGACGTGGTTATGGCAACAATAATTACTAAAGTACAAAGGACAACAACAAGAAGTAGAAAGTGTATATGTTCAGTAAAGTAGACAAAAAGCAGTAGTGTCATCACTGAATGAGTACCCTGAAACTTTCAACACAGAGTAGGAGCATGTGGATGAACAATGGCTCAAGTTTAAAAGAATATTTGAGCAAGCAGTGGATAGGTATGCACCCAGTAGCACAGTTCATAGTGTGTAGTGTGTTGGACCCTCTATGATATACTGTCACCATACAGAAACTTAAAAAAAACAGAGGCTCCTGCATAACAGGTGTAAAACAAAGCATAGGATTATGGATAGGGAGATTCCAAATGAAAAGCATTTGATGTCAAGAAAGCAATGCGGCAAGCTTTCACTGACTACTATAACAGAATGTTGTCATATGATATTTCACAAAACACAAAGAAATTCTGGTTGTAGGTTAGTAGCATCAAAGCTAGTGTACAGTCACTTGCGAGGGAGATACGAACTGGAATAGATGACACAACACAAAGGCTGGGAGACTTAACTATGTTTTCAAATGTTACCCCAGTTTAATACTCATACCACTGAAAAGGAGAGTGAATTAAATGTTGGTGTCATTGGTGTTGACAAACAGTTGTAATCATTAAAATGGAAAATAGCTCCAGGGCCCAGTGGAACACCAGCCAGTTTCTATACTGTTTTTTGGTTGAGTTAGCCTCTTTTCTAACTATAATCCATCATAGATACCTTGAACAAAACATCAATACTTGGAAGAAGGTACAGGTCATGCCCATACAGAAGAAGGGTAGTAGAAATGACCCACAAACTACCACCCAATATTCTTGACATCAATTTGCTGTAGAATCTTATCACACATTATGAGCTCAGATATAATGAGGCATTTCAAACAGAATAACCTCCTTCCTGCCAACCAATATGGATTCTGGAAACATGGATCACACAGAATCCAGCTCATACTTTTCTCACATGACGTAATGAAAGCTTTGGATCAAGACAGTCAAGTAGATGCAGCATTTCTTGATTACTGAAAAGCATTTGAAACAGTACCATATCTTCTTTATTGTCAAAAGTATGGTCATATGGTGTATCAAGCAAAATTTGTGACTGGATTCAGGATTTTTTAGGTGGGAGGATGCTAGCAGGTTATATGTGATGGAGAGTCATCATCAGCTGTAGATGTAGCTTCTAGTGTGCCCTATGGAAATGTATTGGTACCCTTACTGTTCATATTCTGTATTAATAGCCTTGCTAGACAATATTAATAGTAATCTCAGACTTTTCACAGACAAACCAGTTATTCACAATGAAGTACTGTCTGAAAGAAGCTGCATAAATATTCAGTCAGATTTTGAAAAGATTTCAAAGTACAGTAGAGCGTCGATTATCCGAAGTAATTGGGGGACATGGGTGTTCGGAAAACTAGTTTGTTTGGATAATCGAACTGTACATGTTTATTTTCCAAAAATAAGTACTGTACAGTAAATTTATTCATAAAAACAGGCATCCCTTTTAGTATTACAAAGTAACATACAAAGGCAACTTCAGAAGGAATATATAGTAATAATCTTGTACTTGTCTCTCATAGAAAGGACAACACGTTTATGTTTAAGCATTTTGTATCGTCAAGTTCACTTCTCCACGCAGCAGCACACAAGTGGCCATAACAGAGAACGGAAGGTGACTGTTTGCACCGTGAGAAGCTCTTCTTGGGGGCATGCAATCCTTCAAACTGTGCGGAGTGGCATGCTTCAACTCTAAGCTGGCGCAGCTGTTGCTGTGAACAGCTTTGATACTGCCGCTACTTCGACTGCCAGTGCCAAGCTGGCAGAAGTGTGCTGACTGTTGAAACACAGCGACTGGCGGCTTGGCCGGTCAGCAGCGCCTTGTGAAGGCCCCATTAGAAGCAATGTTCCACCAGCGGTGGCCCAGTGCGGCGACTACTGTGGGAAACTTGGTTTGGGAGTGAGGGGGATGATGGATGGTAGGGCGGGAGAGTAACAGCTGCGAGCGAGTACACAGTTTGGTTATGCGGTTGTTTGGTTGACCGATGTTCAGATAATCGATGCTTTACTGTAGTGCAAAGAGTACAAAGAGTAGCAAGTTGCTTTAGATGTTCAGAAATGCAAAACAGTACAATTCACAAAAAAAGAGTAGTATTGTATGTGTATAATATCAGTGGGTCACAGCTGGAATCAGCCAACTCATACGAATACCTGTGTATAACACTTTGTCAATAGTGGGATGTTAGAATCAATTTTTGGGACCTATGGGAGTGAAGCCTATAGTATCTGTTCTGTAGGGCTGGTGAACATCTTCATCATCCTCTGGTCCTCTGGTGAACTACCAAACAGTGGCATATCCTTGAGATGGGATGTGAAATGTATATCTGTCTTTGGGGTCTGTTGTCCTTTCTTCTTTGGTTCTAACATTCCTAGTCTTTCTTTCCACTTCTTTCTTCTTCACCAGAAGTCAATGTCTAGCTTCCCTGCCTCCACATTGAGTAGTTGCCTTTGTGCTAATCCATCTCTTATCCAGATACTTAAATGTGTTTTCACAGAACTGGCAGAGGTGTAGCATAAACACAAGTGGCTTCCAAATGAAGGTAGAGAGTGTTAAATTGATAACAGAAAATGATAATAACTTGATGTCCAATGAGTATGATTAAGTGATGAATACTGAAGCAATTTAAACTAAGCTAGGGGTGGTAGCTAGTTTACAGCCCTCCTTGTGTGCGGTCCACATGTAACGATTAAGCCAAATTGTGACTACATCTAGCTTAAAACATTTATAGTTGAATTATATGTGTGAATAGCGTACAGTTAATGTAGGATATAGTTGTAATGTAGAGAGAGATGAACTGTCCCTGTCTCAGTTTTATAATGTTAATATATATCTTGAACTGCAAATATGCTTCATTTATTTATTTGTGGGGACTTGACTAATAACATTGTTGCTACAATGGAAAAATACCTCTCTGGTTCCCGGCAGCAGTGTACTGTGTGGACTCTCTTGTGTTTAACAGTCTGTTCTATAACTTGTAATGTACTGGTCACATTTCTTGTATGCACTTAGGCTCAATAATGAAACACTGTTTAACATACACTCCATTGAGTGAGCACTGTGTACCTACCACACCCATAATTTTCCACTATTTTCTGCACCACAGACTGCGCAACTCCCAGATCCATTTTCTTCAGCTGTGTACATTGCACCCACCACACCATACATGTCTACAGTTATGCTGCTGGTATTGCAACAGTTGATACAGCCAAGTGAACTTTTATGTAATGACACCGCTTCTGTGCCTACCACACTGGTTCAGGTACACTGGTGCCACTCGCACTCCAGCCTACACAGCACCTACAACCTTGGAACTACTTGTCTATTTTTCATTAAACATTCAAGCTTCCACCATTCCATGCTGGTTGACCTACCATGTGGTTCACTATCAATGTGTATATCATGGCATCACATGAAATGATAGGTGACAGCCTATAATTAGTGTCAGTTTGTGTAATTAATAATAGGAATTTTAAGTGTGCCAAATATTTCATAATTTCAAATGTTTCTAAAAGAAGAAGAATTTTAACTGTACATATAGAATTAGTACATATCAATTGTAACAAAGAAAATACAGAAATTTCTTTTTGTAAATTTTAGCCTGAAATATAATAGATCATATCCAAAAATTATATGAAATTATTTTAGTTAAGCACTGAGATAATATTAACCTGTTTAAAAGGGAAAAGGTAATTTTGATATCAATAATATCTGTTGAAGAAAGGTAATGTCAGAGGAGGGTGTCCCTTTACAAGCACAAGCTCAGATTACAATAGGATGGGGAAGAAAATCAGCTATATCCTTTTCAAAGGAACCATTGCAGCATTTGCTGGACAGATTTAGCGAAATCACAAGAAACCTAAATCCGGATGGTCAGACAGGGATTTGAACCATCGTCCTCATGAATGTGAGTTTAGTGTGCTAGCCACTGTGCCACCTTCCATGGTAGTTTTGAAAATGGGCACCTAGAGTTGTTCATTTTCAGGTTCAAATTATTTACTAAAGCAAAACTTTCTGTGAGAAATGAAGCACATATTGTAACAGTACTTGACAATTTGTCATAGACCCAACAACCTACAGTGATGTAGGTGTAAAAACAATGTTCAATTATTTATTTAAGTAAAAGACAATGATCAGTTGGGAACATATCATAGAAGAAAATAATTATGTTCCATTATTCCATAATATTGTTAACACTGACTCAGTCACAGCATTCAAGAGAAATTGTGGGCAAAACAATAGTCAAAAACTTTTTTTTTTTTTTTTAAAAAAAAAAAACATGGCTGCAACAGCAACTGTTGAATTTCTTCACGATAAAGGATGACAGCCAAAAACAGTTGCAGGATAAAAATTTATTAAAATTTCTTGACCAAGGTTTCGGTACATATAAATATACCTCCATCAGAAGTAAAAAATCCTGAACAGGAAGACACTTTCATTAGAAAAGCCATAGCATCGGAAGTGATGCTATGGCTTTTCTAATGAAAGTGTCTTCCTGTTCAGGATTTTTTACTTCTGATGAAGGTATATTTATATGTACCGAAACCTTGGTCAAGAAATTTAATAAATTTTTATCCTGCAACTGTTTTTGGCTGTCATCCTTTATCGTGAATAGTCAAAACCTTATGTGGTCAAGAGTTGAAACTCAATACTGTAATAAATCAGGATCTGATGAAACTTTCACTCAGTTGATGAAAATACAATACCATCCAAATTCTAGTCAGATTTGAATTGGTTTTCATAAGTAAAGTATACATTACGTAATGATGGATGTTCATACACTTTTTCAGTCACCAGATGCAATTTTTCCACATGTATGAGTTTCCATTTATGTATTAATATATTCTCATTCTTCAAACTTACACTATGAAAATTTATTGGCAAATAATTAACAGCAAATGCTCTAAAAACAAATCTACATTAATTTTAATATTTTTGTCATTCAGTATTAAATGCATACAAAACATATGTTTCTATTTATATTTTTATCTACTCTACTATCAGTATGTAATCAGTATTACAATAGAACAGGTAGTTTCTAATTTTTATATTACAAATCTTCACATGAACACAATGAAAATGATCAATTTTTGACAATATAATGTAATTGGAGAGTTAAAAAATCTACTCACCAATCAACAGCAGAAAACACACATAAAAGAAGGTTTGACTTATGGAAGCTTTCAGAGGGGTGAAGGAAAAGGACTGGGAAGGTTTAGGAAAAGGGGTAGACTTCAGAAAAGTCATCCGCGGTTCTGTGTGACTTCTCAGAAATTTAACCCTTTTCCTAAACCTCTCCAGTCCTTTCCCTTTACCCTTCTCCTTCTCCTTCATTCCTTCTGCCAGAAGAAGGAGCCACTAGCACTGAAACCATGCATATCAATAAAGTTCTTTTTGTACATGTTCTGCCGCTACTTGGTGTGTGTGTGTGTGTGTGTGTGTGTGTGTGTGTGTGTGTGTGTGTGTGTGTGTGTCCACCAAATACATTACTACACAACAATTTTTGTTTTTATCCAACATCAATGACTTAAATCTTAAAAGCTAACTCAAGGATGGAAAGTTGTTGCATAATACATGGCAGCTGCTGTCAGGATTATAAACTGTTTCTCTGGAGTATGAATAGAAATTATATATTTAAAGCACTGTGAAGAAATGTGGAATCTGGATGCTGAACAAACACTGATTTGGATTTGGAAGCTGCAAAGGATATTTACGCACGTACAGACCACGAGTGAATGAAAGCCGATAAAAAAATTTAAGATCTTCACAAGAAAATATAAGAAGAAATGACACTCTAAGTAAAATTATAACATTTTGGGGTAAAATACTTCATAATCATCTGGTAATGAGCGAAAATAATAAAGCTGAAACTGAAGCTGGGGGGGGGGGGGGGGGGGGGGGGGAGATCAGTAGACAAAAAGCTAGGTCAGAGTGACATTTTAGGCATGACATTAGGGAAACTGGGAGGATTAGAAGTGATATAAAAGCAATGGTGACAATTTAAGTTCAAAACTAGAAAATATGGAACCCACCATAAAAGCAAGTTACGAACAAATTTGTAACACACTAAAACTTTCTTGCGTTAGTATTGTAGAAGAAATCACTTCATAAGTCATATCTATTCTTAATGAAGACACATTAATGGAAACAAACATAAATATTTTTGTAGCGCATGAAACTTGTGTAATTGTGTAGAACTAAATTTGCCATTTATAAATTGGCCTATACCTGTGATACAAGTCGGTGAAATTTCATAAAATTTTCACAACTTTTGTAGAACAAAGTTTATTAGAAACAAAATTGAACTAAAAGCAGAAACTTACATAAAAAGGGCTGCATGGAAACAGCAGCTGTAACCTTATATTGACAATCAACGACAATAACAAACTTTTACCTACAAAAGGCCACTGTGAGAACTATGATGTTAGGGGTGTTCAAACCACTTTGCTAATAAAAATACTGGAAAAAGGGTTGGTAGAATTCTTAGCAGACCATTATGGTGTACTTTTATAAACAATACTCAAGGGAGAAAGCTTAAATGGTATTACAAACAGCAGATGATAGAAATAGTAGTCAGAGTGGTGATAAAGCTAAATCTGGCAACAGACATAACACTTGAAAAAACTGGAAACCATAACAGTGAACCCTAACGGTAGGGTCCTCAGTGGATCACACATGCTCAATATGATGTCAGTGCAAGTTGGGTAGACTGTCATTTGATGATTTAATCCTGCGTATGTCTATTGAATGCAGTCACAGGAGAAACAGTGAAAAAAAAAAAAAAAAGAATAAAGTAACATGTTCTGAGAATACTACTCAAAACTTAACATTACTCTGCCAAGAACAGTACATTCAAGCTATTCCATACCTATGCACTCAATCTAGGCACAGGAGATAATACAAGAACATAACAAGCATAAATAAAAAAAGCCAAAACTCTTATATAAAACACAGTGCACCTGGTGTCTGGCATGAAATGTTTGACAGCACAGTGTTTGTAAATACATGCACACAACATGTGTGACATAATGCTATGTAACAGCAGATGATCACTAAATCACCCCCTCAGTGGATGCAGAGCTTGCATGGTTTCATCAACTGAGTAAAAACACTTCAGTGTCACTACCTCATATAGCTTTCTTTTAAATGAACCTAAATTCATCTGCATTAACTTCTTTCCTTTTAATTTATTACAAATTTTCATTCCCTTGTATTGAGGTTCCTGGGCAATACAGTCTGATGCAGTGGGTGGGGAGCATAACATTTTCTTTGTTTTTAGTATCCTGTGAATGGACCAAATTGTTTCTGGTGTACAAAAATATAATAATCTCATATACATAGAAGGATGGCAGAGTTAATATTTTAAGCTTTTCTAAATAATAGTCAACATGGTTCTTTGTGATTTGCAGTGCACATATTTCAAATGATTTTTTTCTGTATTTTTAGTATCTGCACTATGCTTGTTGAAGTTACACCAAAATAACAATACTATACCTTATAATGGATTTGAAGTAGCTTGTATATGCTACTTTTTGTGTGTCCATGTCAGTTGTAGTTGATAATATTTGCATTGCAAATGCAAAACTGCTTAGTTTGTTTGGTAGGTATTCAGTGTGTGCCTGCCAGCTCAACTTTTTATCTACATTTAAACCTAAGAATTTGACTGAGTCAACTTCTTCTATATCTTGGTTGTTGTATACAATCTTAATCTGCTCACATTTTGACTGGTTTTGAACTGCATCAGGGGAGTCTTAGATATGTTTATATTCAACCCATTTAGCTGAAACTAAGTTTCTAAGGTACTGAGAATACTGATCACAGATTTGGGAATTTTTTCCAAATCCTGATCTTGAAGTATCATCTGCAAACAGAATTGAAGGGGAGCTGATATTTAATGGTAAGTCATTGACACAGATGAGAAGTAGGACTGGGCCTAACTAATATGGAGCCTTGCGGTACACCCTGAGATATTTTCTTCCAGTCAGAAAAATAATACATGCCATTTTAAGAGATGCTAACTCTTTTCTTTCTGTTTGCTAAGTAGGATTTAAGCCACTGTACAGCACTACCATAAATGCCATACTTTTCAAGTATGTAAACAAGCAATGGATGGTTTACAGAATCAAACGCATCTGTGAGGTCCCAGAAAATTCCTGCCACCTTATTTCTGTTGTCTAATGATGTACTTATTTTCTCAATGAAACTGTTTACTGCATCTATTGTGAGTTTTCCCTACTGAAAACCAAATTGATTGTTTAGAATACCAGTAACAGAATATTTTGCAATGAAGTTTTGGATCTGTACAACAGCAAGTTATTCAGATATGAGTGGAAGAATTGAGATAGGACAATAACTTCCCATTATCTCTCTTGATTCCTTCTTGAAGAGTGGTTTAACTTCAATATATTTTGGTTCCGCAGGGAAACAGCCCTCTTCAAAACATTGATTTATTATTTGAGTTTGTAATTAGATAATAATAACAGTGTCAATAATATGGCACTGGTATCTGCCGATGAACAGAAGGAATATCAGATTTCCTATTTATCTTTTGATGGAAAGTTTTGGAATACTATGATTAACTATAGTGATGTAAGTGCTAATTATAAACCAGAATGTGAGAGTAATGAGAATTTTGATGTAGTATATACTAATGATATCTTCTTGTGGTCAGAAAATAGTGTTATCAGGGTATGTAAATCAGGTGATAACTGTATCGGATCTGAATTACGTGCTATTTTCGATGTTGGTGTGAATGAGATCTGTGAAGTAACTGAGGTTGGTAAGTCTGAGACTGGTAGTTTATTGCAAATGAATGTAGGTGCGGTAAGTGACATTGATGGAGATGAGACATGTGTTGTTAATGATGTTGTTGATAAAGTAATTTTGGAGGAATATGATGATGATGATGATGATGATGATAATGAGTATCAGGTATTTGTGGAGTTTAAGAATAATGAAGTTTCATAGTTATTTGTGAATACAGATAAGTAAGTGATGTAGTGATGATGTAAGTGAGAGTCATGGAATACCATGCAGAGTAATGATCCAAACAGTAAAGGCGAGTTATCTGTATGCCTATAGAATAAGGGTGAAAAATTTTTGAAGTGTGTTTGGGAGCTGATTGATGATAACATAAATAAATGTGCATTCTGGAATAAATTATAGTGGGCAATCAAAATTTGTATCCAAATTGGAATGAAGTAAAAGAAAATCTAAGTAGGAAACGTAATTTTGCCAGTAATATATATTGTGTTCCTTCTGTACTAAGTGATGTTAGTTGTACTGAGGAACCCACTTGTTGTGTTCAATCTATACCTGATAACTTGATTAACCAAAGTAATGCTATGATGCCAGTGAAGTTGATAAGACCCTGTAAAAACAGTGTGTATGTAGCATGTGATGAAATTGAAAGTGATCTTTTACATGAAGTGTCCAATAACAGAGATGATCACATTTTGGGTGTCCTTACATTAAGATTAAGATTGGTCAGTGGGAAGGGAACTGTTTGATTGATACAGGTAGCCTGATTTGTGCCATAACTGAACAACTTAGAAACAAGATCCAATACAGTATGAATTTTGTGGAAATGTCCATTGCATGTATCAAGATAAGAGGAGCTAATGGTAAGCAAAGCAAGTATGTAAAATGTCAAGTACTGTTAAAGTTTAGTGTAGAGTACAAGACCTATGAACATGAATACATAATGATTTCTAGTCTAGAGGAAAATATACACTATGTCTTTAGATTTATAAGACTTTGTAATTGTGTTTTGTTTATCATGAATGTAATATGTAAGATCACGTAATTTCTAGAGTTTGTGACAAAGCAAGCTGGGAGAATTTTACTTCCCCTCTTGTTTTGCCATCTGCCTACTTAAATTCATTTTTTTTAATTTTAACTAATTACCATTACCATACATAAATATAATCTGCATTTCCATAAAACAGAAAGGTTGCACTCTCAGTTTTAAAGAATATAACACCAGATCTAATTTTGTACTTAGTTTTATGTATGTAATTGATTTTCTAATGTATTTTGTCGATTGCGAGTTAGTATCTTTTGCTACAGGGTGAAATCAGTAATTTTTTCCTAACTTAAAGTCTATTGTTGATGTATAAATAAATATAAATTCTATACTAATTATAAACATTTGTAAGACGAAATGCTTGTAATCTTAAAGTATCTATTTGGCTCTATTGGAAAACATGTTAGCAAATCTGGCTCTTAATTAATTCCAAAGTACTACAGTTTTGTCCAAAGTATTATTTGCATACTTATATTTGTCAATTTCATCATTTAAACAAATAATTTGGCCTAACTCTTGTCGTAGAAGAAACTGTTAGAAAGAACCAATTTTTTGATGTATTCAGTTAATTTAATGAGTTAAGTTGTAATTGTAATTTCTGTAAATATAACTTTGAACAATGTGTAGTTTCAGTACCTATTACTGTGATGATATATTAGGGCCCAATTTTTGGTCACAAGACAGTCAGTCCTCAGCTGAGTTTCAGACGAGGAACCCGTGTTGGTTAGAATGACAACAATGCATCAACTTAACAGTGAACTAAGTGTTACACCAATAGACCATGTGTTAAAGCAATGACAGTGACTGTTCAATTTATTTGAAAGACTGCGAACTGTGTGGTTAGGCTTTTACTGGTCATAGATTAGAGTGCTGCAACACTCAATGTTTGACCGGTCACGGTTCGCCTGTTGATATGGGGACCAAGCCGCTTGTGTCCGGCCCCACACAACTCAGCTCGGTCACGTACTCGCCCCATCCTGTTGTCCGGATTCTGGACATGCGGATAACCGAGCATGACCGGCACCGTTGACGTCTCACCTCACCTCGCCTCGCCCCGGCTCGCTGTGCTGTACTGTACAAATCCAATGCCTCTCTCTTTCTCCCTCCCCCCCCCTCTCTCTCTCTCTCTCTCTCTCTCTCTCTCTCTCTCTCTCTCTCTCTCTCTCTCTCTCTCTCTCTCTCACACACACACACACACACACACACACACACACACACACACACACACACACTCACACACACACACACACACACACACACACACACAATGTATTTGTCTCTCTCTCTTTTAATACAAAAGTAATGTTTCCTAGAATGTGTACGTGACACAGATAAATTCATAAAGCACTTGGAAAATAAAATATTTCAATACAATCGTGGATAGAAGACAAGTCTCATTTTCAAACAGAAGATATATTTTTCCTTTCATTAATAATAAACATTAAATAAGTGCTGTCCCTGTAATGTATAAGACAATCATCTTCATAAAGAAAGCATACAAAGAACATTAAACATTTACAGACATAACTTGTCATACTTTTCACTTGTTTGCAACAGAAACAAAATTATAGTTATTGTTGATCAGCAGTAAATCAGTAACGTGTTCCAGATTTTATTGGCTGCGGTGATTTGGTAGTAACATGCCGGCTTTACTAAAGCATCTTTCACTAGGCGCACTCGTTGCTGGGATACATAAAATATGTCTTTCAAAGGCCTGGCAGATCTGTTTCATGTCTGCTCCAACACTTTAAGATGTCATTTTCATCTCCGGGGTGCATTAAAATGTAGAGATCTGCTTCATCGGCTGCGGATGATTTGTTGTTCCTCCATTCCTTGAAACGATCTCTTTTTCTGGGTGGTTATGAAACAGTACTTGAAGGATCTATGATAGTAAACAAAAGAGACAAGTAATACAGAACTGATGTGGAAATCATCGAAACGTTCCCGTAAAAACGAGATGTTTTCCGTTAATGAAATATTATACAAATTATAACATTCCCGTTTCTCTATAATACACTATCCACTAACTATGCAAAAACGATTATGTTAATGATTGCATGTTGTACTTGCTTAAGTAGCACACATTTGTTGCTCATTGCTAAGAATTTCCTGCTTTTCATTTATTTCAAGCATATTAAGATCACAGAAAGACGGCCAAAGAAACTTAGCAATTTTATGTCTGGAAGTGATCACAATCTTCTCACAAACGAAAGTCAAGGCTCGATTTTTAATCATTTGTATCACCTGTTAAAAAATACATATCTGTTAGTACACATCAATTATGCTAGTTAATTATAAATCTATCGCGTATCATAATGAAACAGTGCTTTCAACTGCAGTAATTACTCACCTAACAGTCAGCGTCATTGACACTGCAAATTTGTTGCAGTTTGTGAAACCAAAGAAGAAATAACTTTATTGTCGGTTCTTTTTTGTCTTCTAATTCATTTGTGGCCTCTTTAAATGGTCTCAGAAAATGCGCAATTTTTCAGTCTGTAAGTGCTGTCAGCAAAGCAGAAACTTCATCATACTGATTGTGTAAGGGTTCCAGCATACTGTACAAGCTGTTCCAGTGTGTGCAGACCTCTTGTTTCAATGATGATTTAAAAGACGAGCAGAGGCCACTTTTCTTAATGTACCTTACAATGTATTTTGCAGTATTTATTGTTTATGCAATGTTCGGGGCATGATTTAACAAGAAGTTATCTTCATCGAAAGTATGGCTAAGTGCTGTGTTTATACAATGAGCAGCACAAGGAATCCTTTCGTGATTTTCCAAAGCCTTTATTACATTGGCACCCTGGTCAGAGACAAAAACAAAACTGTGCAACATGTCCAGCAGAATGTCCCAATCAGCCATCCTCTCTTCAATTTCTTTCATAATATTTACTCCCGTCTTCTTAACGTCCGGGAATTTTGTTGTAAATAAAACACTGTTCACAAGAGACCAATCTGTGTTGATGTAATGTGTTGCAAGCCTCAAATAGTGCACCTGGTTATGCGAATCAGTCCACATATCAACTGTTGCAGCACATGTTTTATTAATAACTTCCACAATAACAGAAGGCATTATGCTGTTTCATGTTGCATCAGCTTGTTCTTTGACATGTCTGCTTATAGTAGTGGGATGTGGCATGACATCTGCCACGTTAACTTGTCCATAATGCGCACGTAGATGTATTAATTCTTGGCCTAGTTCTCTGAAACCTTCACCGGAAACGGCATTAAAAGGTCTCATATCTTTAGCACACATTGCAACACACTTTGCTGTAATGCTGTTTTTTATTACTGCCAGTATCCCTGCAGGAGCTGTATCTTTTTGAGGTTTCTTGCAACTGTGTTTCTTTAAATGAGTGGTTTGAGACTGGAAACACAATAAAGTGGAGCAGTTTATGCACGATACATACCCAGTAGACGCACTGTTTTCGTCTGCAACCAACAGAAATGTAGTCCATATTTGGCTTTTTAGACCTTCCCGTTTCTTCAACGTGTAAACATTGGCTTGAATCTTATGTCTCACTGCACTGGCTTCCTGGAGCTGTGTGATTACAGAGAGAGACACACCACAAATTAGAAGCCCGCACTGGCTGCAATCTCACATGGATGATGACATGTGTAATGTGTTTGAAGTTACGTGCTAGGTATTCGGTCACAGCTTCTATGTTCGGTCACAAGAACTAGTGCAGGCAGCCTATCCAGTTAGGGTGGGCTCGCCCCACCTCGTATTTTGTGCTCGCTTACTCGGTCATGCAGGGCTCTATAGTAGATGTACAACAGTAAACTATTGTAGCAGTATGTGGATGTTTGCCTGAAAACTATTAATGAGGCTTGAGTAAAGTTAAAAAATAGAGCACTGAGCATATTAAATGTGTATATCAGGGGTTGTGAAAAGTGAAAGTAAAAGATGGTGAAATGCAAATGTGTACCTGTTGGCTACATTAATCACAGTACTTAGTGTCCAAATTACAAATTCCATTTTTCAGCCAATGTAGCAACGCAGTATGTCGACACCGAGGACAACCAACAAGGAAATAAAAGTAGGCAAACTGCTACAATTTCTGTCTTATCCATGGACTGAGCTTAAATCTATTTGTAGATTCATAAAAATATATAATTGTGTTTTGTTCGTCATGAATTTAGTACATAAGTTGATGTGTTTTTTAAAGGTCTGTCTTATCTATTGACTGAGTTAAAATCTATGATACACTATATAATTATATTCAGTAACAGATTTGTGCTTTATAATTTGATACATATATGCCATGAGACTAAATGGGTAGATACCTTTAACAATTTTGAAATGGGGCAACATTCATAATTTGTACTGTAAAAATTAGGAATATTATCTTAGTATATTTGTGTCTGACCTTGTTAGTTCATTTTTTTTCATTGCATTTAAGTCTGATTTAATTTTTCATATGTGAACACTTTTTAATCACACCTGACATAAATCTTATATGATTGATTTTGGAAAATGAATAGGGAGAGCGTATCTCTTGTGACGTGAAGATATTGAAGAGCATATTTAGTACACAGTACAATGTTTCAGGATTTTATGTGAATGCTAGACAGGAAGTTACTTAGCCATTGGAAAATGTGATGAGAACTCTAAGCAGGAAACTAAGAGATGTGAGTGGATACATCTCCATACTGCTGTGTGGCTGTACTCTGCTGGACCAGTCAACTTACAAGAGACTGGGTAATGTACTCAAACATGTCATCTACATCAGTGTTGTGACCGAGATTTGTAAATTGTTAGTCAAGATCGCCAAAGACAGTGTTATTTCACATAAATGTACGTTTCTTCAAGTAGGGGGAGTGACTTCCCAACACATTATGTAACTTTAAATCAGTATTTTTTATTAATTGTAATGAATCTTTTAGTCTTTATGTATGTAGGTTAATTTGTTTGGACAATTAGCAAATAGTGTGGAAGACATTTACTAGTACAAACCATATAACAAGATGTATACATGTCTGCTTTCATACACTGATTTTGATCCTCAAGCTACTCTGTTATGTCATTATTTAATTGAAGTTATTGATATGATTATGAGCTTTATTCATTTTGTTGTGCCAAAACATTTTTTGCTGGATTGAACACAGTGAGGTTTGGATTCATGGGTCGGTCCCCACATCGTAAACCTAGCCCCTAATATTTTTTCATTATTTTGTCCTTTCATGAATGAACATATCCTTGCATACTCTGGTTTAAGTGGATGCTTGATTCCTACTAATGATTCAGTCTATTCTTCTGGTATGTACCCATGATTGTGAGTTTTTGAGTCAGCCATTCATCGAACACTTAGGCTCTGAAACTTTTCTCTTCTCTTTTGAAGATTCTGAAGGTTTGACTTTATGGATGTATACTTACAATTTGTAATTCTAGTAATTTACCTTGTCTCTATATTTGTTTCTATAAATTATTGTTGCAATTTGTAGTTTTGACTTTGTATGATTTGTCTTGTGACTTGTTCCATAGATCTTAAAATCTGAATACCATATCCTGATATTTGTATAGATTATAACTTATATAGTAGATATATTTTTCTTATGTTTTCTGTAATATGTTATGTATCAGATACTTCTATACATCTGTATTTTATCTTTTGGTATCAGTTTGTACACCACTTGGCTAACCTTATAGTCTGTCAAAAAATATTGCAAACAGACTGTTCCCAATTTTGTGATGGGGATACTGTAAAGGGACAACATCCTGTAGCATTTTCTATCTTTAAGAGAAAGTATTTTCGAATCTCGTATAGGTGAACATTATCTAAGCTGTTTAACTAAATGAATTTCACATGATTATTTTATATGATGTATTATATTTCAGGCTAAAATGTATAAAAAGAAATTACTTTATTACAATCAATATGCTTTAACTCTGTTTGTACAGATAAAATTGCTCTTCCTTTAGAAATATTTGAAATTGCAAAATATCTGGCATGCTTAAAATTCCTATTGTTAATTACACAATCTGATACTAATTACTAAATGTATTTCTGGATTCATTTACAAAATAATTATATAAGTTGGTGAATGTTCTTTTGTTAAGAAAGTTTGTAAACTCTTTGGTTTTGTATGCTCTTTTGTTTTGTAAGGTCTTTGGAATATTTATTAGTACCAAAAAATGTAGGTGTAGTGAGCATGCTTCTGATGGAATCAGACATGTTTTTAATTTTGGCAATAACAATGTAAATTTCTGTTTTAAAGTGGAGATTGTAAAGACAGTGTGACATAGAAAAATGGGATACAATAAAAAAAGTCACAGAAACAGAAGTGATACAGCTGACTTACTTAACTGTTATCAAATCATCTGGAACCCACAAAGTCAAAAATTTTAGCCTCAAGAATCTACCCCCAGACATGTCGAACTGCAGCCAACAACGAGAAAACTAAAATAAGTTAAACAGTTATTTGTGCATCTTACTCCTCTCAAAGCATATGGAACAAATCTATTTTTATGAGGAAACTGACAATTTACTGGTTATGTGTGGTTAAATGATGATAGCGTCCTCTTGGGTAAAATATTCCGGAGGTAAAATAGTCCCCCCTTCGGATCTCCGGGCGGGGACTACTCAGAAGGACGCTGTTATCAGGAGAAAGAAAACTGGCGTTCTATAGATCGGAGCATGGAATGCCAGATCCCTTAATCAGACAGGTAGGTTAGAAAATTTAAAAAGGGAAATGGATAGGTTAAAGCTAGATATAGTAGGAATTAGTGAAGTTCGGTGGCAGCAGGAACAAGACTTTTGGTCAGGCGAATACAGGATTATAAATACAAAATCAAATAGGGGTAATGCAGGAGTAGGTTTAATAATGAATAAAAAAATAGGAGTTCGGGTAAGCAACTACAAACAACATAGTGAACGCATTATTGTGGCCAAGATAGACACGAAGCCCATGCCTACAACAGTAGTACAAGTCTATGTTACTACTGGCGTCATTGTATGGGAAGCCATGAGATGTGATCACGGCTATTAGCGGTTGAGGGAATACTGAACGGTGCAACAGTACGCCACAGACATCCTCACTCCTCATGTGTTACCTATAATGCGGCAGTGTCATGGTACAGTTCTTCTGTAAACAATGCTGATCTGTCCATGGCAAGAGTCTCTATGAACTACTTGCGTGATGTTGAGACATCCTGTGGACGACTTCCGCCTGTCACTTTCTTGCAGTAAAACTGCACCAGTTCCCAACATCGAGAATCTGTCTGTAGCATAAATTGTTTACTACAATACAATAATGCTAACAACGCTGCTGCACTTAATTCTTATTTCAAAACAGTAAATACTGCATTTTTTGATTCACTTCCCTCAAACGTCTGGCGTTTCTTCCATAGTTCTTTTAGTGAAGCTACCTCATATGCGAATCCTGGAATAAACATTCTCGAAAAATTTTCAGTTCCACTAAATTAGGCTGTACTTATACTATTTTTATGAGGCAGGAAGTCTAAGATGGATTGTATCCACACAGTCTATAGTAATACCTTCAGCCAATACAGCATGACTTAAGAACTGCATAGCAGGACATGCTCATTATATTTTGTTTGGATTAACCATCGGACCTGATTTGCAAAGATTTGTAAATATTTCATGCAAATGCAAAAGGTATTCATGAATATTCTTATTACAGATAAATAATTCTTGTAAATAATTGTAGGCATAAGTAAATTTAATATCAGAGAATATCTGATCCATTCCAACCGCTAAAACACGTAACACGAATGGGACACTATTAAATTTATAAATAATCAAGTCGGTGTGTAAAGAAAGTAAGGGGCCTACATTTCTCAGTTAATGGTTCTTGATTTAAGACTGATTAAGATAAAGGATCGTAAAAACTTTGGCTCTAAAGAACCATCCAAAACTGGAAAGCAAATCAATTACTCAAGCCGACTTTCGCCATTAGGCTTAGGCGCTAAAACTATAGGTGCCACCTACCGTAATTTAGAAGGACAAATTACCTCCTTAAGTAACATACGGTTAATGTTTCAATATTTTCATTCTCAGCGGTGATAATCTGTACGGGAGAGGGCGGGGTGGAGGGGTTGTACAATGAAATGTGAGTCACCTCAGTGGAATACCTTTTAAGGAGATATATCCTAGTTCAGTGGTTAACGCATCCGGAATTCTTGGCAGATAGATTTAATTTAATGCTGGAAATACGTTAGCAGCTTTTACACACATTTAGTTGCCGAGTAATTATCATTCGTAGTTAAAACACCGTTACTGAAATAGAATACCATATTTTGGCAAAGTAGACATTATAACTGAATAGAATTTATTGTTGTATCTAAAAGTTCACATTCAGAATAATTTCTCTCTGCTACTTTGTTAATCAGAAATGGAGACATTTAATTGTATTTGTAAAAAGCCAGTGAACAACAAGAGATGAGTGTAGGTCTAATTATTGAAAGCTTCTAAAAGGAACAAGCCTGCGGAAGTTTATTAAATGTGCAAGCCTATGTCCGCCAACAAGGGAAAATGTACCGCAAACGAGTTAGCACAAGTTACAACTTGTACAATGTGCCGAGTTTTCATCCAGGAGATCATACTGTCATTCAGTGACTGTTTTTAATGCCCGTCAGTGAATTTATAATAAATCTCAGAAACTGTCTTAATCTTCAATAATGTAATTTGAAATCTGTAACAATAGTACTGGACTGTGAATTGTGTTATTTTGAATTATGCTTACTGTGCACAGTGTGGTGCGGTGTGATAACAACAGATTTCACTCATGAGGTGCAAACCGTCACAAGAGCCTAGTACTGAAATGTCCTGATGAGTTTACTGGAGACCATCAAGACGAAGCGTCGAGGGAAGCTATCCAAAGAGTCTTCTTTTTTTTTTTTTCCACCTCAACACCTCACCTCATTCTGCACGCATCACAACCACAATTGCGGCTTCTTTGGGCTATTTAATTTTGCCACATGCTCTTTGCTCTCTTAACATGGCAGCCAGTGACTTGCTCTTTCCGAGAAGTGACAACCGTTGCCAACTAGCTCTGCAGATGATGAAGAAATTGAAGAAATGTATGATGAGATAAAAGAAATTATTCAAATAGTGAAGGGAGACGAAAATTTAATAGTCATGGGTGACTGGAATTCGATAGTAGGAAAAGGAAGAGAAGGAAACATAGTAGGTGAATATGGATTGGGGGTAAGAAATGAAAGAGGAAGCCGTCTGGTAGAATTTTGCACAGAGCACAACTTAATCATAGCTAACACTTGGTTCAAGAATCATAAAAGAAGGTTGTATACATGGAAGAAGCCTGGAGATACTGACAGGTTTCAGATAGATTATATAATGGTAAGAGAGAGATTTAGGAACCAGATTTTAAATTGTAAGACATTTCCAGGGGCAGATGTGGATTCTGACCACAATCTGTTGGTTTGAACTGTAGATTAAAACTGAACAAACTGCAAAAAGGTGGGAATTTAAGGAGATGGGACCTGGATAAACTGACTAAACCAGAGGTTGCACAGAGTTTCAGGGAGAGCATAAGGGAACAATTGACAGGAATGGGGGAAAGAAATACAGTAGAAGAAGAATGGGTAGCTTTGAGAGATGAAGTAGTGAAGGCAGCAGAGGATCATGTAGGTAAAAAGATGAGGATTAGTAGAAATCCTTGGGTAACTGAAGAAATATTGAATTTAATTGATGAAAGGAGAAAATATAAAAATGCAGTAAATGAAGCATGCAAAAGGAATACAAACGTCTTGAAAAAAGAGATCGACAGGAAGTGCAAAATGGCTAAGCAGGGATGGCTAGAGGACAAATGAAAGGATGTAGAGGCTTATCTCATTAGGAGTAAGATAGATACTGCCTACAGGAAAATTAAAGAGACCTTTGGAGACAAGAGAACCACTTGTATGAATATCAAGAGCTCAGATGGAAACCCAGTTCTAAGCAAAGAAGGGAAAGCGGAAAGGTGGAAGGAGTATATAGAGGGTCTATACAATGGCGATGTACTTGAGGACAATATTATGGAAATGGAAGAGGATGTAAATGAAAATGAAATGGGAGATACGATCCTGCATGAAGAGTTTGACAGAGCACTGAAAGATCTGAGTCGAAACAAGGCCCCGGGAGTAGACAACATTCCATTAGAACTACTGACCGCCTTGGGAGAGCCAGTCCTGACAAAACTCTACCATCTGGTGAGCAAGATGTATGAGACAGGCGAAATACCCTCAGACTTCAAGAAGAATATAATAATTCCAATCCCAAGGAAATTAGGTGCTGACTGATGTGAAAATTACTGAACTATCAGTTTAATAAGTCACAGCTGCAAAGTACTAATGCAAATTCTTTACAGACGAATGGAAAAACTGGTAGAAGCCAACCTAGGGGAGGATCAGTTTGGATTCCATAGAAATATTGGAACACGTGAGGCAATACTGACCCTACAACTTATCTTAGAAGTTAGAGTAAGAAAAGGCAAACCTACATTTCTAGCATTTGTAGACTTAGAGAAAGCTTTTGACAATGTTGACTGGAATACTCTCTTTCAAATTCTGAAGGTGGCAGAGGTAAAATACAGGGAGCGAAGGGCTATTTACAATTTGTACAGAAACCAGATGGCAGTTATAAGAGTCGAGGGACATGAAAGGGAAGCAGTGGTTGTGAAGGGAGTGAGACAGCGTTGTAGCCTCTCCCCAACGTTATTCAATCTGTATACTGAGCAAGCAGTGAAGGAAACAAATGAAAAATTCGGAGTAGGTATTAAAATCAATGGGGAAGAAATAAAAACTTTGGGGTTCGCCGATGACATTGTAATTCTGTCAGAGACAGCAAAGGACTTAGAAGAGCAGTTGAACGGAATGGATAGTGTCTTGAAAGGAGGCTATAAGATGAACATCAATGGAATGTAGTCGAATTAAGTCGGGTGATGCTGATGGAATTAGATTAGGAAATGGGTGCTTAAAGTAGTAAAGGGGTTTTGCTATTTGGGGAGCAAAATAACTGATGATGGTCGAAGTAGAGAGGATATAAAATGTAGACTGGCAATGGCAAGGAAAGCTTTTCTGAAGAAGAGAAATTTGTTAACATCGAGTATAGATTTAAGTGTCAGGAAGTCGTTTCTGAAAGTATTTGTATGGAGTGTAGCCATGTATGGAAGTGAAACATGGACGATAACTAGTTTGGACAAGAAGAGAATAGAAGCTTTCAAAATGTGGTGCTACAGAAGAATGCTGAAGATCATATAACTAATGAGGAGGTATTGAATAGGATGGGGGAGAAGAGAAGTTTGTGGCAAAACTTGACTAGAAGAAGGGATCGTTTGGTAGGACATGTTCTGAGGCATCAAGGGATCACCAATTTAGTATTGGAGGGCAGCGTGGAGGGTAAAAATCATAGGGGGAGACCAAGAGATGAATACACTAAACAGATACAGAAGGATGTTGGTTGCAGTAGGTACGGGGAGATGAAGAAGCTTGCACAGCATAAGTGTAGCATGGGGAGCTGCATCAAACCAGTCTCAGGACTGAAGACCACAACAACAACAACATGTGTGGGAGGGTAAGATTACAACCTCCTAGTTAGATATAGACCTGATCCTTTTGAGTGTCGTCAATGAGTGTGAGTTAGTGACTAGTGACTGACATTATTACAAGAACAATAGTCACTAATGGCAAAAAGTTAGTCAAGAAAGCTGGGAGAGTTTGTTCAGTTTCACAATCACTGTAAAAATGTTTTATAAGTGAACAGAGAACACACAGTTCAGCTCTGGCAAAAAAGGAAACAATGTGGTTAAAGTTGAAAGATGTCATCAACGGCAGTCGGGATAAGTGTTGGGTTGGGTTGTTTGGGAGAGGAGACCAGACAGCAAGGTCATCGGTCTCATCAGATTAGGGAAGGATGGGGAAGGAAGTTGGCCGTGCCCTTTCAAATGAACCATCCCGGAATTTGCCTGGAGCAATTTAGGGAAATCAAGGAAAACCTAAATCAGGATGGTCAGACGCGGGATTGAACCGTCATCCTCCTGAATGTGAGTCCAGTGTACTAACCACTGCGCCACCTCACTCTCTGAGGATAAGTGTGTTAAAAGTAAAGTAATAAGGTGGCAAAGACATGCTGTGGTAAAATTGTACCATTCATAGAATGTGTGCGAAACTGAGCCTACCATACTCTTGCTGTGAGAGAAATTGAAAGGGCGCTCACAGATAAAAGTAGACAGTGGTGTGTGCAGATGTAAGAAGAGTGATGTGTGAAGCCTACAATAGTTGTCACAGTCAGTATATGTAAAGTCATTGAACCAATGCAAACCTTCCAGAGAGTCACACATCGACCCTTCTGGTGTTGAAGCTGAAAGCAGCAGACAGAAAGTAGAAGTGTATTCACAGAAGGGGATATTACCCTATCAATTTTTGACCACTGCACAGACTTACAAATCAGCAATATTGATATTAGTATCCTCCATATTGAAAAATGGTTTAAATTTCTTAATGTGAAGAGGACACCAGGTCCTGACAAAATTCCATTTAAATTTTGCCATGAATATTCCATGGAATTAACTGCTTTCCTAGCTCATATTTAATGATAATTACTTGCACAGTGAATAGTCTTATGTGACTGTAACAGAGAATAGGTCACACCTGTGTAAAAAAAGGATAACAGATCAGCTGCACAGAGTTGTAGACCAATATCACTAATGTCTGTTGTTTCAACATCGAAGAGAATATTCTAAGTTGAAAAATTATGAAGTTCCTGAAGGAAATCAAGCTTCTTGTAAGGAATAGCAATGGTTTCAGAAAAAAAATCAGCAGTATGAAACTCAGCTTGCTTTATTCATACACATCATCTTTCAAACAATAGATGCATGTGAATGGCTAGAATGTGTCTTCCTAGATTTCCATAATGCCTTCAACACTGTACCACATTGTAAATTATTAACCAAGATACATTCATACACAGTATCTTCAAAAATATGTGAGTGACTTGAGGAATAATTGACAAATAGAACCAAGTACATTATACTGGATGGTAAATGTCCCACAAAAGTGATAGTAGCAGTGTGTATGACCCAAGCAAGTGTAGTAGGACCTCTAGTGTTTGCAATATATAAAAATTATTTATTGTTCAAGGAATGCACTGCATCATTGATGACTCAGTTTATCTGCTGTTCAGTGAGTGGCCTCCTTAACTCCTAAATTATTTACATTCTACCAGAATATTTAAATGCAAAATAAACATTCAGAGAACTTAAATAGGAAGATACAGTTCCCATGAAGAATTGTTGGGTAAATTTAGAGAATCTGTGTTTAGAGATAACTGTGGGATCATTATGCAACTGTCAATGTAAAGACCATGACAAAAAAGTAAGAGAGATTATTACACATGCTGAGGTGTTTAGACAGTCATTTTTGCCCTGCTCAGTATGCAAATGGAATGGAGGCATGATGGTATGATGTACTCCCTCCACCATGCACAGTGTAGTAGCCTATTGTAATGAACCTAGCCTCCTTGGAACTTTCCTGTGTCAACCAAACTGTTCAAATACTGTATAAATTTCGGCCAGATGAGGGTTAATTTTCTTACTTAAATTATTTTCTTCTCATCTGTAGATATTTCTGAACATATCTGAAAGCCAAAAAACTATTTTCTCTTAATATATTTTTATTATTCATGTTAATCTGTTTCACAACATAGATCTTGTACCATGAAAATTAGTAATCATAATTGTCAGCTTAAATGATCTACAAACAAATTTGCAGTAAACATAACATTGCTATGCTTCAGTTTTCATGAAAACAAAATTTTTGTCTTCATTTATAATTTTTCTTATTTTACTGTTGATGATGAAACTGATAGCATCTATTTTTCATAAAATCTAAATTTACATCCTTTGTTATTCACCCTAAGGGCTATAAATCTTCACTCAAATAATATATAAATTAAACCTAAAAAATTCAGTGAAGACAGTCATGTTAACACTAATTTGGACTGTTTTCTATTCTAGAATGTACTGGAAGCTTGGTTTGTAACATAAATCCTCCTTTTTGGTGCCAAGAATATCAAGAAGAGTGGGATTACCACTTGTAGAGTTTGGTATGTATTGTTCTGAGACTGGTTATGTTCTTTATATTCTTGCATAATATATTTCTGGAAAAGTATTAATTATGTGTTTATAAAATGTGTTTCAAGAAATACAAATAAAAGAAGAAGATGATTAACAGTAACATTATGTTCCAGCAACAAGTCATTTAAATGAACTCTGAATAAATTCTTTTTCAGTAGGTTATACAGGAATAAAGGAAGCAGCACTGACACAGAGATCAACTTTGCAAGAAGAAGTACTATGTATCTGCAAACATGATGCAACTCCTCTTAAACTTTTGTTTTAACATCATCTAGACTGTGAGATAGCTCTTAGAATGTAAAAATAGATACTTCAGTTCTTCATACCATATGGAGTTTAAAGCAAGGGAGTGCATTATATTGTGGAGTACTTACCAAGGCATAGATTACAAAATTTCAAAACAGCAATTTGCTGATTGTAATTGTGTTTCTAACAAAACATTAACATTTTGTGCTGATTTGATAGGGCCATCCATGAGCTATGTGGCATTTTGCAGACAGACATAAATAAGCTCCAGTAAAATTCATCTATACAACTGGAGATAAGTAAACTACCCCTAATTACAGACTTATTTTATTACTTTCTGTCTTTTCAAAAATTTTTGAGGACATGGGCTGTTATAGACTACTTACCCTAGAATTTTTTATTTTTATTTTCTCTCAGTTTGGCTTTTGTAAAGGTTTCCTCATAGAGAGAAGCAATACAACAGCTCAAAAACGATGTCCTGGCAGAACTAAGTGACCTTCCCAATTTCTTTTACTGTGTGGATCACAGAACTGTATTTGGCAAACTTAAGTACTGCAGCTTTAATGGTATGGTCAGAGTCTTACATTCATAACAGAAAGCAGAGCATCACATCGACAGACTGTGTCACTGGAATGAAGTGTCATCTCAAAATGTTTGGTACTGGTCCCACTCTTTTTCTTAATCTATGTAAATGATCTTCCAATAACTTTAAATTTGGTATCCCAGTTATCAGCTGTCTGCAACTGGAAACCACGTATGAGAACAAAACATGAATTTTTTAGGGTAAGTGCTTTCTTGGAAATACTTTCAGAAACAAAGTCAACTGGGTACTAAAAATCCCATTCTTTGCTGTATTACATCATAATGACCAATCCCAACAAGACTACAAGTAGAAATCCTCCACACATGGTGACACTGTTATTTTCTGAGCAAGCACGTGAGTTTCAGTGAGATGAATTAACATTCTGTTATCCAAATAGAAAGGGATTTTGAGCCACCTGCCACCAAACTGCCAGAAACTCACAGTTATCAAAATATATAGCGCACAAGTGGTAATTTGTCTTTTATTGCGAATATGATCGAGGTCTTTCTAAACAGATTCAGCCAATTAAATATTAAGATAATTTGTTGTGGTTAAATAAGCACTAATTTCTCAGAAAACAATATCGTTAAGGCTACTTTGACAAACTTGACAAAAGTATGCAATCAATCTGGGCCCACAATATTTTGTTAAACAGTTGCAAATAAGAATTATATCACTGATCAAATTTTTATCTGAGATACATACAGTGCCTTCACTAGCAATGTACTGGTATGGGCAACAGTGATCATCAGACATAGTTACTAAGCAGAGAGATGGAAATAATTAACTAAAAAAAGAACCTTTTCTGAAGGAAATGTTAGAACATTACTAACCAAGGAAACTGGGAAAACATTTTCAAAGAAAACTTGAATGTTATACACTTAAGCACCAAAGAAACTGGTATAAGCATGTTTATTCAAATACAGAGATATGTAAAAAGGCAGAATAAGATGGTGTGGTCGGCAACACCTACGTAAAACAACAAGTGTCTGGCACTGTTATTAGATTGGTTACTGTTGCTACATTGGCAGGTTATCAAGATTTAAGTGAGTTTGAATATGATGTCAGTCAGTGCGTGAGCAATGGGATACAGGATCTCTCACATAGCGATGAAGTGGGGGTACTCCCGTACAATAAAACATCAACTCTCCAGCCTTGCTGCTGCCGGGAAAAGATCCTGCAGGAATAGGACCAACAATGTCTGAAGAGAACTGCTCAACATGACAGAAGTGCAACCCTTCTGCAAATTGCTACAGATTTTAGTGCTGGACCATCAACAAGTGTTAACATGCAAACCGTTCAATAAAGCATTATCATTATGGGTTTTTGGAACTGAAGGCCCACTCGTGTAACTTTAATGACTGCATGACACAAATATTTACACCTCAGCTGGGTTTGTCAACACTGACATTGGACTGTTGATGACTGGAAACAAGTTGCCTGGACAGACGAGTCTTGCTTCAAATTGTATGGGGCAGATGGATGTGTAGGGGTATGGAGACAACCTCATGAATCCATGAACCCTGCACGTCAGCAGAAGACTGTTCAAGCTGGTGGAGGCTCCATAATGGTATGGGGCATGTGCAGTTGGAGTAATATGGGATCCATGATACATGTTGATACATCTCTGACATGTGGCATGAACATAAGCATCCTGTATGATCACCTGCATCCATTCATGCCCATTGTGATTCCAATCGACTTGGGCAATTCCAGCAGGACAATGCAACACCCCACACGTCCATAATTGCTATAGAGTGGCTACAGGAATGCTTTTCTGAGTTTAAACACTTCCACTGGCCACCAAACTCCCCAGACATGAACATTATTGAGCTTATCTGGGATACCTTGCAACTTGCTGTTCAGAAGAGATCTCCACCCCCTCGTACTCTAACGGATTTATGGACAGCCCAGCAGGATTCATGGTGTCAGTTCCCTCCAGCACTACTTCAACCATTAGTCAAGTCCATGCCATGTCATGTTGCAGCACTTCTTTGTGCTCGAGGTGGCCCTACATGATTTTAGGCAGGTGCACCAATTTCTTTGGCTGTTCAGTGTAGAAGATAAATGTGTTCCCAAAATATCTTTGTTTACTACTTTAATACAACATTTTCTCTTAAAACCAAAATTGAAATGTTGAAAATGCTAACAAAAGGCATCAAAATTTCCAGAGAGAGAAACAGACAAAAAATTTCTGCAGTACTGTTGTAAAAGATGTACAGATCCTCAAGAATTTGCTGACTATTCTGAACTCTACAAAAAATTCTACAGTGGAGTAATCTAGCAAGCAGAAGTTATGTACAATAATAATCACCTGTTCAGGAATTCATCAAACAAAATGTGAGCTGTACGGAATGTTGTCAAAAGACAAATTTACAGCTTACTGCCTAAAAAAGGATATATCTTTATAATTTGATGGAATCAGTGCAACTATGATAAAAATGAATTGTGAAAAAAATCAACGAATATTTCACATAAATGGCTGAAAACCTTACTCAAGTTTATTATAAAGAATCAACCACAAATTTCTTCAGAAAGTCAGTGCCCGCAGATGTTTGTGTTCATGTGTACAGAATAATCCTGATGAAATTTAAGTAAAATAAAGGCACAAAATAGTAAAACCCCAAATCATATTAACAGATTCATATCAAAAGCATGAGTACAGCAATAGTAATATCACTGTCAAGTATTTTCAGCCTCTCACTTCAAATAGTTATTTTACCAGGTGTTTTCACAATAGAAAAAATCTTGCCACTCCCATGAAAAGGTTCTACTGATCCAGTCTCCAAGTTCAGATCTGTATCTCAGTTCAGGTCCAGTTCCAAAGTACTGGAAAAATTTTTCTATGACATACTTGTGGAGATCTCACCATCAATAATGCCAGTGCAAGGTAATAAAACTCTTTGGTAGCGTCTCATGTGACTTTACCACTCTGTCAACATCGAGCGCAACCTCAAGGTTGACCCAGCCAGATGAGCCACGCAAGAAGATTGTCATGCTGTCATGCAAACCGTGCATGGTCACAGGGATTTCATCCATGACCTTCACCAGACCATACAACTTAGCACATTGACACCAAAATGTTTGTGGAGCATATATATAACAAAGTTTTCATCCCAGACTATCACTATTCCAATCACAACATTCAGCAACATGGTTCATGACTATTGGCTTCATTCTACAGAGTCATGCTGTAGTGTAACATGGATTACTCATGAGAATGACCTATGTTCCACAGACGGTGCTCATGCTGGCAAAAGACGGTTGTGTCTTATACAAACGTTTCATATCATGGAAGAAAATCCACTGTGATCACCCCCACAGAAGGTGTGTATGCAGTGATATAACACAGCAGGGACAACATGCAACATGATGAGTGCAGTAGTACTTGCTGGACACTGACATTTAAGCCTTGGTGATACCCCTTGAAGATGTCATGACCACTTCAGAGAATGCTCATGACAAACGAAGGATAGGTCATAGACATTAAGTCAAGTTTGATGTGGTTGGACATATTGATCTATGTGTTTGAGTTTATGAGTTACTGATATTTGAATTTGCCTTACTAATTGATGTAAATAGTTGAAATGATACAGAAGACTATTGTTGAAGATGTGTTCATTATTCATTAGTTGGAAGTAATGAGATACTCTCTTACAGAATCACTCTGTCTGAATACAAAGTCAAGATGAATAATTTCACGCACGGCTGTGGTTCAGAGTAGCCAGACCATGAGAAAAAAAACAAACTAAAAGGCAACCATATTGGAAGAAGAACATTTGAAGGTAGCTTAGGCTACATCACACTGACAGATTTGCTACTCACTGTTCCCTGCTCATGGTGTTACAGTCAAGCTGCTGCACACACATGGCATTCACAACCTTACTGTAAGACAAGAAAACTGAGACGCTCAAAAGGAGAAGTTTGGTAATTTTTTTTAAATTATTTTGAAGAAATAGTTGGTTGCCTGGGGCAACTCAAGAATCAACATCAGAACTTTTATCAGTCAGCGGACACTGTATGGTGGTCCAAAAAGCCACCTAATGAAAATAAGTTAATAATATTCTAGACAACAAAAAGAAAAGAAGAAATTTTCTCAACCAGAAGATAAATAATCATGACTGTCTGCACCAACTGGGACAACCGTTATGTGTGTTTACAAAGCATTATTCATATTACACACATGTATGTGTCAATTATGATGCAGAAGAGTTTGTGGTGGGCTTGGCAAGGAAAAGTAATGATGATATAGCAGCAGGTGGACTAAACAACAGCAGTTCATCTAGACACACTGACTACAGCAGCATGAGTCTTTGCAGAATGTCACTTCAGTGGCTCATCACCAGTGTAGCAGCTGCCTGCTGCAGCTTCTCAGCTCAGTGCACCAGCTTCACTTGTGCAGTCAACAGCAGCATCCCCAGACCATTGTTCTGCACTTTGGGTGACCTGTCGTTTTGTGAGTTTAGTACTTCTGCTTTCATTCTATTGTTATGTGTTCAGGAACTTACAGGTTTAATAACTGATGTTTGTGAATGAAAAAAACTTTTTAAACACCTAATCTAACTAATTAGTTGGGAATTTAATTGTGTATGGCTATGTGGACTAGAAAAATGGCAGCAGGAGAATGGAATGGTTTAGGTTATTTCTGAAACAGAACTGTGAAGCTATGGAGGAAAACAGTAAAGCATTTACCAATAAATCAAAAAATGTTAAGAAACTCACAGGAAGCCCTTGAAGTACTTGGGGATGATATTAAAACAGCATTGGAAGCTACCATTAAGGCTCAAGGGTAAGAAGTTAGAAGGAAGTATCAGCCAAAAGCTAGAAGCTATCGCTACAGAGTTGGCAGTGATTAAATTGCAGCCAAAAGCATATGAAGAGGAGTTAATGTGTGTAGTTAATGTACAGGAAAATAAAATTACTGTTATGATGAATTAATTAAGTGGCTTGTGTACCAAAGCACTGACGGACATTAATGCACAGTGTGATTTAGTGAGGAATGAAGTACATAATCATTTGAAAGAAGTCCATAACAAACCGTAGAAAACCACATCTTGGGAACACAGGAGTGGATTGAAAAGTTACAGCATGGAAAATTATTAAATGAAAATTTTAGTCCCCAAGCAATCTTGACTAATTTGGAAGAGAGATTACAGTAGTTGGTATGACAAAAAGTACAGGATATGTTTGAATCTACTGGCACTAAAACCAATTCTTTGGGAGATACTGTAGATCAGAGAAAGAAAATACAGAAATTTTAGGACACTTTAGTAAACCCAAAATCAGAATGTGGAACGAATGAAACTAATATTAATGTTGATGTACCTCATGATTTTTATGAGGATATTCGAATGGAAAGTGATATAAATTTTTGTAAGCCTATTCCAAAGTTCCAGTATATTTTTAAGAGTGTTTCCTAGATCATTAGCAAAAAGATGGGAGGACTCCAGAAAGTTAGATTTTATGCTTAGTTATTTAGTCAGTAACGCAGTGGGGAAATGCCTATTCTGAAGCTTTCAAGTAGTGGGAGGATTTTCAGGAAAGTTTGAAAAGAAAATATTGGTCTTCCAGCACACAAGAAAAATTAATACTCAAATTACTTGACCCAAAGCATTATAATAGTTTTTGGGGTAGTTATAAGAAGTACGCAGAGTGGCATCTAATGAGATCGAAATATTTAGATAACTACTTGAGGAATCACATTTAGCTAAATTGTTAATATGTTGATTGCCACATTATGTGTCTAAAGAAATTTGGTACAGAGGCTAGCTAGCTAACAGTGAATGACTGACTCACTTTTGTAATAAAAGAGATTACCCAAATTATGTAGACCATATTACGCACACAAACATACCACATGTGCACAGATGATAACAGAATTCCAGGTCATATTGAATGAGTTACCCTGTATACAGGGTGGTCCATTGATCGTGACCAGGCCAAATATCTCACGAAATAAACATCAAACGAAAAATCTACAAAGAACGAAACCTGTCTAGCTTGAAGGGGGAAACCAGATCGCGCTATGGTTGGCCCACTAGATGGTGCTGCCACAAGTCAAATGGATATCAACTGTGTTTCTTTTTAAACAGGAACCCCCATTTTTTTAATTACATATTCATGTAGTACGTAAAGAAATATGAATGTTTTAGTTGGACCACTTTTTTCGCTTTATGATAGATGGCGCTGTAATAGTTACAAACATATGGCTCACAATTTTAGATGAACAGTTGGTAACAGGTAAGTTTTTTAAATTAAAATACAGAACGTAGGTATGTTTGAACATTTTATTTTGGCTGTTCCAATGTGATGCATGTACCTTTGTGAACTTATCATTTCTGAGAACACATGCTGTTACAGTGTGATTTCCTGTAAATACCACATTAATGCAATAAATGCACAAAATTATGTCTATCAACTTCAATGCATTTGGCAAAACTTGTAATGACATTCCTCTCAACAACGAGTAGTTCGCCTTTCGTAATGTTCACGCATGCATTGACAATGAGCTGACGCATGTTGTCAGGCATTGTCAGTGAATCACGATAGTAAATATCCTTCAACTTTCCCCACATAAATAAATCCGGGGACATCTGATCCGGTGAACAAATCCACCTGTCATGAAATATGCTATTCAATACCCCTTCAACTGCACGCGAGCTATGTGCCGGACATCCATTATATTGGAAGTACATCGCCATTCTGTCATGCAGTGAAACATCATGTAGGAAATCAGCATACATTGCACTATTTAGACTGCTATCGATAAAATGGGGGCCAATTATCCTTCCTCCCATAATGTTGTATCATACATTAACCCGCCATGGTCACTGATGTTCCACTTGTCGCAGCCATCACGGATGTTCTGTCGCTCAATAGTGCATATTATGCTGGTTTACATTACCGCTGTTGGTGAATGATGCTTGATCACTAAACAGAACATGTGCAAAAAATCTGCCATCATCCCGTAATTCTCTTGTGCCCAGCAGCAGACCTGTACACGACGTTCAAAGTCGTCGCCATGCAATTCTTGGTGCATAGAAATATGGTACGGGTACAATCGATGTTGATATAGCATTCTCAACACTGACATGTTTGAGATTCCCAATTCTCGTGCAATTTGACTGCTACTGATGTGCGGATTAGCCATGACAGCAGCTAAAACACCTACTTGGGCATCATCATTTGTTGCAAGTCATGGTTGACGTTTCACATGTGGCTGAACACTTCCTGTTTCCTTAAATAACGTAACTATCCAGCAAACAGTCCGGACACTTGGATGATCTCATCCAGGATACTGAGCAGCATACATAGCACACGCCCGTTGGGCATTTTGATCACAATAGTCATACATCAACACGATATCGACCTTTTCTGCCATTGGTAAATGGTCCATTTTAACATGGGTAATGCGTCACGAAGCAAATACTGTCCACTCTGGTGGAATGTTACATGATGCCACGTACTTATACGTATGTGACCATTACAGCGCCATCTATCACAAAGCGAAAAAAATGGCCCAACTAAAACATTCATATTTCCTTACGTACTACACGAATATGTAATAAAAAATAGGAGTTCCTATTTTAAAAAATGCAGATGATATCCGTTTGACCTATGGCAGCGCCATCTAGTGGGCCAACCATAGCGCCATCTGGTTTCCCCCTTCAAACTAGTTTTTGTAGTTATTTCATTTGATTGTTATTTCATGAGATATTTGGCCCGGTCACTATCAATGGACCACCCTGTATCCACTGAGTTATTGCCAGTAGAGATAAAGCATAAGAAATTATAGGATAGCCATTCTTAAAATTCTTTAGATCTCCCCCCCCCCCCCCCCCAACCCCCCACCCCCCACACCCCTTTCAAAGAAATAAGAGGCAGCAGTAATAGACAATAGGATAAGAAGCAAGTTACACGAGTCAGCCCAGAACCGATACATCAATGTGGTTGATGTACCTATATTTAGCACAGGTGACTTACTCTTAGCAAAGCTGTCCATCACAGTCTCAACATAAAGAAAGAGATGATTAAGTTCTTTCCACAGTATTGTGGATCTTTTAAGGCATTAGAAATGCCACATCCTGAGGCATTGTTCCTGGTTGATCCAGATACAGGACAAGAAAGGCGACTATACAGCATTGATACAGTTAAGAAATGTATGCCCCCAGGGAAATTTGCATATTTTTCAAATTCAGCAGAATAACAGCCATCAGAAGTCTGAGCTAATGGCTTTGATATTTCTTCCTTCGTTTCTCCAAAACCATTCCTTCCTTTACAATATTCTATATTCTGTACCTCACACTACTCTATCTTATTTAATAACTAAATTGTATTCTTGTTTGTTAGAGAAAGAATACAGCACTAAAAGTAACATAACTGGAATTATCACTCTTTTAATAAGTAGTATGTTTCTTACAAAAACAGATATATACGTATACTATCTACAAATACTGTAATGAGAAGGAAAGTTGCTACACACCATATAGAGGGGATTCTGAGTCGCAGATAGGCACAACAAAAAGATTTTCATACTTAAGTCTTTCGGCCGTTGGCCTTTGTCATGTAGAATAACGTCCGAAAAATCTCACAAAAATACACCCAAATACGTGTGAAAATATACAAAAAGGATGAAACAGATGCGAAGGGGGAAATAAGATGAAATCGGAGGGAGTCGACAATAGAGAAATGTGAAAACTCGCTAAAATTGGTGAGAAGTCACAAGGATCAAAGTAAAGAATAACTGATAAAAAAATATATATGTTACTGTGGTTAGTAGGTCTGAGGGTGGATAAGTGTGAAGAAGGGAGCGGCAGATGTGACTGGATGGTGGGTGTGAACTGGGATAGAACGGTGAAAGTGTCGGGGGTGGGGAGGGGTTCGTGGGATAAGATACCATATCGTGTGGCACAGGAAAAGTGAAAGGTACGGGAGTAAACATAAAAAATACATTAAATGACACAGGGAGAGTGTTCAATTTGAAAGTGTAAGATTAATTATATTGGCAGGAGTACTGTGGGACATAAGATGCTGCACCAACAATCAGCATGGTTTTGTGGCTATCTGTTGTGCGCGGCCGAGATGGTTGATACAGTGTGACTCATAAGTAGAGCGTGGAGTATGGTTTGTAAGGCAACAAGAGAAACATAGGAAAGAAGAGAAAGAGGATGAACATTGAGTATAGTAATGCAAAAGAAAATAGTAACAAAGGAAAACAGCACTGGGTTAGGATCGAAGAAAAGCTGTCAGGCAAAAATCAAACAATGGAAAATCCAGAATTGAATGTAACAATGCTTTATTTAAGAGACATCTTCCATGTTAACCCTTTGACACCAAATAACTAATCATGCATGACCATTTTAAGAAAATGTTCCACATACTTATTAAGAATAAATGGATGTACAGTTAGAATTATTTTTTTGGAAATATTTTAAATTACAAATTATTTTGCACACTTAAAATTTCTATTAATAATTAGGCAATTCTGTACTGTTAACTATGTTTATTTTTGGATTAATTTATGAAATAATAAACGAAATTAATAATGTAACCAAAACTAGTAGAAATTCATTTGTTAAGAAAAATTGTAAACCCTTTGGAATGTTGTTATTTCCACAGACTGAGAGAGTCGTAAGCTTGGCTCTGATGTGATCAGATGTATTTCTGTGTGAACAATGTAATTTTGACATTGTTAATGTGAAAAATAAGACTACTTTATGATATACTAAAATGAGATGAAATCCTTGGCAAATACATTTACGTAAGAAATTCTTCAACAGCAATCAAATCTAATATCGGTCCATGAGGACCTGATATTAGATTTTCAGCTTCAAGAATCAGACCCCTAGGCAAGAAGAACTGGAACTATCTCAACATGACAAGCTAAGTAAACTTGAAAATTGTTTTTAATCTTCGCTCCTCTCTAAACGTCATAAAAGACTTTGCTCACTAATTTCTTGGATGGGGCATTGTTTAACGTGGACAATAGATTGAAGGAGGGGAGAGATTACAATGGGAAGACATGAACAATAGTTGATCACCTGGATATGTATTACAATATTAGTTTTTTATAAAATAAGTAACAATGAAAAAAGAAAATAGAGTTGTCTCAACAGCAATAACAAGTTTTGTCATCAATATAAAACCTGCTGAGTCTCAGAAGATGGAAATGGCAGTTTCAGTCATTGCTTTGTTATGCCTCATAAAATTTTTAATGAAAAATTGAGCTCTATGTGTTGGCTTGGATAATTTTAAATACAAGCACAGTAGTGGATCTAAATAATACTGAGAAAAGGATATATATGTTGGAATACTGTTACCCAAAGTTATACACTACTGTAATGAAGATGTGTTTTTGTACAGAAACAAACATGTAGGTAAAATCAGTTTCAATTTTATATAGGGAGTATGGTGCATTATGCTTTACAGCTAGGATAAACATGCTTCACCAAAGTGAAGTAACCCTTCCCTGTGAAGATGTGAGAAATGAAACTGAGGTACTGTGCAGACAGATTTATATGGTGAAGTGTACCCTGCTTTAGGTGAGTTGAGAGAGGTCAGATGGGTGGGCAGACCTATAGAGATGCTGTCTTACAGCTGAGGTCAGGTGTACTCAAGAAACAAATGGCCTGTATGCCATTTTGTGTAGAGGAGTCTGGGGATAGATACACCAAATAAAAGGACCTAGGCCTTTGCTTAGGTGAATCCACAGAAGGATAACATAAACCATTTTTGGTAGTGAATGAATAGGGGGGCACATTCATCTGAGAGGAAGAACGGTTGTAAAGTATCTATCCTTAGAAAGGACTGAACTCACTTTTAACACTGGAGAAGATGCACGGATTGACAATTGGTAACTTTGTTGAAGGGTGTCCACTCTAGTTAGGAGCAAACAAATTCTTCCTGGATCCAATGTATGCTGATTTGCATTCCCTGTACATTAACTTTTTCAAATCTGAGATTTGGATTGTTAAGGATGAAACCAAGTATACCGCTAATGTTTTGAAAACTGATGCTATCTAACAATGTATTTAAATTTAAATGAAGGAAAAACTTCCAATAAACTTAAGTTAAAAACAATTAATGTTATGGAGTCTGTAATGACTGAGTATGAACACCATTGTATGGATCATTACTAAAGACATCTTCCATGCTAACCCTTCAAGACTAAATTACTAATCATGCATGACCATTTAAAGAAAATGTTCCATATACTTATTAAGATTAAATGAAATGGATAACAAATAATTATATGATACCAGGTATGTTACATTTAATTGTAAAGAATATGTTGATAGGGATTTGCATGAATCTTCAACAACACTTTCATCACCCTATTGAGCAACACAGGAGAGCATGCCCACGTTATCAATGACATCACATGAACACCTCCAACTGACATAAAATTCTGTGACACCAAATAGGCATTGTTGCACCAGTTCACAAAAACACCAGAGCAACAGGTGATTTACGAGGACACATTGGGCAACGGAACATCATCCCAGGCTTGGAGACATCTCTCTGTATCCATCACCTCATTGCTCATGCCAGATAATTATGCTTTGGATGCTATAGCTCCTCAAACTGCTGCCACAGATAAAGACAGTAATGACCTCACATGAAAGAGAAATTATGGAACAGAAAATTACTCCTGACTGACAGAATTTTCACTATCCTGCAGCAACAACAATACCTGAATGTAACTGACAACAATGACTGCGATCAGTACATTCCTAGTGCAATACACTTGTTGCAGGTGCTAGCAGCAGATATGATCTGAGTGGTTCTCTTCACTCATGAGGGTATTATCACTAGCCCATGCTAAGAGGCTGCTGACCTTCTGTCAGCCACGCCATTCATGCCCACAATGAACATTAACATTCCGCACACAGCCAGGACACCATGACCATGGATGTGTTGGTTTCAAGCTTGCTTTGGCGAGCAGATATGGAACTACTCCATGCCATGCAATCACCCAAATGCAAGGCATCATCCCGACTGCAACATGCTTTTATGCATTACAGTTAAAACATGTGCGCCAGACTAGTTTTGTCCCATCTCTTAAGTGACTGTGGTAGGCTCTGAGTACTAGATCACTTAACAAATCAATACTTCCTGGTCAACAGCAGCTCATACGAAAACATCATCCACAGGGTGGCCTTACACATCGTGCAGTCATCCAGTTACACACCACAAATGAGTCTCTTATCAAATTTTACATAACTGTCTCACACAACATAGACATTGGCCTACATGAAAGATTTTCATGACAGTTTTTGACTGCCAAAGTTCAAAAACCAATCTTGGGCACAGTTTCCTCAATCACTTTCATCTCTCCGCAGATTTTACATGAGGAATCATTATGTATGCCATTAGTGGAGAAAGTGTACCCAGCAGTTCGCCATGTTATGCACAGCTGCCTACAGAGGGCACTAGTCTGTGTGCATCTTCCTGCATGACCCACATGGACAACACAGCAATCATCACGGCATCAGCAATGGAACACATGTCACCGTCCATCAGTGACACAGGTCATTATGTCATTATGATCAGTATTTCTTACAGTGCACATACAACCTCCATGTGAGACCCCTGCCCCCCCCCCCCCCTCCCCCCACGATGCACGTGGACAATTGAACAGAAGGGTATTTGACATGATTCTGTGCATCAAATTAATACTACAACAGCCTGTGGGGTCTACGGCCAGCACAAACAGTAACAGGTTGATAACCATTTTGTTTCCAGACAGTTCACTCACAGCAAAACTGCACAGTGATTTCAAACTGCCACCTCTTCAGTGCAGTACTCCACTGCTGCAATTTTCTGAAGTCAATGCAGACCAGCAACCTCACCATGGCTACTGACCTTAACCAATAGCACCTGTACTGAGAGGGTCAAGGATAATATCACATTCTTTTCCTCCTCTCCCAATGAGTAACGGCCCAGCTGTGTCCTACATAGTAACCAATCACAGAATGGTTGATCATGTTCCCCTGCACGATGACATCATCAGCAGTTGCAACCTCGAGCTGTGCTGCACAACAGGGAGGAGGTGGGGATGGTGGTGGATGTCTTGTATGTTGGGACTTCTCCATCAATAACATCACTATGAGATTATAAGACTTTTTCAGTGATTGAGCCTCCTGCAGGGAGAGTATCTATGACATTTTTAGTCTGTTTTATGATATAGTATTGTGAAAACACATCTTGCTGTATCTCCATATTAAGTAATATTGCATGTGTAATTTCTTTTTGTCTGCACTCTACATTTCACTACATGTATTCTGACCAGGAATTCCCACAGACTAATAAATTTTATAAATATGTATTCATCCCCGCCATCCAGTAGCATGACTTCAGAAAGTCTACGACTATCCAAATAGTGACCTTTTAATATTTACATCATACTTCAGAATTTCTTGATGAACAAGAACTCACTGCAGGAATGTTTCTAGATCTTTCAAAAGCCTTTGCCCTCTTTGATCATAAATTCTTATTTGGAAATACATAAAATGGGTACAAGAAGTGTAACACACAGCTTGTTGTATTCATATCTACAAAGCTGCAGACAGAAGCTATCACTCACATGAGTCAAAAGTTCAGAATGAAATCAGAAAAGTTATTTTCTTTTCAGATGAGATACCAGTAAAACATGAAGTTCCTCAGGACTCAATCCAGGGATGAATACTTTTTTTGGTTTATATGGATGTCCTCGTTCAGCATTTGAGCCCACAAAAATCTGTTTTATTTACTGATGTTACTAATGTATTACTCTCACATCTCACATGGAAAGTTTGCATTTCAGAGCAGAAAGTTCTATGACAAGACATTCCGAGTGATTCAGCACAAAATAAACTAACTGTAAAGTCTGAGGAAAACTGTAAGCATAAATTTTAATGCCTCTAATCATCTGACCAAAAGTATGTCCAAGCAATATGAAAAGAGCAAAATTGTACAAAACATTAGGGGTACAAAATTTTGTATTGTTTGGCTTCAGCAGGGCTTTAAATGGGATATACATGTAAGCATTTTGAAGAAATTCTCAACAATGCACTACAGTCTGAGGATATTAACAGCTACAACAAGCAAAAAATTGTGATGCGGACATAATATATGAGGTCTGTTCAAAAACTTCTGGAAATTTGTCCACAAAATTTTTTTGCACTTACCTTTTACTTATTGTCCATGGTCTCCTTCAAAATTCGCTCCTCCACTGTTAATATACCACTACTAACACTGTTTCCAGTTCTGGAAGCAGTCTTGGTACATCTCTTGCTGGATCACACCAAGTGCTATTTGTGAATTTTCTTTCCTCTCGTCTATCATTGCAAATCCTCATTCTTTTGACAGGGTTTTCAACTTTGGAAATAAAAAAAAAAGTCAACATCACCCAGGTCTGGAGAGTATAGAGGATGAGGCAGCACAGTGATTTCTTTTTTGTGCAGTAGTAACGCACCAATAGGAATGAATGTGTGAATGCTTTATCATGAATTTTCTCACCACTTTTCAGGCTGTTTCCTTCTCATATTTTCTCACAGGTGTCACAACACATTCTGATAATACAATCAATTAACAGTGTGTACCTGTGGCACAAACTGATGATAAACTAATCCTTCAAAATCAAAGAAAACTATCAGCATGGCTTTGACATTTGACCTAACCTGATGAGCTTTTCTTGGTCATGGAGAACCTTTCCCGACCTGCTTGAAGATTGAAGCTTGGTGTCACCACCATAACCATAGACCCCTGTCCCATCACCATGTATGATTCTCTTAAGGAACATCTTGTTGTCCTTTGCATGTTCCAAAAGCTCTTCACAGATTGCAAGGCAAAGGTCTTTCTGGTCTCGACTCATGAGCTGTGGGATCAACTTGACAGCAACACAATGCATTCCAAGATGCTGTGCCAGGATTTCATGACACGATCCAGCTGAAATGCTAGATTCTTATGCAATCTGTTGGACAATCAGTCTTTGATTTTCATGCACATTTTCATTGATGTTTTAACATGTGCATCATCAATAGGCACATTGAAGGGTGTCCTGAATGAGGGTCATCTTTAACTTCCATCTGGCCATTTTCAAACCATGTGAACCATTCTTAACACTGAGTACAGCTTAAGCACTCATCACTGTAGGCTTCCTGTGTCATTTTTTTGCGTCTCTGTGAAGGTTTTCTTGGGTTTCACACAAAATTTAATGCAGACACATTGCTCCTCTAACTCTGACATCTTGAAATTCACAAACTGTGCGACATAGCTTTCTACTCAATGCAGCACTAAACAATACCTAACAGACATACAGCAATGAAATTTCTGGAAGTTCAGATTAAACACAGGCATGTGCAGAAATGCTGACCAAATTTTGCTCCAACACACTGTTGATGCGAAATTATGAATGTTCCGGAATTTTTTGAACAGACCTCATACACACTAGCATTCACTGCTTTGCTATGGAATCATTTCCAAGGGAAATGCTACTCAGAGCCTAAGCATATTTAGAACACAAAAAAACACTGAAGATACTTTATTGCATTAAAAATAGTCTTTTATACTTCATTTTCTGTGTTTGGTGTTATAAACATTCCATATTAAACAGTCTTATTAATTAGGAAGTATCTGATGAAAAATAGTAAACTAATGCTGAGTAATGCTGTGCAGGATTATAATACCAGAGGACAGTCAGATAACCAGCAAATGTTTTCTTCAATATCAGCATACCAGAAAAATGTAATCCACTTTGGCATCATGTCAATAACACATAAAAAGAAATAAAAATTGCTCCAGAGGCAGCTTTTTGGAGCATTTAAATTCCTAGGTATTCCTAACTGAAAACTAATTTTATACGCCTATTGTAAAAATAATAGCAATTAAACTTAGCAGTGTATTTGAGATTATAATTATACTATTTTATTCTGTTCAAAAATTTCTAAATATCCAAAAACAGCAATTTTTCCCCAAATGTCTATCACTTAACTAGACTTTAGAGTGTAAGAATTTTATTTACTGTGAACAAGAAAGAAATGAAGCACCAAAAACAATTAATGTAGAGTAATGAAATTTTGGGATTATATTTGTCTAGGTAACATAGTTAAGTGATTAATATTGCAGGAGCACAGGTTATGTAAGCATGAGGTAAGCAACTGCAAATGTGAAATTCTGGTACATCAGCAATTGGTGAAACCACCAAAATGCTGAATGCTAACATGCATTGTGGTGTACAGGTACCAGATGTCAGTTTGTGGGATGGAGTTCCATGCCTGTTGCACTTGATCAGTCAGTCCAGGGATGTTTAATGCTGGCTGTGGATGACACTGGAGCTTTTGTCTGATTATGTCCCATGTGTGCTCAATCGGAGATAGATCTGGTGATTGAACACGCCAAGGCAACATGTTGACACTCTATAGAGAATGTTGAATGACAACAGCAGTACATGGGCAAGAATTATCCAGTTGGAAAACACCCCTGGAATGCTGTTCATGAATGGCAGCACAGCAGGACATATCACCATACTGATATACAAATTTACAATCAGGGTGTGTGGATAATCATGAGTGTGCACCTGTTGTCATACAAAATTGCACCCTAGATCACAACTCTAGGTGTAGGTCCAGTGTGTGTAGCATGCTCCCTGCCGCCGTTGGATAAGCAGCTGCAGCAGCAAGTCGTATACTCTTAGCTCACTTATTTGTTACATAGTTTAATTCTTAATTTCTTTGCATGTTTTTGGTACTTGCATTGTTTAATTCATAAATTTTGGGCGTATTATAGTATTTGAGAGTTGTAGCATCGTGTTTTAGTACCTGAATAGTGGAAAATTGCGTAGTCTCCTTCCGCCGCCGAGCAGTGTGTCAGCAGTGCGCAAGTAGCAGCATTACTGCATTTACTAGGCAATCTTGTATTTTAATAACCATTTAAATTTTGTGTCAAATGGTTTGTGCTCTCTGTAGATTAGTTCAGACGTTCTTTGCACAACTGTTTTTAGCATGGATAGGGACTGCAACTGCTGTGTTCGGATGCAGGCTGAGTTGGCATCCCTTTGCTCCCAGCTTCAGGCAGTGTTGGCTTCGGTCACACAGCTTGAGGCTGTTGCCAATGGGCATCACTCTGGGAGTCCGGATGGGGTTTTGTCGGGGACGGCCAGCTCGTCCCACACACCCCCGATCGGACTACGACTGTGGCTGCCCAGGATACTGCCCACATTGAGGCTGACCCCTCACCTGTGGTAGAGTGGGAGGTCGTCTCGAGGTGTGGCAGGGGGTGAAAGACATTCCGGAGGGCTGAACGGAAGGCCTCTCCAGTTTGTCTGACGAACTGGTTTCAGGCTCTGTCTCAGGCTGATACTGATCTTCGGCCAAACATGACTGCTTGTCCTGTTCCAGAGGTTGCCCCTCAGTCTGCAAGATCCGGGCGGTCGCAGAGGGTGGGCTTACTGGTAGTTGGGAGCTCCAAGGGGAAGAAAACCAATGTGCACTCTGTGTGCATACCGGGGGGAGGCATTCCAGATGTGGAAAGGGTCCTTCCGGATGCCATGAAGGGTACAGGGTGCACCCATCTGCAGGTGGTCACTCATGTCGGCACCAATTATGTGTGTCGCTATGGATCAGAGGAAATCCTCTCTGGCGTCCGGCGGCTATCTGATTTGGTGAAGACTGCCAGTCTCGCTAGCAGGATGAAAGCAGAGCTCACCATCTGCAGCATCATCGACAGGACTGACTGCAGACCTTTGGTACAGAGCCGAGTGGAGGGTCTGAATCAGAGGCTGAGACGGTTCTGCGACCGTGTGGGCTGCAGATTCCTCGACTTGCGCCATAGGGTGGTGGAGTTTCGGGTTCCACTGGATAGGTCAGGAGTCCACCACACGCAGCAAGCGGCTACACGGGTAGCAGGGGTTGTGTGGCGTGGACTGGGTGGTTTTTTAGGTTAGATGGCCTCGGGCAAGTACAGAAAGGGCAACAACCTCAAAGGGTGTGGGGCAAAGTCGGGACAAGTGGGGACCAAGCTGCAATCGGTATTGTACTTGTAAACTGTCGAAGCTGCATTGGTAAAGTATCGGAACTTTAAGCGCAGATAGAAAGCACCGAAGCTGACATCGTTATAGGTACAGAAAGCTGGCTGAAGCCAGAGATAAATTCTGCTGAAATTTTTACAAAGGCACAGACGGTGTTTAGAAAGGATAGATTGCATGCAACCGGTGGTGGTGTGTTTGTCGCTGTTAGTAGTAGTTTATCCTGTAGTGAAGTAGAAGTGGATAGTTCCTGCGAATTATTATGGGTGGAGGTTACACTCAACAACCGAGGTAGGTTAATAATTGGCTCCTTTTACCGACCTCCCGACTCAGCAGTATTAGTGGCAGAACAACTGAGAGAAAATTTGGAATACATTTCACATAAATTTTCTCAGCATGTTATAGTCTTAGGTGGAGATTTCAACTTACCAGATATAGACTGGGACACTCAAATGTTTAGGACGGGTGGTAGGGACAGAGCATCGAGTGACATTATACTGAGTGCACTATCCAAAAATTACCTCGAGCAATTAAACAGAGAACCGACTCATGGAGATAACATCTTGGACCTACTGATAACAAACAGACCCGAACTTTTTGACTCTGTAAGTGCAGAACAGGGAATCAGTGGTCATAAGGCCGTTGCAGCATCCCTGAATATGGAAGTAAATAGGAATATAAAAAAAGGGAGGAAGGTGTATCTGTTTAGCAGGAGTAATAGAAGGCAGATTTCAGACTACCTAACAGATCAAAATGAAAATTTCTGTTCCGACACTGACAATGTTGAGTGTTTATGGAAAAAGTTCAAGACAATCGTAAAATGCGTTTTAGACAGGTACGTGCTGAGTGAAACTGTGAGGGACGGGAAAATCCCACCGTGGTTCAACAACAAAGTTAGGAAACTACTGCGAAAGCAAAGAGAGCTTCACTCCAAGTTTAAACGCAGCCAAAACCTCTCAGACAAACAGAAGCTAAACGATGTCAATGTTAGTGTAAGGAGGGCTATGCGTGAAGTGTTCAGTGAATTCGAATGTAGAATTCTATGTACTGACTTGACAGAAAATCCTAGGAAGTTCTGGTCTTACGTTAAATCAGTAAGTGGCTCGAAACAGCATATCCAGACACTCCGGGATGATGATGGCATTGAAACAGAGGGTGACACGCATAAAGCTGAAAAACTAAACACCTTTTTCCAAAGCTATTTCACAGAGGAAGACCGCACTGCAGTTCCTTCTCTAAATCCTTGCACAAACGAAAAAATGGCTGACATCGAAATAAGTGTCCAAGGAATAGAAAAGCAACTGGAATCACTCAACAGAGGAAAGTCCACTGGACCTGATGGGATACCAATTCGATTCTACACAGAGTACGCAAAAGAACTTGCCCCCCTTCTAACAGCTGTGTACCGCAAGTCTCTAGAGGAACGGAATGTTCCAAATGATTGGAAAAGAGCACAGGTAGTCCCAGTCTTCAAGGAGGGTTGTCGAGCAGATGCGCAAAACTATAGGCCTATATCTCTGACGTCGATCTGTTGTAGAATTTTAGAACATGTTTTTTGCTTGTGTATCATGTCGTTTTTGGAAATCCAGAATCTACTCTGTAGGAGTCAACATGGATTCCGGAAACAGCGATTGTGTGAGACCCAACTCGATTTATTTGTTCATGAGACCCAGAAAATATTAGATAAAGGCTCCCAGGTAGATGCTATTTTCCTTCACTTCCGGGAGGCGTTCGATACAGTTCCGCGCTGTTGCCTGATAAACAAAGTAAGAGCCTACAGAATATCAGACCAGCTGTGTGGCTGGATTAAAGAGATTTTAGCAAACAGAACACAGCATGTTGTTATCAATGGAGAGACATCTACAGACATTAAAGTAACCTCTGGCGTGCCACAGGGGAGTGTTATGGGACCATTGCTTTTCACAATATACATAAATGACCTAGTAGATAGTGTCAGAAGTTCCACGCGGCTTTCTGCGGATGTTGCTGTAGTATACAGAGAAGTTGCAGCATTAGAAAATTGTAACGAAATGCAGGAAGATCTGCAGCAGATAGGCACTTGGTGCAGGGAGTGGCAACTGACCCTTAACATAGACAAATGTAATGCCCGAATACATAGAAAGAAGGATTCTTTATTGTATGATTATATGATAGCGGAACAAACACTGGTAGCAGTTACTTCTGTAAAATATCTGGGAGTATGCATATGGAATGATTTGAAGTGGAATGATCATATAAAATTAATTGTTGGTAAGGCGGGTACCAGATTGAGATTCATTGGGAGAGTCCTTAGAAAATGTACTCCATCAACAATGGAGGTGGCTTACAAAACACTCATTCGACCTATACTTGAGTATTGCTCATCAGTGTGGGATCCGTACCAGATTGGGTTGATGGAGGAGATAGAGAAGATCCAAAGAAGAGCAGTGTGTTTCGTCACAGGGTTATTTGGTAACCGTGATAGGGTTACGGAGATGTTTAGCAAACTCAAGTGGCAGACTCTGCAAGAGAGGTGCTCTGCATTGCGGTGTAGCTTGCTCACCAGGTTTCGAGAGGGTGAGTTTCTGGATGAGGTATCAAATATATTGCTTCCCCCTACTTATACCTCCCAAGGAGATCACAAATGTAAAATTAGAGAGATTTAAGCACGCACGGAGGCTTTTCGACAGTCGTTCTTCCCGCGAACCATACGCGACTGGAACAGAAAAGGGAGGTAATGACAGTGGCACGTAAAGTGCCCTCCGCCACACACCGTTGGGTGGCTTGCGGAGTATAAATGTAGATGTTGATGCAGACAGGTTGGTAGCACACCTCCAACTGGTTCCCTTCTAACCAACACACGATCATTACTGGCACCTAGACTGAACCAGCTTTCATCAGAAAACACTTACCTCTCAGTAGTACCAAGTGACTGTGCAGAGCCCGGTCTTCTTGCAACCATACATTCCTGTGACTACCACTGCCAGCAATCATGTACATGGCTACATTCCTGCAAAGTCTTACTGCAGCAGCACAGAGGAAACATCCAGCTTCTCATAGGCCTTGTTGCACACACTTGTTCCAAATCAGTGAGGGGGTGGATAATGGCATCATTGTTGCTTTAGACATTCTTGACTAACGTGAACTCACCATGTCCAATCTCAGAGGTAATTAACACTTTTGACCATTACAGTGATTATTTAAAGCAAACCTGATTTGCATCCTCATAGTGGTGCTACTAGTGCCACTCTTCTGCAGCCATCACCTTTTCAACTTTTGTTTATGTTGCTCCTTCATGTGATTTTTTCCCCTCACTCTCTTTTCCTTCTTTGTTCATGCAATATGTTATGGTATGTTACTTTGACCTGTCCAGCAGCACTTGTACACCCTGCACTAAATGCTAACACTGTACTGATAAAAATACAATACACTAAAACTACATAGAAAATGAAAAACATAGCTCATGGCCACCATTTGAACATATTACCCAAGTATCCAGATTCAAAAAGACTGAAAAATCCTTGTTTGTACAAGTCAGATGGCAGTGTTCTCTGTATGAAAATTGGTAGTGTGTTGTAAGCAGGCTCTGTGTAGGTAACCATTTACCATGAAAAATACCAACATAATGCAGTAAACATCAAGTTTAGCAGCTTTTCTTCCAAATAGCTGCATTCTTTCCAATTTACTTCATCAGATTTAGCTTTCTTAAGTACAAATTGCATCGTGTAGTATAGTGACAGTTTATTGTTAATACAGTGCAGCCTACAGATGGAGTTTCTGTTATTTCCTCATCTGGTCTTTTGTTAATGCTTACCTTTACATGTTCCGTCCCCCAAATATTTTCCTTCTTGATCTGATCTACAGAACACAATTCATGAATGAAATAAATCTAAAAATGTCCAACATTTGCCATTTGTCTATGTTAGCAAACAATTATCCACTGTCGAGCTTCAAAGTCAAAAGACTATGGAGATATGCATGTACATTTAGAATGCATAAGCTGAATAAACTGCTCCTAGCTGACCTTCACAGCCGAAAATATCAAGGTGTCATGTAGTTTGTGGAAAATTGATACAATATGGGTAGCATTTATAACTTTTTGTTCCACTACACGTATAAAAAGAGGTAATACAATTCTTAAACACTATGAATGTCAATGCAGTAATTTATGTGGACAGAAACTTGAAAGTCAGATATCTTATTATCTTTTTAGTTTCATTTTTCTACAACGGTTTGCAATGGTCAGCAATTCTTCTCTGTATTGCAAGTCTCTAAATAAAGTTGAAATATGCAATTTTGTGTTGTTTATTTTGTTTTTGTATATTTTTTGTTGTGAAAGAACATGAGAACCTTTCCTCGATTGGCCACTACAGTGGTACTTGGAAAAAAGTCTCCCAACAAATTGTTGTTGTTGTGGTCTTCAGTCCTGAGACTGGTTTGATGCAGCTCTCCATGCTACCCTATCCTGTGCAAGCTTCTTCATCTCCCAGTACGTATTGCAGCCTACATCCTTCTGAATTTGCTTAGTGTATTCATCTCTTGGTCTCCCTCTACGATTTTTACCCTCCATGCTGCCCTCCAATACAAATTATAGAGCACATTTGTCAACGGTACATCTTTCTGTCCTAGATGTTCTCTCTTCATTTGGATCAGTTTTTATTATTTGTCTTACCAGAGTCAAAAGATGCTCTGCTAGTGGCATGTTTTACTGTGTTACTGGTGAGAGAACAGCACAAAAATTTAAAATTACCTTGCCAGAACATGAAACACAAAATATATGTACCGTATTGTTGTTGCAAGTAGAAATGAAGCCAAACTTTCGTTGCATGTCAGAATTGTAATTTGCAACTCAAGATGTGTGTGTGTGTGTGTGTGTGTGTGTGTGTGTGTGTGTGTGTGTGTGGTGCGGGCTTTTCATATTTTTGTGTCATTAACTGAATGAAGGAAACCATAGCTAATAAAAATCTGGATGGTGTAATGCAACAGACTGAGGCTCGTGTGCTGAAAATATGTTACATGCAACTAACACAAATCGACACCTTTGTACAGCCTACTTCATTATTTGCAGTTAATCTTTCATTTCTTGTATTATTTCACACTATTATATTATTGTTACCCAGTTATGCACATTTTTCCATAAATTTTCTTCTATTTACATTCATTATTCTGTAAATGAAATGACTGACCTTATCAAATACCAACAGGATTGCACAGAACATTGTATTGCTAATATCTCACAAATTATGTGATTTTCTGATAAAGATTTATTATCTTGAAAAGTTTTTTTTTACTGGAAAGAACAACAGGCTATTAATTAATATTCTAATTCTTGTGGGTGACTGTTAAGGCCCAAAGTACATAAGAGAATTTCATCAAAAAAGGGATAAAAGTCATCATTGCAATTGTTGTCAGCCTAAATTCCAAGCAAACTTTAATGTGTATTTTGTAAGGAAATCATTTGCATTATAAAACTGTGAGTATACCACACATATTAACAAAGAAGTAAACACTACTCTGAATTTTAGATTATGGAAGTGACTATGGCTAAACCATGTGGTTCAGTGTGCTTAGCACTTTTGCCACAATTCTTGTTCACTCTGACACAGATATGTCTTTATTTTGGTGCAACTTTTGGTAAGTCTGGCTGTTAGTGAATAGTTTTGTAACTAAGATGTGAGAAGGGAAGAAACTACAAATAAACCATGAATGTTCAACTTTTTGGTGATTAGAACGCTATTTCTAATGATGTACAGATGCAACAAATTCCAATAGAATCACAACAACACTTTTTTGCATTGAAGAAAAATGATGTGGTAATTTGCTCAACAAGCATCACCTATTTATTATTTATCCAGGTAAGTATTTTGAATATTACTGAATTGTCTCCTGCTCCAAAACTTACATCTTTTGTAGCTGTCTCTGAAAATTAATGAGAAGACAGCAGTTTATGAATTTAACATTTACAAGCAGATTATGTCTTAGATGTGAGCAGGAACATATCTGTGGGCAGTTGAGGATTTAAATCTGCAGTTTTTGAGTGGGGCTACAATTCCTTAATTATTGTGAGATGTGCCATCTCACCTGGTTTCACGGCAAGCATTACACCAGTCAATAAATTTAATTTCTCTGTGTACCAGCATGAGTGCATTGTTGTTGATTGGATGAGAAGCCAGGGAAAGAAGCTGTTGCTTGACAACCAGTTTTCCCTGAAACCCTTGGACCCAATTTAATGTTTTTTCACTTGTACAAGTACCTTAGTCTGACAATCAGGTATATTTTTATTTTGAACCTATACTGTTTTGATAGAATAAATTTATTAAAAGGTAACCACTGTTTCAACAACAGTAAGCATTGGTCAGTTTAGAGCTTTTGGTATGGATGAAATGCAGTATGAAACCCGTCCCCTTCAGCCTTTATTAACAATACTTGAGAGTTTGAATAAACTGTCCCCTCTGGCACTTGTGGAGTTGTCACTGGAGTTAAGCTTTCTCAAAATGGACATAAAATGACATCAAGATAAACTGAATCTTCAACAAAAGTATCTGAATAGACACTCAACAGTTTTCAGTTTTTCACACAACCTATGACAAGAGAGCTTGTTTTTTTTTTTTCTTTTTTTTCTACACATTTCATAAGGTTTTCTGCCAGAAATGTGGAATATTACAGGATGCCTCAAACTTTCCTGTTGAACATTTGTGTTCTAAAGCTAAATCACCAAACAGCAATATGGAAAGGATAGATGGCTACTCACCACATAGAGGAGATACTGAGTTGCAGATAGGCACAATGAAAAAGACTGCTAAAATATTAAGCTTACAAACAAAGTCCTTCTTCTGAAATATAAAACACCCACACAAGCACATCTCACATCTTACACAGACCACTGTTTCTTGGTGGTAGAAAAATTGGCCACATTTTTTTGTGACTTGTGCTCATGTGAATATGTATGTTTTCTCATACAGAAGAAGGACTTTGTCTGAAAGCTTAATATTTTTGCAGTCTTTTTCACTGTGGCTGTATGCGACTCAATTCCTTCTCTAAGTGGTGAGTAGCAATCTATCCTTTCCATATTGTAGTTATTCTATCCTTGACTTTCCATTGTTTAAGCAATCAAAAACCAGTTTACACAGAGAGAATTTTTTTTCTTTTTTTTTGCAAAAAAAAATACTTTTTCTTCTTTCACAAGAGTTTCACCGCCATTTCTTTTTTTAGATTCTGCAACACTCTAGACTATACCTCTCACAAAAGCAAAATGTGTTTGATATGCACTGATGTAAATGGCAAAGGCTTGTTGTTTTGAGCAAGTGATACCTCCAGGATTTTCTCCTTTGTACAACACTGAAATTTCTTTTATCTATAGAAATTTTCTTCACTTACTTAGAAGAGAAAAGCAATCAGAATAATACTCTGATAGCGGTTCTACACAACAATTATATGGAAATTGAAGCTGAAAACAAAAGAGAAAACAATGCGTGTACACAAATACTTCAAGAAGTGCAAGTTTAGAATAGGTGCTGGGGGATTCAGACATAACTGCAGCTATCCACTTTAACAAATTTACACTACATGGGTACCTTAAAGTCAGAACAGCTAAAGCTGCCTACTAAACTAAGAGGTAGGGAAGGCGTGTATAACCACATTAACAGCATTTGAGCATAGATAACAGTAATCATATAACCTGGGTAACAGTTCAGTGTCAAAGGGCTAACAACATTTGAGACAGATTCTGAAATATGTTCATCAGCTGCTTGAACAGAAGCAGGCCACTAAAAGATACAATTAGGTTTCTAGATTTTCCCATTTTTTAAGAATATTTCATCTGGAGAAAATAAATACAACCTCTGACAACAAAGTTCGGTGAATTAAGCCAGAACTGTCAAACCGGCGACTCACAATGCTGCACCTGCATTGCAGCTAGTGTTGACAACCTGCCCCCACTGTAGTTCAGTTGAGCATCATGTTTGTTCCATGTTAGACCTGTTGGATGAAGTGATTGTTTAGTGCATTGGTTCTGAACTGAGAACAGGACATTAAATGAGCCCAAGGAGCAATTTAAAGTTTTGTTTTAAGCTTGACAAGACATCAAAAGAAATGCACGCAATGTTGGTATGTGTTTATGGGAATCAAACAATGTCCATGAAGTGTGTACATGAGTGGTTCACCCATTTTCAAGGAGTCCGGGAAATTGTTTCTGACAAGCCACATAGTGGGCGATCAGCGATGTTGAGAAAATGAGGACATTAATCATGAATGGCCATCATTTAACTGCTCACATGATAGTGGATGAACTGCAGATGAACCGTGAATCCATGCAACAAATCCTTACCCAGGAGTTAGGAAAGAGGAAAATGTGTTGTCTTGTGTCACATCACTTGACTGACAATCAGAAGCAAGCACATTTAGAGGCTTTATAGGATTTTGTTGAAACAGTGGATGTGACACCCAGTTTCTTGAACCATATTGTCATTGAGGAAGACACCTGATGTCTCTGGTATGACCCTGAAACAAAATGGCAAAATGCGGAGTGGCATTTTCTGACATCGCCTTGCCAGAAAAAGGTCAGAGCCACAAAATCATGCATCAAAACGAAACTCATCACCTTTTTCAATAGTCAAGGCATTGTTGTTGTTGTTGTGGTCTTCAGTCCTGAGACTGGTTTGATGCAGCTCTCCATGCTACTCTATCCTGTGCAAGCTTCTTCATTTCCCAGTACCTACTGCAACCTACATCCTTCTGAATCTGCTTAGTGTATTCATCCCTTGGTCTCCCTCTACGATTTTTACTCTCCACGCTGCCCTCCAATACTAAACTGGTGATCCCTTGATGCTTCAGAACATGTCCTACCAACCGATCCCTTCTTCTAGTCAAGTTGTGCCACAAACTTCTCTTCTCCCCAATCCTATTCAATACTTCCTCATTAGTTTTGTGATCTACCCATCTAATCTTCAGCATTCTTCTGTAGCACCACATTTCGAAAACTTCTATTCTCTTGTTGTCCAAACTATTTATCGTCCATGTTTCACTTCCATACATGGCTACACTCCATACAAATACTTTCAGAAATGACTTCCTGACACTTAAATCTATACTCGATGTTAACAAATTTCTCTTCTTCAGAAAAGCTTTCCTTGCCATTGCCAGTCTACGTTTTATATCCTCTCTACTTCGACCATCATCAGTTATTTTGCTCCCCTAATAGCAGAACTCCTTTACTACTTTAAGTGTCTCATTTCCTAATCTAATTGAACCGTGCGACTGCTACGGTCGCAGGTTCGAATCCTGCCTTGGGCATGGATGTGTGTGATGTCCTTAGGTTAGTTAGGTTTAAGTAGTTCTAAGTTCTAGGGGACTAATGACCACAGCAGTTGAGTCCCATAGTGCTCAGAGCCATTTGAACCATTTTGAACCTAATCTAATTCCCTCAACATCACCCGAATTAATTCGACTACATTCTATTATCCTTGTTTTGCTTTTGTTGATGTTCATCTTATATCCTCCTTTCAAAACACTATCCATTCCATTCAACTGCTCTTCCAAGTCCTTTGCTGTCTCTGACAGAATTACAATGTCATCAGCGAACCTCAAAGTTTTTATTTCTTCTCCATGGATTTTAATACCTACTCGAATTTTTCTTTTGTTTCCTTTACTGCTTGCTCAATATACAGATTGAACAACATCGGGGAGAGGCTACAACCCTGTCTCACTCCCTTCCCAACCACTGCTTCCCTAGCAAATTCCTACCTGAGGGATGGATGTTAAACACTGCACGGTACGTTGAAATTTTGACTCTTTTCATGCAACGTCTACACAGGGTATGACCTCAGTGTACACAACAAGGTTCCTGGTTTTTTGTTCATGACAATGCTCACCCAATATTGTCAAACAGTTCCTGGCAAGAAAAAGTGTGCAACTTGAACATACACCATACTCGCTGGGTCTCAATCCTCCAGAGTTCTTCCTATTCCCTCGACTCAAACTCGTTTTGAAAGGAAAGAGATTTGATGATATTCCTGACATCCAACAAAACATGACGCAGCTTTTGAACACCATCCCAAAGGAAGATTTCATGCAAAGTTTCCAGGACATGTATTGCAGAACTCAGTGGTGCATAGTTGTGGGAGGTGACTATTTCAAAGTACAGTAAGGTAACTATAGTTCATAGATCATCTACATTAATGTTGCAGGACTGTTCACTTAACTTGATTGTCAGAGGTTGTATTGGAAGTTAGAACAATTCAATATTTTTAACTTGCCCTCTGTACACTTTGAACCATTTGCTCAGTGTCTAGGAAGCAAATGTACCTGTTCAGTCTCAAGTACTATCAGCTTCAGTATTAAACTCTACAAATATAGAAGATGCTCATGCATTTACACTGGATAAATATCTGTAAACAGTGTAATATTTCTCTTTGTTGTTCTGCAAGGTTGACACTTTTGTATATATGTAATAAACCTAATTTTGACACTCACCTTTTTATGAAGACATGTATGTAATGATAAAGGCTCCTAATTCTTCATAGGAAGATGTGATTGGTTTGGTACTTCTTTTTCAGCACACTGAACACTGATCAGTCAAAGATAGTTTGTTTTATTCATTTTCATTCTCCTTCATATAAATTTAATAAATTGCAATATTGTTATAACATTCATATACAAAACCTCAAATTAATACAGTTTTGCTACACATCTGACCAATCATCATTTTGTTTTAATTTAATGTAAGTATTAAGCATAGGAAAATAGAAATAGTATTGAATATCTGTGCCAGGAAAGTTCTAAATATAAGCAAGTTTTATTTAAATCTTAGTCTGAAATTTGTCACCAAGACTTTTCAAAGAGATGGGCATTTTATACACTGCTCAAAGGAAAGTATTTCTCAGTGAATTCCAGGTAAAAATCAGAGGAATTATTTAGAATGTTTACATCATAATCTGTTAATTATACTCTGCAAATCACTTCATTGTCTTGCACATTAAAAAAACTCAGCAATGAAATCTCCACTGGATCTTAATCAGCCACAAACCACTGTTTTTTAAATTTATATTTTAATATCAAAAACAAGACTTTTTACAGTTATAAGATACATGAGTTGTATTTTTTTAGAATATATACTGTTTCAGCATCTTAACTACCGATATAATGTAAACAAACTTCTCATTCTGCATATTTTATTTCTTACTGTGCACATTTTCTGTAATCCTGATCTGTCTTCAAACCAAGAAATACTTATTTCATGTCTGTGCGATTTGACTGTACCACAATCACAAGATCTGCTATTTTATGACAGAATTATGACTTATTCTTATAATTTAGTTCTATGTTTACTGCAGATTAAGTTATTTAAAAGAAATTTTTGTATAAACAAATATCTGCATTGAATCAAAACATAATAGTATGACTAATGAAAATAGAAATACCAGCTGTGATATAACAAGTATGTGGCATAAAGCTTGTGTTGTAATATCACTTAATACTACGTGAAGATAACCTGCTTCCAGAATGTTTATGAAGTGAAACATATCATATTAACTAGTCATCCATTTTCCAAATATCGAACAATAAATGATTTAAATACATCTTATGTCGTAATGTAAATGATGTGAGCTAAACACTTATTTCAGTAAGTTATACTCTCAAGATTTCAAATTTGTGGCTAGACATATTCAATATCTCACTCACTAAGGTTCATATTGAATTATTATGTAACAATGTCAGCTGTCACTTATGCAAGTTTCTTGTGATCACATTAACACAGGTTATCAAACAGGGCTCACATTTTTTAAAAGTCACTTTATGAAGTTTACAAGCAGGAAATGAAGTTCACCAACCCAGCCAAAAATATGAATAAAATCAAAATTCAAAACTTTAGTAAAACAGTTCTGGAGTAGGTTATCTTATTCCCTTCTACAGTCACAATAGCCATAATAATAAAGCACAGAAAGCATTACAGTGTTAGTTGAAGTGTTTACTGAGGTCTCAGAAGTATGTGTGACAAGTTATGGTAGAGTCTCATTTGACAATAATCAAATTACAAAACAATTATACCTGTATCATACCTTAACTGAAATTTAATATTCTACGAGTTTAACTGCTGCAGTTGTGTTCGTCTCTCTTGCCCACTTACGAGCTTAAGAGTTTTCATCATTTAAAAATAAAGAACTGTTAACCACTAAGAAACCATACACCCATAAAAAGATTTCCGACACTATATTATATGACATTTACTGGCATTTAAAAAGCCATCACGGAATAGGCACAAAAATATAAGCACTAATTTATTGCTGTCAGCAATGGTTCCTGACTCTTAATAAAACTTAACACTGCTGATGGCAATGAGGTTCTCAGTACATTATCAAAGTTGTATTTCATATACATCATTCCACACAGGAATTGCTTACATGATTTCAGTGAGATTATTGCAAAATCCAAAACTTGAGAAAAGTATATCTACTTATTAACTACCCTCTGACATGTAAAATAAAACTTACAAACAAGTGTAGAAAAATTGTAACAGATGTGTCAAATGCAATATGAGGGAAAGATTTTCTGCCATATTTGACCAATATAAACTGATAGTAAAAGAAACTATTACTATCCAAAACTGAGCTGATTTTTCTTCCACTTGCCGCAATGATAATTCTATGCACAATGAAGCAAATTTAAAGTGTTCTATATGAATCAAAATATTGACAATATGGTCTCATATTATTATTTTCTTCAACTTAACAATCATAATAACATACAGTTATATAAAAATATCCACACAATTGCGCCAAAACATTGCATATCATTAACTTCATATTGTCAGGTTGTTTACAAATATACTGCAATGAGTTAAGGATATCTGACCAAAAATCTCTCATGCATGCACGAAATCATCATTTCTGGCATGCACAATCCTTGAAAAGATTCTTTTTGATGCCTTTTCTAAGTTCTGCTGGCAAAGACATTGCCTCAAAGTGCTGACACAAAAGCCTCAAAACACACACTGATGGTTTCTCACAGAATCAGTGCCACTGGATTCTTATTAATGTAATATTAACAATGTGTCACTTAAATATGTACATTCAATTATATACAAATATTTTCCAGCTCTCAGTCTTTTCACATTTATAATGTAGCACATGTAGCATGGAGATTGAACTAATACATGAAACAGAGATTCTTAGCACTAATTTGTACAGGCCGGATTAAACTATATGCACATTAAACAATACTGGAAGTTTTGGGTGGGTTGACATTTGTTTAACGTGATGCAGTCAGGAGAATAAAATGTCCCATTTTCAAGTCTAACAGAGTATTCACTGCACTGAAATATACATAATTCTGAGCTTTTCTTATCTAAATTCTATTGGGTAGTGCTTCACAAAAATTATAGTTTGTGGCAGGTTTCTGAAACTCTGCATTTTATACACCTGACTCCATGTCTTAAGATTTTACACTCTTGGTTATCAATGTGCCTATTTTAGAAAGCACAAAGTTTTTATCTGCTGACTATTCAGCACCGACGTTTAAGCACTCCTATTAGAGTCACTTAGATGCAACATATGAAAGTTTCATAATTTACCATACCACATACATGTAAGGCAATCTTTGCTACAAAAGCTCTGTGATTCTGAGTGGAATGTATTAAACTTCCATCTGACATTAGAGTAGCTAATTTAGAACAATGTAGGTAAATCATGAACTTGCTTTTATAACCTCCTACAAATAGCTGCCTTTGTTAAGTTTCTTGCAATTCATCTCTAGGATAATAGTGCCACTGATCAATTCTAAAAACTAGTCTTCATTTCCTGCTTTGTCAAGTTCATCTTTAAAAAAAATCGCACATCTGTTCCCACAACCACAATCACCACTAGCAGAAACTGATCACAGATCACTATACACTTTTTTGTGTAACAAAGACTTCTTCTGTAGTATTTATTTCATATTGTTCTGTATTACTATGGAAAATGGTGCTCTCAATTACAGAAGTCTACATCTTTTTAACTTTCTTGAGGACATTTCTCAATAGAGTCTTGGTTACTCTAGTGGCATGGGTCTGCACCAAAACAGATACCAAAGATTTCTGCTAAATGTATGTCTTTTTTACTTTCTGTATTGGTTTGTTTTCAGCTGAAGAGTTGGCATTTTTTCCATTTGCATTCTTTGGTGGGACATTGAGCACAAGATTTATGGCTGCCTTGTTATTGGCACAGGGTGGAAGATAGGGTGAGTCTGCATTCAGACCAGCCTCAGTGAGCCTGAAAATAATACATCTGATTAGTTTACTAGCAAGATAATTACAAATGTTCAAGCATGCTTCCTCAACATGCAGATGTTGTAGGGGCTACATAGAATGAGATATCTCCTTTACATCTTTAGCAAATGGCGATTTTACTGCTTCTACATTTTAATCCACAGTTCCTATAACATGAAGAACACTGCAGGCTACTGAAGAAAGTAAAGCCAAGCATTTATGGAGAGAGAGAGAGAGAGAGAGAGAGAGAGAGAGAGAGAGAGAGAGACTGTAAAAACGACAAAGTGCCTACATATTAGAAATTAATCATCTATTGTCTGAGTGAACTGTGCACTGATGCAGTTTAACTACTCTGGTGATAAATACTGAGAACAATTTTGTGAAAGTTTATGACGTCAGTCATGTTTTGTATACATACTGACATACATAGTTCACAATATTGTGAATAATAAGCAAAAATATGTAGGTCCTCAACAAGTATTTGACAACATATAGGATGCAAAAAATAAACAGTCTTCTATTCAACAAACTATGACGAACACCCATTGAACTACGCTACTTAAATGCTCTGAACCGTGCTGATACTGTAATCAGATAGTAATTTATCGGACGAAGGAAATTCTGTGTTTATAACTTTCCTTACATTGTTGTATGCTGTCCTTCCCAAATTTCTGTTATCACATTTCTTCCGCTCCCTGTGCTTGTTAGTCTCATCTGTAAGGTCTTCGTATTGCAGAAGAGCTGAAACCAGCACAGGATCTGAGGGTGTAGTATGAAACAGTTGTTAGCTGTCTATCACTAACAGCTTCATAATCATTTTAGAAAGAAAAGTTTCAGCCACACAATATTTTATCAGTGATTGCAGTGCATAGTTCACTCATTTTACATCATTTCCAGATTTCACTTTTAAAACAGGATAATGTTCCAGTCAGCATGCATTTAGATAACGCAACCAAAATTGTAATTTGAAAATGAAAAATTGTGTGTGAAATAGAAAATATCAAGATTTCTGTCTCACTATAAGTTCTACCTGTTATGATTATAAAAAGATCATCTTATACTGAAATATAAGTTTACTTCTTCTGTTGGGAAAATAAAAGTAAACAATTCAGAAACTACAGAGTATCATAATAACAGAGAATTCAATAAGTACATATGAACAAACAAAAGTAAATGGAAAAAGACAGTTACATTCAATGAAAACCAAGTTTATTTTCTGTTTCGGTATTCACTGCATGGCAGACTGATGGTTCATTATATTCCAAGTCCAGTTTTATGATTTACAAATGTTTTACAGATATATTACCAATAATATTATGAAAAGGATAGCTTGTCACTCACCATATAGAGCAGACACTGAGACACAGACAGGCACAACAAAAAATTGCTATATATTTTGAGCTTTTGGCAAAAAGGCCTTCCTCTAAAGTGCAAAAACACACAAATATTTACATGAGCACAACTCACACACACGTAAGTCTCAGTGGCTACTGACAGTGGCCATGTGGGTGTGAGCTGTGTTTGTGTAAATGTGTGTATGTTTTCCACTTTATAGCACAGCCTTTTGGCCAAAATCTCAAATATATAGCAGTTTTGCTGTGCCTTTCTGTGACTCAGTGTTCTGAGTAACAACATATCCTTTTCATAATACTGTCATTATTTCATCCTAGATTTCCCATTGTTTAAAAAATATTAATTTTGCAAAAGAAAATTTCTGCAAGAAACCTCAAGTTGCTTAGTGCTACTATTAATATATGTCAAATAGCTGTATTTACTGATAAAATGGAGGAAGAAGGGCAGACAGTCACATGTAAAGTTAACATATCCTCAGTCTTTTGGAACCAGATATCTTTTACTGGAAGCCAGAGAAAATAATATACAAGGACAGTTCTGAAAAGTCAAAAATGGCCATTTGCTTTGAATATTTTTCCCTGTCTCCTTGTCTCAAGCAGTGGCCTATGGTTCCAAAAGCTTGAGAGCCTGTTAGCTTTTTCCACTAGTATCTTCTACTAAAATACCAGCAGCTGTTTTGATGAATACAGCTGTTTCTATCTTACAAATAGTCTGAACTTTCATTTAATGACTAGTTTCTAAAGTTTTGATTATCATCTGCAATAATTGTGAAGTATAAAGAACGTGCTACAAATGAAAACAACATAGACTGAAAATAGAGTGAAGTTCTTATTAGGGAAATGAGATAGGGTAGCGACTAGCCTACCTATTTAGCTGATGGCGTTGATCTGGAAAAGGCATATCTGTGTAATCCTCTCCCCTGCATCGCCGAGAAAAAAGAAATCCAGAGATGAAGCCAACAACTAGAGCTCCAAGGCATGATGTAACTATAGCAATAGTCAGAGTCTCCGCTGTATAAATAGGCAACTTTTCCTGGGAGGAAGGCAGCTTTGAACCTGGAAAAGGTACGATAAATCATCAATTGTGAAGCTCATATCATCACACCTTCAGTAATCATTCTGAGTATATGGAAAAAAAACTACTCGCAACACAGAAAGTCCTTTGATTACGTCCCAATTCACTGGTATATAATTAGGAAAAACATTACAGCTAGTCGTACAAATTAATGAAGTCCCTCCTCAAAAAATGGCTCAGAGAACCTAACAAATCATATCTGATTACATTACACAGCATACAATATTTTCTACAGTTTTCTTGGAAACATACCTGCATGATTTATTTCAGCCAGGGTATTAGGAATGACGTTGCTGTCATCTACTCCAATAACAATCTCGTTGTCAATTTCAGGTTCAAATTCAGCCTGGTGGATTGAATGAACGGGATCGCCTGCCAGAGGTGAACACGCAGGTTAAGAAACACACCATAAAGATTGGGACACTGTTCATTTAAAAAAAAGTTGCCTTCTACTGTATTATGGAACAGTATTATCCTCTTATAGCAACCAAATCCTGTACCACTTTAAAGCACAACAGCATGTACCACAAATATCTTCTTATATACCAAAAAATTTCTTTTTAGTTTTTTAAATAATCAGTGATCCCATCTTTAAGCAAACTACGTGAGTGTGGAACTAAACAACAAAGGCAGAGAACAGGACATGTGATATTAGTATTTCAGCTTGTGAAAAGTTTTGGTCAGATGACATACATGAAGAGAAAACAATTGTTCTGTCAAAGAAGATGTAAATTTTTTTTGTTTATATCTTCAGTGACTGATTTGACTCCAGAGAGAATAAGATGATTTTTCCCACATTTTATGAAAAACTGTGATCTCTTAATTATTACACCAGTGACAACAGCAGTCAACAGTTTTCTGATATAAAGCAGTATGATCTATCATACAGTAACCAGAAAAGAACACAGAGATTTGAATACTGTATTATCGTGATAGTACTTGCAAATATTACTAATAGACTAGCTACAATTTTCAATTACAAGGCAAAGATTTGTTGCAGATAATCAGATGGTGACACTGGACTGATTCTGAGCACATTTTGTAGTTTTAATATGAATTGAGTGTAAATGATGATTTACCAGTAAACAGAATCATGTTCTTAAAACAGAGCTCAAATACACAAAATTGGTGATTTAAAAAAGCGTGAATTGAATATTTTTATCTTATGAATGTATTGTCACTGTGCAGAGACAGTCTGATGTTTGAGAATATGTCTAATTTACTTTCCTTGGGTGTTTAGTACTGAATATATTTTTTCCATAATGCATGGTGTGTATTCTTTAAGCAACAGCTTATAATAATTTTGGGATGGGAAATTTCTACAAAGTATGTTAAGATCCATAAAAAACAGAACTTCAAAAACCAATTTCAGCTCGGAAACCCAAGTGGCACTTGTTTGTAGACAGCTAGTATAATGCAATGTTTAAAATCTCTCTGCATGTCATATAACCAAAATTAAATGTATGACCTCACTAAATATTGAACTTCATTTTGATTTAAAAGAAATGGCTTACTGTGGAGCAAACACTTATATGTTTACTAGCCAAAACTATTCTGTGCAATGTTCAACAAAATGGATCATGTACATCATGAAGATTTCAGAAATTTAAATACAGGAATATGGTTTTTATGGGTATTCAGAAACATTGGCAAATTGTGTGAGTAAAACCTTACAAATATGTTATAAGGGCAAACACTATGTACATAAGCATTTTCCAGCTGACTTTACAATATTAGTCTGTGAAGTGCAATATGTTTAGTGAATACACGCATTTCAAGCAAAGTATGTAATAGATATGAAAACTGCAGACATGCATAAGAATGAAAATAGAATTCACATGCAGTTAGAAATTTGAAAGTAATGTGATCATACAGCTTTACCAAAGCAATATAGATGGCTGGCAGATCCCGTTCCAGAGTGAGGGAACTTGGAAAGTACAAAATTTAGTGTTTATTATCTCCACTAGCTGCACACTTATCCAAAAGGACATTGGAACATTAATTTCTTAATATTTTGGCAAATGATAGTGTACATTGTACTATATATAGACTGACCATCCCAAATACAATTTTCAGGAAATTATTTCACCTAAAACTTCTAAATTTTCTTTTGTGAAGTTTTTATTTATTTATTTATTTATTTATTTTTATTTTTTTCCCTCTGACTGTTACTATCATACATATGGACAGTGTAACCACTACCCCATTTACATCATATTGAAATTCAGTTGACCTGTTATTTACTTCAATTCCTTTGCATAAGGAATGATAGCATAAAGCCAACTTTCAAATGTAGTTTGCAGAGATGCATGTCACAGAAGATTACTATATTTAGTAAAGTAATGCTCATCCTCCACAACTAGTTTTTCACATATTATACTAGATGTTTCTCACCACCACTGCAAAATTAATTATTTAATATAATTTAATGTTTTCCTCTTCTTTGGAAAACTCAAATTCAAGACAATTATTCAACGAATGATAAAAGAGTAGATACAGAGAGGAATCTGAAATGGATAGTCTATATCACCTGCATTCTAGCATACGTGTGTGACAAAAGGCAATGTCATGTGAAGTGTGATTTAAACACAGATAGGAAACTTCAACTTTTCTTAAACTTTCATCCTATTTTCCATGTGCTATATAGAATCTCTGTTGATAGTAGCTATACTATCTGAGCACAGTGAAATGATAAGACTTTTGATGAACGAAGCAAAGATGGTTCTGACAATAGCAAAAATAGCTTTGTGAAAGTCTTTCACTCTATCAATTGTTGTTTCCGGCTGTAACGGGTAAATTCTATTCAGTATGTCCAAAAGAAAGTAACAGCCTGGACATGGACTAGTTCCCTAGCTTGTCTTAAGTTGGTGTTAACACCTTAAGAAGAAATAAAAGTAATGAAAAACTTGTATTTACCCCAGCAACAGAGTGTATACGAATGAACAAGGTTTTGTCAAGTGATGGGGCCTGAGAGGCCATTTTGTTTGAGGGGCTTCTCAAAGCTGTTAATCATATGATACTCAAGGGCTGGACAACAGTGTCAATAACAAACACTATGTATGCACTCTTTAAGGCCAGGATAGGCTTTGAGACTGCACAAGAGACAATATAAATTCACTTCCTCTATGAGGGTGTGGCTGGTCTACGCAAACATTAGGAATATTGATAATTTCTGCGAGTATGTGAAGCATACCACTGGGAATACTTTAGTTATGTCTACAGGATAGTTCTATTGTGATGGTTACAACCAACAAACAAGCTACACCTTAGTAACAAATGTTTATTTCCAATAAGGAAATAAGAACTTTCTGGAATAAAAATGCTTCTTATGGGGTTATAGCAACAAACACTTCCTACATTGTGAACATTTAAAGCTGGCCTTCTAAACGAATCACACTTGATAATAGCAATTATGTACCTATTTTTAAGTGTACCCCGCAGCCATATAAATGGTATTAAGTGTATCCAGCAAACTCTACAGCAGTCAGCCAGAACTGTCAGTAATGTGATCAAAATGCCTTGAAATGTTCTCTCTTATGTGAGAATAACAGTTGCATACCTCACTGAACAGTAGTGTGAACTGCAACAGGAGTGTAAATACTGTATGCACATGAAGAAAATATATTAATGGTATTAAAATTGAACAAGAATGCAAAAAGTAGAACTATCGGTATATTTCAGCATCTCTTGCTCCAAGGAAAAGCAAATTCTTTTTTCCTAATGAACTGCATATGTTTTGGTAGAATGTAACTACTAATGTTTTCATTATTATATGGATAACATATTGTAGAAATTAACAACAGCACCAGTTATTTTTGCGCTGCTGGTGTATGTTCAATTAGTTAATTAGTTATTATCGCTAACTATGCCTGTAAAAATGTTATCTGATTTTCTATAATTTCTCAGTCAGCACTGAAAATACAAGTGGGATTTATTATTTTATTGCCAATGTCTAATTTTTTAAGTATTTACAATTGTGGACTACAAATTTTTAATCAATGCCCTTATCACAAAGAATGTGGCAGCACTACTTAGAAATGGAGACAGGAGAAAATCGACAAACATTCTTTCTTGGATATTACACTTTCTGTGTGCCCTTGACCTGCATGAAGTATAGTTAATTAGCATATCAAAAATGTTAGATAGCTCCAGCCCAGACACCAGCTGTAAGCTGAGTGAGAGACAATTTGTGCACTGACCAGCGGCTGCGTCCAGCCTTTCTGCAGAGCTACTGCTGGGACACACACACGAACAGGGTGGACACGTTGTGCCCTCATCTGCCATGACCAATCACAGAAACTTAAAGTAACAGTACTGCTTACCAGCAAATAAAAATTTTTCTAAAGCCAATACAGGGCAAATTAAGTTAACACAACTTTAAAAATGATAGCTATCCCTATTAAACGAAAAATTATGTGAAACATTATGGTACACAAGAAATACAGTAACTACATTTTCCAGTTGAAATCAATAAGATATATCCAAATGTATTGAATAAGAACATAAACTTTCTTAAATATAATGAAATAAGCCCATAAGAAATAAGCTAATTTAGAAAAAAATCTGATTAATATTACATAACACACTGACATAAAATGCAAATAAAGAAGCAAATACTATGAGCAAGTGACACAAGAGATCAATTTGCCTAAAAACAAGTTAAGTGAGTAATCTAAAGGAAACATGCAACAGATGAAAGAAGTTACTCTCTTTTTTTAAGTTCTCCTTTCATGGAAAATGGAACTGTGGATAAACACTCCAAGTTAGTGTTAATCCCGTCTGTATGAAGACTAACTAAAAAAAAGAAGTTCTTTTTGTAAAATAGCTGGTTCTTCTTAAAAGTAAAATCCAAATAACAGTAACTTCTTTTTAGTCTGTTTCAAGTCAGATACACGTTGCACAAGTGGTTGCTCTATTGAGTATAAAATAATATATCATGATCTTCGTCATATGTAGTACTAAAAGTAATACTAAACAAGGACATAACAGATGCTTTGAAACCTTTGAAAATAAACTGAAAAATTAGCGCAAGGCAGTTCAGACAGAAAATACTACAAAATATTATTTTGATTCTGAAAAATTGCAATATTACAAAAGCAGACAATACATTTTCATAACAGACAGCAAGAAATATTCTCAAAAGACTTAAGGTCTGCACTTAAATCAGAATAGTAGTAAATAAACTGATAGGTAGTGTTACTATGCAGCTCATCCTTAATCTAATGTTATGTGTCTACAGAGAGGCTATAGTTCATGCCTTAGAAACATGCAGCATTTCACTAAATAAAATTGTTAATTGTAAACATACCAGAGCATTGAAGCTTAAAGTAAAGCACAACTTACCACTAGATTTTGTCGTCGGCTGAGTTGGTACAGGAGAAGCAACGATTTCTGTAAGGAAAAGCGGGTTGCATACTCAGCGCAGAGGAAGCAATGCACTACACTTACTGGTTTCGAAATTCCTTTTTGTTATGTCATGCATTTTTAAAATATTTCTACTTATTTTATGCTGTATGTAACTTACTGCACTAGAAGCCTAGTGCTAAATTTTAACCACAACTCTATTGTCAGCCTAAAATACGTTCTATCTCTATGCAGAAGTACAGGATATGAATTCCTGCTACAGTTCTGAAGCCATTGCAGAAAGCATCATCTTATCAACAAATCATGTCTCAAATTCTTTCTTAAAAAGGGATTATTTCTAATATTTCAGTCTTGATCTTAAGGCTGTAAACTATTCTAAAATAAATAAAGAAAGTGTGTTCACTTACCTGAAATCAGACAATAAGGGGGAGATCAGTCATTTCTCTTAAGACAGAAAGAGATGAATGAAGAAGAGGATCAGGACAGATGAGAAGATTTGTGACAGTATTTACTCCTATTCATTGGTACAAGAGATATGCAAGAATAACTGATTAACATAACAGTGAGTATATGAACCTGAAAGGCATGGACAAAGCAGCTGAACCCACAAGTGAACCTGAAAATTGGTGATGAACCAGCTGAATAACAGTGTGGTAGAAGTCACTGCAAGACATGGTATGTCATGGCTAACCACCAGACTTGTAGAATACAGAAGACTAAAGTATAAAATTACTTCTGTCTGTTGACTGTATTTTTAACCTGACTGCATGTTAACATTTATAAATATGTTTTATTTTAGCCACTACTGGTCAAAACTCACTCGCAGCTTTTTTAGATCTTATTAATTAAACATATTTCAAGGTGAAAATCTTTATCTTCAGATAACTACAGCAATACTAAAGTGAAATGATTTTGAATTGCCATAGCTGTCTGACATTCAGATATTTTGAATACTTTGAAACTTGTTGCATTAATATGATTCTAAGCAAGATACCAAAAAATTGTTACTGATAGTCATCACTGAAAACTGTATTCACCAAGAACACATCTGCAGTACAAGACGAAAGGAAAAGGAGAAACAGATTGAGGAGGTTCTGAAACAACCTATATGTTAGCAGGAATTTCTTCAAATTACAGATCTCCATGTAAGCTAAGTTAGGCTTATCAATTATATTTTTAAAAATAGTTTTGGAGTTCCTTGTGCTGCATAATTTTCATTCTTATCTGACTGACCTACTGATCTTCAGAGATTTCCAGAAATAACTGCAACCATGTCATGACTGGTCTTCAGTCATTACCTTAGCCATTAATATAAAACTAAGACGCTTGAATTACTGTATTTGGATTATTCTCGGCTTCAGTTGCAAAGGACAGACAGGATGTATTGTATATGATTTTATGTCTTCAGTAAGCTCTGCAAAAGACAGCTTGCCTTTACAGAGCTAATCACAGGTACTGATGATGGGGGTGAAAACATAGGGCTTGAGGCATAAGAGAAGCACAGACAGCAAATGATGCTCTTACAAGATCCAGAGGGAGAAATGGTAATAAAATAATAAAAATTCTGTTTATGCTATATGATACAAGATATAAAAAGAATTTCTACCAGGAGGTCTTACGTAACCTAGATGCTCTGGGGCTATTTGCTGAAATAACAGCATTGGTGGAAAGTAACAGTTAATTCACCTTTATCATTTGCTTTTAGACTACTATATACAATAACAGAAAATTCTTGTGATAAATCACATATTACTTGCAGAAGTAAGATTTCATGTATCACAAGAGAAATCAATACAAAAGTCATGAATTACCTGTTTGTGGACGTCCACCACAAGCTTTATGTTCACCGAGTGAAATGTTCTGAATAAAGCGTTTTTTTCCAGCACTCCAGTCTGGTGAACCTACAGCTGTGCATTTTAATTCTACATTGTCCCATGCACAGTAAGGATCTTGCAAGGACACACATTCTCTGAAAACAAAAATTTTGTTTCATAGCTAAACCAGTTCATGGTTACACACTTTTTTTAAACATACCCACAAAGGTAGTTGTCATAAGACAGAAAAACAGATCCTAAATAAATAGTAGATAAAAACAGCTCGCTGTGTAACAGTTTTTATCAGTACACATAAAAACAGGCTACAATAATAAACAACAGTTCATTTTTAAGAAATGGTGCCTCATTCCATTTTACGCTATTGCTGTTGGGTCACAGTCTTTCTCTTGTCATATGACAATATCATTTCAGGCAATTGTATATTATTCATGAGCCCTAAGAAGTGAGAAACAGATCAAAATTGCACATATTAAAGCATTTCTAATTTTTTGTAGTAAAATAAAACAGAATCGATGTATTGATTATCAGTTTGGGAAATTAACCTCAGTAACTCTCCTTGCATTGATACTACCATTTAAGGAATTAGCATGTTCTAATTTAGGCCTATGTTCTCATATGGGGTAATTTTCTGTTTTAAATCTGCTAAATTTGGTCACCTTTTTCTTGCTTATCATCACACATAAGAACATGTCACAAAGTCCATCTCCATTAACCACCCCATGAAAATATTTCAGTAGCTGTTTAATGGGTCAATGATATTGTTAAAGAAAAATGAGCACTAGTAAACATGCCACTTTAATAACATGTATCATTCAGTAACATTCTAAATCTACAGCCACTTAATTACGACATCAGTAGCAGTGTTTTCCAGCAGGGTAGCTATTATCATTGTAGAAATTTAAAACACAATTGACCTAGGCACCACGCATGCATGGAACTGTGTAGGATTTTAATAAATTGGTCTTCAACCTGTGAACTCTCAGGCAATGGTTCATATTCATCTGACAATACCTGATTCACTCTCATCACATATTAACTGGTATCTCACACCTGAATAGTCAGCAGGATGCTACTACAGCAATTTCAAGAAATTGTGTGTTACATAATGGTATTTGGCAATGATGTACTGTTAAATAAACCTGGCAGTTCAAAATGATTAAGTCCGTATGCTGAAACACTTATGTTCCATATGTGATACATTCCACTGGGTAATTTTAGAATCTGCTTAACGCAATGTCAGATTTAATCCTGTACACCGATTTCCTTTACAACTTTGATTGCCAAAACTATAACAGTACCTTTCCTGCAAGATCTGAAATAAAAATTTGTAAATATTATTTATTACTTACCGACAATTTGTTATTTTATCTGAGCCACAGCGATGAAGCTTAATTGCCAGAATCTCATCATCAGACACAACCACCAGCTTGCTATCATCCCCATCCATTCGCACCACATACAGGTTCTTAACAGGTACTCCAGGTGGCAACACTTGCAGTTCTTCTATTACAACACTATCTACAGTATCAGATGAATCAAAGGAGGCAGAGTTCAAAGCTTTTATCACTTTGCCATCATCTGAAAAAAGTCCTCATTTATTAGATAAAGTGTCACTTTCATTTAATAGTGAAACTGCAATATAACATGGAACATATTTACATAACTGTATAGGTCTAACTGTTGTAATTGTTTTATTACTCAGAAATTACAAGGAATGTCTGAAATGATAATTCAGGTTATAGTGTCATACTGTCCTTATTTTGCTTTATTTGGAATGAGTTTCTTATCAGAAGCCAAAAAAACTGGTTAGTGTCAAATCCTAAGCAATCAGTTTACATCACAAAATATAGGCACAAGTAACTTCAAATATGGTAGCATATCTTATTCCAACTTACCAGTTCCTATAAACAGGACATCATACGCTTTCCCATCTGGTGTTCGGACTTGTTGATCAACAGCTATTTTTGTAAATCTGTACCTGCGGGTGATAACAATTAGCTGTCATAACAGCAGGATATATTCAAGAAGCAAAAAAAGAGTAATAATAAAAACAATAATACATACTTCAGCACATAAATAAATTTTCTGCCTACTGTGGATATTAGTAGATTAATCTAATATTCACATATAATTAAACAAAATAAAAATATAGACACACTTAAAATACTGAGAAAATGTCTCTTACTGATTTATTTTATGTCAAGGGGTATAGAGTATGGAAGAGATGGAAATGGAAAACTATAAACATTGTCGCAGAAGGGAAAAGTCCAATGGTCACCAAAGTTATGAGAGGTGTTCTAAGTAAATGGGAAGAAATTTGAATGACATTCAGCAACAGACATTCATTGGGCACTGGAGTGCGGTGTATGGTTTGACATCCCTTCTCACCACTTGAAATGTCACCCGTACCCCTGGGTTCCTGAGTGGGCCTTTCAGTCAGATGTCTGATCTTTCATACCTATTCCTTTTCTTCTCCTCATGATTTCCTGATAAAGGATAAATCACAAAGCTAAGAACTGCTTCATCTTTTGTTACCATCAGCTCCACTTCCATTTCTTTTACAAGCAGAACTGTTTTAAGTGTATTACGTTTATTTTCTTCTTTTATTTTTAGACATCTTGTTTTTGACATTTTATTCAACTAAATTGTACGGATGTTGGTGTGAAAGACTACAGAATGAATTTCTAAATAACTTATATACTATACACATCAGTGACTAATTTAGTATGCAAAGCTAATGTCAGCTGGACAGAAGACGAATGGTGAGATGGGATGGGACAAGAGTAGGTAAATAAGACAGTTGCATTATAAGACTATAACTGCTATTAATATTAACCACTCAACAAGTTTATAAAATGAGTACTAACTGTAAGCTGATCCGAATGAGAATTGGCCGAGTAAAAAATGCTGGCACGGCCTCATCCATCAGTGTATGTGACTTTACAAAATTGACAGACACATCAGGAAGTGTACGACTGTCATTCACACATTGTCCAGGCCTTGGTTCTGGCACTTTAAGGCTTGGCACTGCCAACCAGTTTGAGTTCATCGTTTCCTGCTCTTTAAATGGACCATCAAACGACTCAAGTATTGACTTCATACTGAAGGCACAAACAGCAGAGCCACCAATAGAGTTCACTGGTGTCGTGAAGACACCGTAGATGAGTTTCTCCACTTGACCACCATAATTTCCTTCAATGATGTCACTTGTTGACTCTGTGAACAAATTTTATATCCATAATCTTAAAATATTTTTAATTATATTTTAAGTAACATTCAAAAGAGTAAAGCGCACACACACACACACACTATATATATATATATATATATATATATTTTTTTTTTTTTTTTTTTTTCCCGCGTCCTTTCGTCTTCCCCTCTCCTTCCCTCTTTCCTGATGAGGCAACAGTTTGTTGCGAAAGCTTGAATTTTGTGTGTATGTTTGTGTTTGTTTGTGTGTCTATCGACCTGCCAGCGCTTTCGTTCAGTAAGTCACCTCATCTTTGTTTTATACACACACACACACACACACACACACACACACACACACTCCTGGAAATGGAAAAAAAGAACACATTGACATCGGTGTGTCAGACCCACCATACTTGCTCCGGACACTGCGAGAGGGCTGTACAAGCAATGATCACACGCATGGCACAGCGGACACACCAGGAACCGCGGTGTTGGCCGTCGAATGGCGCTAGCTGCGCAGCATTTGTGCACCGCCGCCGTCAGTGTCAGCCAGTTTGCCGTGGCATACGGAGCTCCATCGCAGTCTTTAACACTGGTAGCATGCCGCGACAGCGTGGACGTGAACCGTATGTGCAGTTGACGGACTTTGAGTGAGGGCGTATAGTGGGCATGCGGGAGGCCGGGTGGACGTACCGCCGAATTGCTCAACACGTGGGGCGTGAGGTCTCCACAGTACATCGATGTTGTCGCCAGTGGTTGGCGGAAGGTGCACGTGCCCGTCGACCTGGGACCGGACCGCAGCGATGCACGGATGCACGCCAAGACTGTAGGATACTACGCAGTGCCGTAGGGGACCGCACCGCCACTTCCCAGCAAATTAGGGACACTGTTGCTCCAGGGGTATCGGCGAGGACCATTCGCAACCGTCTCCATGAAGCTGGGCTACGGTCCCGCACACCGTTAGGCCATCTTCCCCTCACGCCCCAACATCGTGCAGCCCGCCTCCAGTGGTGTCGCGACAGGCATGAATGGAGGGACGAATGGAGACGTGTCGTCTTCAGCGATGAGAGTCGCTTCTGCCTTGGTGCCAATGATGGTCGTATGCGTGTTTGGCGCCGTGCACGTGAGCGCCACAATCAGGACTGCATACGACCGAGGCACACAGGGCCAACACCCGGCATCATGGTGTGGGGAGCGATCTCCTACACTGGCCGTACACCACTGGTGATCGTCGAGGGGACACTGAATAGTGCACGGTACATCCAAACCGTCATCGAACCCATCGTTCTACCATTCCTAGACCGGCAAGGGAACTTGCTGTTCCAACAGGACAATGCACGTCCGCATGTATCCCGTGCCACCCAACGTGCTCTAGAAGGTGTAAGTCAACTACCCTGGCCAGCAAGATCTCCGGATCTGTCCCCCATTGAGCATGTTTGGGACTGGATGAAGCGACGTCTCACGCGGTCTGCACGTCCAGCACGATCGCTGGTCCAACTGAGGCGCCAGGTGGAAATGGCATGGCAAGCCGTTCCACAGGACTACATCCAGCATCTCTACGATCGTCTCCATGGGAGAATAGCAGCCTGCATTGCTGCGAAAGGTGAATATACACTGTACTAGTGCCGACATTGTGCATGCTCTGTTGCCTGTGTCTATGTGCCTGTGGTTCTGTCAGTATGATCATGTGATGTATCTGACCCCAGGAATGTGTCAATAAAGTTTCCCCTTCCTGGGACAATGAATTCACGGTGTTCTTATTTCAATTTCCAGGAGTGTGTGTGTGTGTGTGTGTGTGTGTCTATATATATATATATATATATATATATATATATATATATATATATATATATATAGGGAAACAGTCCACGTGGGAAAAATGTATCTGAAAACAAAGATTCTGTAACTTACCAAACGAAAGCGTTGGTACGTTGATAGAAACAATAACAAACACAAACACACACACAAATTTCGAGCTTTCACGACCCAAGGTCGCTTCATCAGGAAAGAGGGAAGGAGAGGAAGAGATGAAAGGATGTGGGTTTTAAGGGAGAGGGTAAGGAGTCATTCCAATCCCGGGATCAGAAAGACTTATCTTGGGGGGTGGGGGTGGGTGGGGGGAGGGGGTGGGGGTGGGGGGGGGGGGGGGGGGGGGAAGGGACAGGTATACACTCGCGCACACACACACATATCCGTCCGCACATATACAGACACAAGCAGACATATACCTTGGGGGGGGGGGGGGGGGGGGGGGGGAAGGGACAGGTATACACTCGCGCGCACACACACACATATCCATCCACACATATACAGACACAAGCAGACATATGTAAAGGCAAAGAGTTTGGGTAGAGATGTCAATCGAGGCGGAAGTACGGAGGCAAAGATATTATTGAATGACAGGTGAGGTATGAGCGGCGGCAACTTGAAATTAGCGGAGGTTGAGGCCTGGTGGGTAACGGGAAGAGAGGATGTATTGAAGGGCAAGTTCCCATCTCCAGAGTTCTGATAGGTTGGTGTCCATGGGAAGTATCCAGATAACCCGGACGGTGTAACACTGTGCCAAAATGTGCTGGCCGTGCACCAAGGCATGTTTAGCCACAGGGTGATCCTCATTACCAACAAACACTGTCTGCCTGTGTCCGTTCATGCGAATGGACAGTTTGTTGCTGGTCATTCCCACATAGAAGGCTTCACAGTATAGGCAGGTCAATTGGTAAATCACGTGGGTGCTGTCACATGTGGCCCTGCCTTTGATCGTGTACACCTTCCAGATTACAGGACTGGAGTATGTGGTGGTGGGAGGGTGCATGGGACAGGTTTTACACCGGGGGCGGTTACAAGGGTAGGAGCCAGAGGGTAGGGAAGGTGGTTTGGGGATTTCATAGGAATGAACCAAAAGGTTATGAAGGTTAGGTGGACGGCGGAAAGATACTCTTGGTGGAGTGGGGAGGATTTCGTGAAAGATGGATCTCATTTCAGGGCAGGATTTGAGGAAGTCGTATCCCTGCTGGAGAACCACATTCAGAATCTGATCCAGTCCCGGAAAGTATCCTGTCACAAGTGGGGCACTTTCGGGATTCTTCTGTGGGAAGTTCTGGGTTTGGGGGGATGAGGAAGTGTGACATGGTGTTAGAATGTGGAAAGTGTAACATGAGGCTCAAATGAAAATAATATATTTAAATTATATATATATATATATATATATAGTGTTTGTTTGTGTGTCTATCGACCTGCCAGCGCTTTCGTTCGGTAAGTCACCTCTCTTTGTTTTTATATATATATATATATATATATATATATATATATATATATATATATATATATATATATATATATATATATATATATATATATATATATATCAGTATAATGGAAGGAAACATTCCACGTGGGAAAAATTATATATAAATACAAAGATGAGGTGACTTACCGAACAAAAACGCTGGCAGGTCGATAGACCACAGACAAACACAAACATACACACAAAATTCAAGCTTTCGCAACAAATTGTTGCCTCATCAGGAAAGAGGGAAGGAGAGGGGAAGACGAAAGGAAGTGGGTTTTAAAGGAGAGGGTAAGGAGTCATTCCAATCCCGGGAGCGGAAAGACTTACCTTAGGGGGAAAAAAGGACAGGTATACACTCGCACACACGCACATATCCATCCACACATACAGACACAAGCAGACATATGGTCTTTAAATATGTCTGCTTGTGTCTGTATGTGTGGATGGATATGTGCGTGTGTGCGAGTGTATACCTGTCCTTTTTTCCCCCTAAGGTAAGTCTTTCCGCTCCCGGGATTGGAATGACTCCTTACCCTCTCCTTTAAAACCCACTTCCTTTCGTCTTCCCCTCTCCTTCCCTCTTTCCTGATGAGGCAACAATTTGTTGCGAAAGCTTGAATTTTGTGTGTATGTTTGTGTTTGTTTGTGGTCTATCGACCTGCCAGCGTTTTTGTTCGGTAAGTCACCTCATCTTTGTGTATATATATATATATATATATATATATATATATATATATATATATATATATATATATATATATATAAAAACAAACAGAGGTGACTTACCGAACGAAAGCGCTGGCAGGTCGATAGACACACAAACAAACACAAACATACACACAAAATTCAAGCTTTCGCAACAAACTGTTGCCTCATCAGGAAAGAGGGAAGGAGAGGGAAAGACGAAAGGATGTGATATATATATATATATATATATATATTCAAATAATATGTATCTTTTTGTTGTGCCTATCACGATTCAACATCTCTGCTATATGGTGAGTAGCAACTTTCCTTTTCTAATATTGTTACATTCCATCCTGCATTTTCCATTGTTTGAGAAATTATATAGCACGCACTGAATGCAGATGGGCACCCACACACGTACATGCTGGCATGTCCCCCCGCACGTGTGTGCGTGCGCGCCCACACACACACACACACACACACACACACACACACACACACACACAGAGCCAGCATCATGGCAACACTATGTGTGAGCGAAGTGTTATTTGTGCTATTTAGAGGCAACACAAAAAGATGTGACAGACATGCTAGCCAGCATGTGACCGTCTTCTGTGTGGGAAACAGCCCATGTGGGTAATGGTTTTGGACTTAGAGAGTGTGACAGCATGTTATTAGTGTCTGGCATTATTATCAGAGCCATAGGGAAGTGGGATGGATTTTTGGATGCAATTATGTATGTATGGATGGATCACTGGCAAGATCACAATCATCACAAAGTGAGCTACCATCGTCCAAATGGGGGAAATTTTTTCATGTGGAGGAAACACTCAATGGCAGTATGGGTAAAGCTGTCCACATGCTACAATCCAGAACAAGATTCCCCTCACATATATGTTGCAAAGTGATTCAGCAAATATGATGTCTTGCTGATTGAGAGTGGACCCATGAAGAGTGAGGTAGAGTCCTTCTCACAGATTAATCAGTGTATCGGATATACCACACCAAAATTGCAGAAAGAAACCAATACAGCAACACCAGTGTTCAGATTAGGAGGATGCAAGCCATTCATTGCCTGTGTTTTCTAGGCATATTTTGGCATCTGTAGTTTGTAGGAATGATATCCTAATACAGTGTGTGTGCCCTTTTCATGATATGCATGTGGGCTCCAAATAATGGATAGTAAGAATTTAATACTCAACAGATGAATAGCTACAATATGAAGATATCATGTCTCTAAATTGGCAAGCTCACTCCAGGCACTGCTGAATGGACATGAACACTAGAATTACAGCTCAAACACCACTATCATTATCCAGTGCTAACCTCCTGGTGAGATGTGTCTAGAAATGGAAGGCATTACTACTCACGACGGGCAACTAGATCCATATTCTGATGAGCTGTTATGTGTCATGTATTACTATGCAAGGGCATCAAAGCCCATACTGATATTCTGTACACAGCACGCAGAAGGACACACCGCAAACTAATAACCGTCCACAGGCCATTACAGGTTTTCTGATGCACACTGAATCTTTACACTTATATGCAGATTATTATGTCACAATGTTGCCACGGCATCTTTTAGTACATTTATTACTGCTGCTGCCTCATGTTATTTTGTGGATAATCAATGTTCTCTTTCAGCAGCAGAGTTCCTCTTTTCAGCCAGGAAGAAGATTAATGTAGATAAGAAAAAGAACATGAAAGAAACACAATTTCTGCGTGGCTTTCCTTGCCCTAAAGGTTTTTTAAAATAATTTTAATCTGGATTTGGAAGAGAAAATCTGTTTCCACTTGCTTAACATTTGTACTATTTATTTAACTTTACAGCCTTTACTATCTGCTCATTTGGTAAGCATAAACAATTCGTTTACTACAGTTGTACTTTTATCTGAATTTATGTAGTCGCCTGCAAAAATTAATCTCACACCCATAGTGTAGTAAAAGCAAGCATTACAAAACCAACACAATACTATTAAATTCTTTGTTGTTAATATTGTCATTTAACTCTCCCATAAATTTACCGTAAGCACTCACAGTGGGATATAACAGAGACAGAGGGAGAGGAAGACTTACGAATTTCATTGAAGTAAAATGGATAATCTCCAGGGACGGAACAGTTTAGACGTGATTTCAAAAAAGAAGTCCATCTGTCACCAAACTGATGAGGACCGCCCTTGTCATGTTTACAGACTCTGGCAACTCTTGAATAGATAGCCTGAAACAAAAATGTTACGCAAAACACATTTATTACATATATTTACTGTAGCTCGTGAAACTTCCTCTATCTTCAGTTATAAATTAGGAAGGTATTACCTTTCCGCAGTTGATGTACTCAACAGCAGTCTCTCGGAAGAAGAAGAATATAAAATCATTGTACTCCATTGTGTTGACAAAGTTAGGAGCTGTAATCACCAATAAGTATGATTTTATTACATGAAATTAAAACTGTTCATTAATTATAATAATTCAAGAAGTTAACTATAAATTGTTTTACTCATAATACCCAGACGTGAATGGTGCTGCCCTTGAAGCAACAGCTGACTAAATGAAAAATATAATTGTCATCCTACTCTATTAAGATTGAATTTGTATCTTTTAACAGAAATCATTAATAAATTTACTTATTTATTTATTCTAGGAACCTCAGAGCAAAGAATGTACCAAGTAAAGCAATACACTAGTACAGAGAAGAAGCTCTTGTTGAATACTTATTTATACTGTACATTAAATATGATCATAATACTGTTCTGCTTAAATGATATTAAACAGGGATTAAAATTTTCTATATTTACATTTATAAAGGCAGCAAAATCAAGCAGAAGTCTCTACTTTGAAAAACATTCCTCTTTTGGGTTATATAGTAGAAGAGAGGGAAAAAAAAATACAATGATGGAAATGTGAAACAATAATTACTAATAAAAACACATCACAGAAGCTGTACACGAGTATTATGAAAATTTCTAAAGTAAGGCCTGTGCTGAACTACAGATGTAACAGTGTTATTGGAGTGCAGTGGAATGAAGTATGCTGCATGTTGAAGACATTAATTAAAGCACTTTAAATTGAAAAATAAGGATAAACAACTATATTCATAACTGAGCTCAACACTACAAAACACTCTATGCATGTTAATAAAGAATTACTGATGAAATAATTGTTGTAAGTTTCTTTTACATTTTCAACAGGAAAATGCTTTTGATATAAAATATGCAATCGAGAATTAAAACATATAATAAACCATTTTTATTGGTCTTAAAAACTTCTGAAGACTCAAGAGTTACCATTTAATTGTTTGAGGTCAGATCTCTCTGTTCTTAGAGGGCCGCGGTATATGAGAGGGTCAGTTCCAGAGAAGTCTGCCACTGTTGCTGAGTACAATTGTCCCTCTGGAAAGATAAAACATTAGTGTTACATGTCTTTATGATCTTTATGACTGAAAAAATTATAAATATAATAAAGTATACATGGTAACTGAGAGACGCAACTGTTAGGTTAGATTAGATTAGTACTTGTTGCATAGATCATGAATACAACATTTTGTAATGATGTGGAACGTGCCAGGTTAATAAAAGGTGTCTATACAAGATATTAAATTACACAAAATATTACATGACACTTTTTTTGGGGTGGGGGGTTGAGGAAATTACCCACTTACTATATCCAAAAATTCATTTAATGAGTAGAAGGAGTTGCCATTAAGAAATTCTTTTAATTTCCTTTTAAATGCTATATGGCTACCCAAGTTTTCTAGGAATAAATGAAAGTTTCCTGAAGGGGACCTATATACTGTTACAATTATAAAAGAGCCCTCCTTCAGTTTAAGTTGACAGGCACATACTTCTATGTGTTGCACTAGACAAAACTTTTTTGTATCCAAGCTTTCTAAACAGTGATAACTTTTGACATATATGGCAACTCCTCCTTTCACCTAATTCTCTCTACTCGTATGTGCAGCTAGTTTATAACCACTGATATTTACCTTTTCCATATCAGACACAATGTGATGCTCAGACAGGCATAATATATCTATTACATTATAAGATTCAATGTCATCTAAACAAACCAGGAGCTCATCTACTTTATTCTCAACCCCAGGATATTTTGGTGAAAAATGGTAACATTATTTTTTACTTTACTTTTGTGAGAATCTACTTTTTTCTTTAATCTACCAAAGTGGTTAAATATGGTAACATTACTATTTACTTTCCTGTTGTGAGAATTTTGTGAGTTTTGGACTTCTTTAGCACCTGTCTGCCTGAACTTCTCATTGGACACTGATGTTAGTCTAAAGAAGAGGTACATCCATGAGTACTAGTGTCCCCCCTTACGGATTTCATTAAGAACCCTGCCAGGTTACCCTTCTCTTTCCTATTGACGTGTAGGCCATGCCTTGTGAAATCCCCCCTATCAACAGCCTCGACAGGAACAAATCCAATGTCTGACAGAGTGGCCACCCTACACAACTGATCCAACTCCATATTTACCCTCCTGACAGAGCGGTTCAACTTGGGCTGATCGTGCCGCACGAAAGCAGGCACCAGGCCAACAATGGTATGGGTCGTTGACGAGGCTATTTTCAGCAGGTCACACTCAATACTGTAGCCCTGATCCCTATCAATACTGTTTCCCACTCCACCCACTATCATCACAAGATCCTGCTTTGTGAAACCCCTGCACAAGGAACCTATATCCTCTACCACCTGGCTAAGACATGCACTTGGCTTGAAAAAGTTTGTGACCTGGTACCTGTCATCTAATTTTTCCTGCAAAATCTGGCCCACACCTCTTCCATGCCTGCTACCTAGCAACAGAACTTTCCTCTTACTTTCTACTTTTTTTTTTTTTTTTTGAAACAGTTGGTTTCCTAGTGTGATTCTGTTGCATCTTAACTACATCTACTTCTACTGGAGCCTCTTCCTTACCTAACTGTGGTAGCAAGGCAAATCTATTAGCTGCACAAATTGGGAAACTGTCAGACACTGTCCTCTTTCTATGGCCCCTGTTCCCAGCTACCACTTACCACCACTGTTTACTCTCCTCCCCCCAATCTTAAACTATTTTGATATCTGTTTATAGAGTTACTGCCATTAAATAGATTGTGTATGTTATTGATTTTGGTATAGCACTGACACTAGAATGACTTACTTCTGTGTAAATATTGCTAGTATTTGTCCAACATTTACTTACCACTGTATATTGCAGTGCTGTTGTGGTCAGGGTCAAATGGGCACAATCCTCTTCCCTCATATTCTTTCTCTACAACATAATCTCCATCCTGCAAAAAAATAAATTCAAGTAATCAGTACAATATATGATACTGCACTGTGTGCATTTCTTCTTTTTTTCATCTGCAAAGGAAGACACGCTGCAGTCAAAAGGACCCAAAAACTCCAATCCTTACACTTCACAATTTTTACTGAAGGAATATGTTGACAGTGTGTTTTCATTCCACAATTATAGACAAATTTGTATGGGACCATGATGAGAATTATATCAGTGGCAAGGTTATTTAGAAGAAAACAATATGGATGATTAACGTGAATTCATATATTATGCTGGGATTACAAGTGTCATGGATACAACTTAACGTCTGCAGAACAGCTGTTAGAATAAGAAAATTCAGTGAATCTTTCACAGTAGTTCATAAGTGTAAACTGTTTGATATCAGATTCTTTCTAACTGAAAGATAAGAAAACAAATTGCAGTAAAAAGTAAGTACACATACAGGATGCACCTAAAGAAAGAAACAGATGTACTCTTCCAAAATATTAAAGAATGGTTCATCAAAAATAAAATGAAAATGAATGAAGAAAAAACACATCATCTGATATGCACCCTTAACAACATCAGATGCTATGATAACATGGAGGCTGTCAAACTGTTGGGCTTCATGATGGTCAGGAAACTAACAATGAACGAACACACAGTGTACGTATGCTCCAAGCTCTCCTGTGTAATATACCTTCTGAGGAGGTTAAAAGGTGTACTGAGTGACCAGTATATTATGCCCTGATCCATAGCCACATCAATTATGGCCTACTGTTATGGGGACATTCTGCAGGTTATAAGGATGTGCTAATTCTACAGAAAAAAACTCTCAGAATAATCACATCAAGCAAAAGACAGGAGCACTACAGACCTATATTCAACCATTTAGGAATTATGACAGTCTTCAGCCAGTACGTGTTTTTATGTCTCAGCAGTGTGAAATAAAACCAAAGAGTCTTCAGCATGAAGCAAGATAGGCTACACACAATCACAATACCCGCAACAAGAGGAGCATCAAAATACTCAGGTGTCGGCTGACGGGAATGCAAGACAGTTTTCCAGTGGTTGCCCTAAAGATGTTCAACTCACTGCCTCAAGAAGTGCAATCCCTGCCACTAGGAACATTCAGAAGGAGAGTAGCACAGGACCTGAAAGAATGTCCATTGTACTCCACTGGTGAATTCTTTAATAGTGACCAAAGTGAATGGACAAACAAACATTGTTTCTATTAGGCCTAAGTATAAATGTCTTAATTTTGTGAATATTTTTTAAATGTATATATGTAATTAATCTTGACGCAGTCAGTCCAGTCATGACTGGTAAACGACACAGACCTAGTAATAAGGTAATAAATAAGGCAACAGCTCACTTGGGTTGGTCTGTGGAACATTCACTGAAAAAAAGTAGCTTGATACCATTAAAACCCAGGCAATGGGATGTACAAGGAAATGGGTTCAACTGAAATAATTAAATCAGTCACTTTTCTAAAGTTGCCTGTAAGATTTACTTCAAGGGGAGGTACGAAAAACCCATTTAGATGCAAGAACAAGATAGGAAAAGTCCTTAATTCATTAAAGGCTGTAATTTACAATAAAGAAATAAAGTTACTTCATGAATATTATGAAGTATGTGGTACCACATTTCTTTATGTGTATGTTACAAGTAAAGCACATATTTCTGTTCTATCCATCACATTTATTTTGGATGCAATACATAAAAGAATACATGCTGTACGAGATAATGGAAATTGTCATTGAAATTTAGTATTAAACCTATGATCGGTCTAAGTTTGGTTGTGCAAATCGTGTTGGTTTCGCGTTAAAAGATGAAATACTGTTGAGATTTCATGACTAATAGCTCTGGTTATATTTGCTGCCTGTCAGTATTCATTGTTTATTTTGGGTATTAGAAAGCTGCCTTTCTTTACCCTTTTCCTGGATACGAAAATTACTAAATGCTAAGTTGTATATAAAAAAAGTGGGGGGAGAGAGAGAGAGAGAGAGAGAGAGAGAGAGAGAGAGAGAGAGAGAGGATTGTGTGTGTGTGAACCACCTGTACGGTACTTACAACAATGAAACAAAATTCACTGTGATGAGTAATTAATTTACTCCACTGTTTCCGGTGATTCCAAAACACATTCTGTCGTTATTGTGTATTTGTATTCCTCTTTGCGATGGAGAATGACGACGATCTTTATGATCTCCATTGGCTGTGGGTTGAAGCTAGTGGACTCAGTACTTACATTTAGATTTACACAGACAGATAGAAAATTATTTCTCCTGAATGTACCCCAACAGTTTCTTCTGTCTCAGGCAGCATCATGACAACACTCGTGTAAGACCTAAGACGGATATTTCAGTCAAACTTCTTTGACAAAGGTAGTGTAATACAATAGCAATATTCTCTGGCTCTCTTTTTCTTACAAAATGTACGGACACCTTTCACGCAGTGTCTGCTGGGAGTAATGACCGCTTCTCTCGCGATCTGCATTTGTTGCGCTACGGTGCACACACGGTACATCGCTTGGCCTAACTGCCGTTTACATTGAACCGATGAAAACAAAATGTAATTCCTGAGTGCATTGTATCACTGTTTTTGCCGATATAACAAATGCCAACTTCTGAGGATAAGTAAAACATTACTTATGGTTGTGTAAATAAATAGCTTGACTGCTATGGTATCGCAAAAACGAACTTAAAAATATATCCGCAGGCAAGGAGTTCCCAGGAATTTCATAGTAACTGTGTGCTACACGTACAGTTTATCAAAAGGGTTGTCAATTATTGATTTAGCGCAGAACGAAAGCAGAGTGGGGCGCTGAGAGCCGTGGCGGACCTGTTCGTTTGACCCGCTTTGCCGCGGGGATGTATGTTTCACGAGATGAAAGAGCATAAATCAGACCATACACGTGAGCGGCATTTCAGCTCTCCAATAATTTACGGCTTTGCGAATGAAAATGTTATGTTGACTATCCGTCAGATTTCCTCACATATTTCAAGATTAAATATAAGTTGCTAGAAGTCTATTGCCTCTCGTCTGACACCACGAAATGAGACCGAGCCCTTCGACTGTTTCCCAGTACCTTTTAGTATTCGTTCCAGTTAATGTTTTGATATTGTTACTCCCACCGCTCGCAAAAGGTCCGTGTACGAGCAGACGCCTAGTCCAAAAAGAGCCGGTTGAATGTGTTCGAGCGCTGCCGAATACGGAAAGTTCCTCCTATTCCTCCAGGCAATAATTCCAACCGATCTGACTGCATTTTGTCCCACCGTACCAGTAACTTCCTCGGTCTGAGGCATTAGCCGGACTGATTCACACTATAGCCATATACTCCTTCGATGTGCACATCCAGCTTTGGTTGGCACTTCTGGCTGATGATAAAGAAGGCACACACCAAACCTCAAAGTTGTTCTTTCTTACCTCTGAACTTTAATTCCCTTTCCAAATTCCTACTCGGTTTCCTTTACTGCTTGAATGGTGTTAGGGTTGCCAGTTTCTGCAACACTCCAGATTGGAACGACAATGATAACTCCAAATTTTAAACCCGATCAGGTGATATTCTATTAGAGGAAGGACATACGCAATTTAGTAACCATAAAACTTTTTTGAAATCTTTTTAGTGTAAAATACGGTATTAATAATTTTGAATATAAATACTGTAGAGTATATTTAAGCACTTTCAAAATATTCAAAATGTTAATTATCGTGTGAGTATATTATCTCATCGTGAGGCTGATCTCTGACAAAATTGGATGTATCTATTTCTTTTGCTTTAGTCAAAAAATTCTTCTCATGCTTAACACTAAGAAAAAAAAATCCTGACAACTGTACCGGTAACTATGTGCTGCAACTTAACGCATTTCACCATTAAAGTGTTGTTACTGATGCGTGCTAACCGTGGATGTATCTTATTTCGCCTTTCTAGATGAAAACATAGCCGTTTAACTTGGTTAGCAAGTTAAATAGTCAATATTACTTCGATTTTAATCGTATTCGTACAACAAACGTCGACTATCGATCGCTGATGATTGACCATTGACGTCAACAGTCTACATGTAATTGCCGTTGATTCTGACTTACAGTTCGTATTGGTTCGTTTAAATAAAATCTCATTCAATGATATCATAACTTTTCAGATTTCAAGGTACTGTTTGGTAGTACATAGATTGTATTCTTTAAGGTACATAGACAGCTGACTTACGCTACAATTTAAATAACGCAAATTCAAACTCAAATGGGCTGTCTAATGACAAATGAGTTTTGTGGTACAACTTACAGTAATACCCACAAACGCGTTACAAGATAAATTCAACTTCAATATATTGACCAACAACATACTGAGACACCGATGTAGTTTCCGTAATTGAGTTGTACGAAAAGGATAAATTAACGGAAAAATATTAAATACGGGTTTTTACCGTCTCGTGCTTAGTTAGTTTTGTGTTCCATGGATCACTTGCCGATAAATTGTAATGATGTGGAACGAGTCATTTTTACATACACATAACAACCTAAGTTTTAAATGTGGCTGATGATGAACATTTATAAAGTCTTTTTTAAATATCTACAGATGTGTTTAAATAATTCCTACCCACCGCATTTTATGCATTACACTAATAGAAATTCCTCTACAAAATAGGTGTTGTCAAGGAGTAACTGTCTTAGTTTGTTTTCAGATTTTACTTTGTTATCTATCAGACATTTTATATCACTGGGCAAGCGATCAAGACTTTTTGTTGCAGTATTATGCACTTCTTTTTGTTCTACCGACAATCTTAATGTAGAGCAATGAATGTCATTTTTGTTCTGGTATTGTAATTATGTACATCATTGCTTCTCTTGAACTGTAACGTATTATTTGCAACAAACTTCAGGAGGGAATAAATATACTGTGAAGCAGTAATCAGAATGCTCAACTCCTTAAATAAATGTCTACACGATGGTCGTGTGTGTGCGCTACATATTACTCTTACAGCACGATTTCGAGCAATGAGGACTTCCTTTCTTAAGGTGAGTTACCGCAAAACATTATTCCATATGACATTATTTAATGAAGCTATGCAAAATATGTCAGCTTACTAATTTGTCTCTCCCCAAATATTGCGATGATTCTAAGTGCAAATACGGCTGAACTAAGTTGTTTTGGGAGTTCCAAAAGGTGCTGTTAACCATCGTACGACAAATGTCTTTAGTATATAACTGGCAAACCTATTCAGCGCACAGATTGAATAACGTCGGGGATAAGCTACAACCCGGTCTCAGAAATATTTGCGATTGTTGCCTTATGGAATCGGAAAATTGTTTCTTCAACATTGACAAATTCAACTAATTAACCAGAAAAATAATTTTCGATGTTATTTGGCACTTAGAAACAATAAGACATAAAGATAAAATTATAAGGTATATATACTAAGATGGTCCGAAAGAACGGATACCATCTTAGTATATATATATATATATATATATATATATATATATATATATATATATATATATATATATATAGTTAAGGCTCACCAGCCACTTGACAATCTTCTTCTTCTGTGCGAATGCACAAACAGTGCCCGAACTCTTACGGGAATCGGCAACGCGCCGCGAGTAATGAGTATAACGGGCGGGGGTACTACGAATGTAGTGCGGGACAATACGTTGAAAATGTGGGTTTCGCGGGAGGCGTGCCACAGATAAAACCCTGCAGTCGCGCTATCCTCTGTGTCCTCGGTGGCTCAGATGGACAGAGCGTCTGCCATGTAAGCAGGAGATCCCGGGTTCGAGTCCCGATCGGGACACACATTTCATCTATTCAGCCGGCACGGTAGCTCAGCGAGTTCGGTCAGAGGGTAACGTGCCCTCTGTAATAAAAAAAACTGAGTTAACAGATCAACAACGAACTTAAATGGATGTCTTACGACGTCCGCTCCGAGCAGATACAACGAACTAAAGCGAAAAAAAAGATGGATAAAGCGTCTGCCATGTAAGCAGGAGATCCCAGGTTCGAGTCCCGGTCGGGGCACACATTTTCATCTGTCCCCGTTGACGTATGTCAACGCCTGTAAGCAGCTAAGGGTGTTCATTTCATTGTAAAATTATAAGGTACTGTTCAGAACCATCTAAATACTGCTTGATGTGTTTAATACATATTTTCTCGAGGAAATGAATATAGACACTTTCAAATTTATGGAAGGCGCTTTACCTTACCATTGTGGTGTTGAGAATTTGACAGTCGACTTTTGTCGTTGGCATGCATTATGAATTTTGCTTTGGTCATTAATAAACTGTATTATTGTGACTTATTCCTACAAACTGTTACTCTATTTCGATTCTTTTGTAGAAACGATGGTCCCTCATAACCCTGCTTCCACCGTTCAGGTGCGAAACCACAGAAGAAAGCTTTCACAACAAACGCAAATTTGGCTTCGACGTATAAACGAAAACGACCATATGAGGCGCAGTGTAGGAATAAAACTTCAGGGGCGCTGTAATATATTCAGTTGCCACGTGCCAGCAGAGACAAGAAATTCGGTCGTGAAGAAGGGCCTTTAAGGAGTCACGAGGCTGAGTGTCGTTTGGCAAGGCACCGCGTTGAGCGCGTGGCGCTGGGGTTCGTCCTCCACTGAGCAGCTGTCTGCAGGGTGGAATTGATCACCGGCCTGTGCCACGTGGTGCATGGCGCTCTGCCAATTACCGCCACATCTCGGGTTCATAAGCGCGCGAGGGTGGCCTGGAAGCCCGCCAAGGGCGCGCGCCTCCTCACAGCACTTCCCGCTTTGATACTGCGGCGCTCGCAGTACCAACCAGAGGGACAGTCTTCCAACTCAAAACTTCCTCCATTATGGCCGTTTCCATAGACCGCGTTCTTCGCTACGCGTGTCAGCGTACTTTCTTAGGTCTCTTTAGCGAATCTATATGCACAATTTAACCGCGCGACAGACTGGTAGACACCATTTGAAGATTGATTTGAACAGCACAGTCTTTCCTTAGGTGTGGTTGTACCGGATGTAAACATTAAATCATTTCAGCAGTAATATCGAGAGGAAATGTAAATGAAGCTCAGGGACACAGAAAGTGGTAGCTTATGACCAACGCTTACCGGAAATTCTTCGTTTACATTGAAAAATTGCAAATTCCAATACCTAGCATGAAGGATGTTCCGTAGGTTACCGCGAACTTTCGCCCTAGAAAGATATGCCGATTCTTTCTGCGATACAGGATGTCTATGGACAATTTCGTGTGGCCAGAAACCGCCTGTCGTCCTTCCCCCAGCAGTCCCAAGAAGGAAAGTAATCACTGGTGGAATATACTAGTTATCAGGTTAGAGTTTCGTACTTTTTCGTAATATTCAGGAAAATTGCGCTACGAACTAAGAACGGCCGTGTACCACCATATTTCACACGAAAACAAAGGATAATCAGCGCCTGCAGTATTGATCCTGCTGGGTATAAAAGAGGAGAAGATCAAGAAGGCGAAAAAAAGCAGCAGGAGTAGGAGGAGGAGGCAGATGAGTGCAATAATTACATTCCTTCTTTCTTTGCATAGTGATGAGAGTCCCATACATAACAAGATCTTAGAAACTCAAAATATAAGAATAAGTTGTCGACATGCTTCCTGCCTCGCGGTCAAACGGTAGTCTCCGAAAAAGTGTCAGTATCAAGGAATGAGGTTCCATTTTCCAACAGAATACAACAGTGGAGATAAAAAGCAAGAATCATTCACAAATTTATCATGTCAGTGTCATTCGTATCAATTGGCACTAGACGGCATATCGGCGAGTGTTGCATCACGATCTGGCGAGATGTAAGTAATTATTGTGTGAGGATGTGAGATTTGTTCATTTCTTGACAGAAAAACGTATATATAGGTCAAAAAGACAGACAGAAGATTTTATACAAAAAACACAATGTAAGTTATTTCAGTGGTTTACGAATTCACATGTCGCGCTGGAACAGTCACCTAGAATAAATTTATGTTTTATTAATGTTGTTAATATGTTTTCTCTAGTGTGATACGTTCTGTCTTTAGGGTCCACATGTTTATAAATGCAAATGTAACTACGAGAAATTTCCAAATTTCTGGAGGATATGAAACTATACTGAGTCTGTAATTGTTGTATCCTAGAAGTTGTTGCAATAGGTTTAGGAAACGAACGAAGTGGCATAAATCTCCGTATAATAGATAGCTAGCTATTGAGGATTTTTGTAATGTGCTTACGTTTTCTCGGAGCCACAATCAGGAATTTTAATTAATAGGGATTTATGAAGCTTCATTTCGCGACAACGCTCGTTATTGATACACCTGGCAGTAATCGCAACACTGATGAGCGAATCAACAATAAAGAAAATTATAAAGCTACAGTATTTTGTTTGGTGTGTTTCCGGTTGACACTTGCGCTAGTTGTGTCTGCTTGCGGAACGTCCACTGGAGGAAGCGTTTAGCCGTTAACTCTTGGGGCAGCTTGGAGGGTAAGCTCTCAAGCTGTGAACTTGGAGGTCGCTGAGATCTGTCAGCACGCTCTCCTTCCCCGGCAACTTCCTATCACGTGTAATCTTTGAAGTCCCGGCCGCGGACAGACTTGCAAGCAGCTGCAGCCGACGGCACGGGCATTTCCGGAACGTGCGACAGCTAATGCACGGCTCCGTGCAATATTCACAGGATCTTGAATAAATAACGCTATTTACGCTTTCATTATACTGTACAAACAACTACTTATTAACTGCCCCAGTATATTTACATTATATATTATTAAAATGCATATCTGCCTCCCGGGAGAATTGTAGAAGAGTTTTTGAATTTACTTCACGACGTACTTTGCAGATTATTACGATATTTAATATTAATGAGACCGAAGGAAGTTTAATTTCCTAAAGCCCTCTCCTGGTGTGCCGTTCCTTTCTTTCGCTGGTGAACCTGTCGTATGTAATTGAAACTTTGTCCTAGGTTTCCGCCCACACCGAAGCAGCCGTTCCTCTAGAGCGAGTTCTTTTCCTTTTATAATTTAATCTATATTTCCTGAAGAAGGTGGTGGTGGTGGTTAGTGTTTAACGTCCCGTCGACAACGAGGTCATTAGAGACGGAGCGCAAGCTCGGGTTAGGGAAGGATTGGGAAGGAAATCGGCCGTGCCCTTTCAAAGGAACCATCCCGGCATTTGCCTGAAACGATTTAGGGAAATCACGGAAAACCTAAATCAGGATGGCTGGAGACGGGATCCTGAAGAAGGGACTAAGCTTTTAAACTAAATGCAAACTTAGTAAGTACTGTGATTATTTCGATCAGTGAATGCGTATTGATAGCAGAAATATTTACTGATTCAAGTATTTTCGACGTTGTAGTGCGATATACGTTTTGTAATTACAAATGGAAACATCATGTTATTTATTTTTCGTCGTAATATAGGCAACTGCTTTTACTTTACGCTAAGAGGAATGTTTGGGAATGCTTTGTGATTGACTTCCGCCGCTTATAACCACAATGGACCCTGCAGGTGACGAATGGGAACCAGTTTACGATTACTAGCCAAGTGGACAGTTCTGTTCTAAATCTGGGGTTGGAAAGTCTGATGAAGGACTCTCAAGTACTCCATACGTAAAGTTATATTAATGTTTTCTAAGAAATGTAGGATTAGAAGCTGGTGCTGGATAAATATTTAAAACTGATTAACTTCAAACAGGTTTGTTGGCTGCCAGTAATGTGAGTACGGAACTTTTATTTGAATCCAGCATCAAGATGAACCGTTATAATTTCAATTGTTTCTTCGATTCAATAATAACTAATCTGATTTTAAACTTGTGGGGTTTCGTTTAAATAGTCTGCATTTATTTCCAACCCATACACCCTAACACGGAATTCTGTATTTGAGTGCACTGCTTATTACGTAGAGAAGGGACCAAAATCAATCCAACTGCTTAGCAGCTGTTGAGCTTGCTACTGCTTTGCTCTCACTGTCCCTAATAATAGTCCGTACTGGCCACAGTATCACAGTGCCTGTATTGGTAGTGTTCGGAATTCAATTAAGAAACTGTAGTATAAATATTAGCTGATACAATTTTTCCAACATTTTTCCGCAGTGTCGATAAAATTTACCTATTCTGCTATCAATATTTTACAGTCCACCACTTGGATGATGGAAATGTTTCTTGATTCATCCACTGTTTGTAAAATGGCAAGTATGCGTGGAAAGTCTCCGTGTAGCAGAGGTGACATCATAAGTAAAATGTTTCGGGGTAAAGTATCCCTCACTAACATCGAAGGTTTTCATACTGTAACATACAGTTTCCAGCACGAAACATAGTACATCTTAATGTATACAATCTTTAAGAAGTAGAACTAAAAATAATGATGAGAGAGGCGGTAAAATAATCCTGTAGTCGCGGGAGGCAGGAACAGAACATTTAAACAAAAATATCGAGTGGGATACGTGGTGATTTTGGGGGGAAACTTCAGTAATTACCGAAAATGAAGAAATTTGTGTTAATAAATTAGAATAACGCTGACTATTTCATAGACTAGTGAAAAGGAGTTCACTTTGCAATGTGTCCCTCAGTACTCAGTTACTTACCTTGAGGGCGTAGTGCCGACATAGTGGCTTATAGGCGTTCGTACCGCAGATGAGTACGCGGTCATCGTCAATTTTCGCCAGGACTCGGATGTAGTTCTGGCAGTCGTCCTGAAACACAAAAATTCGTTAAATTAGTTGAGCGAAAAGAATAAAGGCGTCAGAACACCGAATAAGACCAACTTAATACAATATAAATAGAAGGCGGATATTTCATTAAGTGAAAAATATTTCCGGGAGACATGGTCTTCAGTATATGAAACGGCTTGGAACAACTAAACATAATAATACCTAAAACTTGTAAACAGTTTCTTGAGATGAGTATGTCTATATTTATGACCAGAAATGATTCTTATGAAAGAGATGAAAGTTATGAGTGCCGTGTTAACAATGCTAATGGCTTTCTTAAACCTTTTCCCCTATTACTAACTTTATTTACATTTCTACATCTAAAACAATGATGTGATATAGGGGCTAAGGCTTTCTTTCTTTGTGTAGGTTCCATTATCACTGCTGTAGTGTAGTTGTTGCAATGCTCAAGAATACCGTAACGCTCACAAATCAGAAGAAAGTCAAGGCGGTCCCTTGTTCTCATGATAACAGATAATCGTGAGGAGGAAATTTCAGGCAGGGTGCGCAGAGATGACGTCCAGTGACGTAAGTAGTAAATCGCTGAATGATGAGTTCAAGATTGCGGGTTCTGTCATGGAATTACCGAGGAATGGCTGGCCTTTATCTTAGGAAGTGACCCACTCTGTCGTGCATCATGCGAATATAAGATTCTAAAAGCATTCCGTGCCTGATAAATTAAAAGAACGTTTCTTACCACATTTAGAGTAAAAACTTTATATTCAGAACGAAAGTGGTAAAACAGGTAGGATTATAACGTAAAAACAACCGTGATGGCAGAAGTGAAACCACTGGAAGAACAGAAGGTAAACTTGATGAAAAGATGAACTGATACTGAAGGGAAAGAGAACAGAAGATAAGAAAGAACAGACATGTTCACATGTATTACTAAGGAAAATGTTGAAAAGCATATATGCAATCAAAGCAGCACTTCTCATACGCTGTGTATCTTATAGCAGCACTAGTACAGACGCTGTATTTTCTCTTTTGTGTTCAATATTTCGTTGTTTATAGGTTTCAGTTTTCGTTTGGAGAATTTTTTTCTGTGACTACCTGTGTGCAGTGTGCAGTATGAATGTACTGTGCAATGCTCTCTCCCCCCTCCACTTACACGTTTGATTTTTAATATTTCATACACAAAATGGGCAAAATTTAAAAATTTAATACGCTGGCACAATCTAGTCACTAAGAGTTATAGTCTTGTGTTAAAGAGTCAACACAGTAAGTCAATTATTACAGTTAGGAACTGTATAAATGTCTGGACACAACATAACACCCGGCGCACATAATTACACCAAAAGTACTCAGACATTGTTGAGAACGAAAGCATTCAGCAACTTCCAACAAACTTTACACACAGTTTCAAACCTTTGTGAAACTTTTTTTCTCGCTAACAGCCCCTTCACAGAATTATGTAAGGAAATGAATTATCACTTTCTACATTTTTGCTGTTCATGGAATAAAATTGCAGCATTAGGCATAACGCTGTAATTTATTACTTCTTTACTACTGTTGTGTACATAGTTCCGCGTAGTCAGCGCGTACACAACTTTCCCACTAGAGCACGCCCACTAAGCACAACAGCGCAGGCGCAGCGCTCGTCCGTCTCCGCACTACGAGATGGCGCTGCCTTAGAGACGGACTAAATTCTGCTTCCGCTGTGTAATGCAACCAATGAGATTGCTGCTAACGTAGAACCTTTTCTCCTCGCGGATCACACTCGCGCAGTGATACCTGAACGCGCGAGGTATTATAACGAGTGTACAGACCTCCGATTAGTCAGTCTGCATTTGCCTGCACCAGTCTGTACCAGTCTGCATTAGTCTGTACCAGTCTATAGTCAAGTTTCAGTCTGCGCCTAATAAGATTACCATATTCCTGTACATAGCCATGAAGATAAATGAATAGACACTTTGTCAAGTATCAGAGATATGTGAGAATAAGATTTATGTACCAAGACCAAAGGAGCTTCAGATTGTCAATTGTAAACAGCCTCCAGAATCAAGTTACGTAATGTCTATGCTTTTTATTATTTTAATAAATGTGTGTGAAAATTAATCAAGTTCTGTTTAAAGTTTGTCACCGTCAATCTGCTACTCTAAGTGTGCAAGTGGCATTTCTATCGTCTGACCTAACGGCAGAAGATAAAACACGCCACGATAAGACCACGAGACATATTGCTGACACTCGCCTACTTCGTTAGAGCGACAAGTCAAATAATCTGATGGTGTGTGTACCGAAGGTCTTACAGTACGCACACCGCAACTACTAACTCCATTCGCAACACATTTTGCAAACAGTACCCACATGTACCACTGAATGTACTTCCAAACTTATATAATTGTATGACAGATCGGGAGATGTGTCATTTTATACTTTGGAGTACGATTATTTAAAGAATCAGAACTGGTGCGGAGGGGTGGGGGGCGGGGGAGGGGGGGGGGGGACGCAGTATTATTTTAAACGTTGTTCACAAGTGGGACGAATGTGCATGTCTCTTCTTCATCCGCAGATAGTGAAAATGCATGAAGGAACTCACACGCATAGACTTGCGGTAGTCTAGTATTTATTAGAGGAACGCTTTACAATGATCGCCAAGTCCCATCCGCTGGCGGTCGGTTTCGAAAACTGACATATTTGGCTTCCTGGGAATGTAGGGTGATTAACTCTCGAAGGCTCCTGATGAAATCTGCGATGTTTCGGTTTGGTTTCTGCAGTGATTTACATAGCGTGCTTGCTCATGCAGCTCAAATGTTACATTCACCGCGTGATTAACACGGTTATTGTCGGGAAGTTCTCCTGTTTAGTACCCATCCGCTGGCTGTAAAAGTTTTCTGTGCCGTGGCTAAGTATAGCGCCGGTCACAGTGGTTAACATCGTTAATAATTGTAATGTTTATCGCTTTATGTGTCCAGCATCAGTAACAATTCACCATGCCATCAGGCTAAGTCATACATACAATTATTATTGTAGTTTCTTTGCTCTAATACTTCACATACGCATCGTTGTAATTTATCCTTTCTTCCAGCTTCTGATACCCTGTTCCCTTTTGTTCTTTCTCTTGCATATCCTATTATTAACGAAAAAGTGATTTTTTATTCTTCATATGTTTTATTATGCTCAGTGCCAGAGTATTAAACTGAATGAAAGGAGTCAGTTCGCCGACTAGTTGTCAACTTTCTACTTCCACTCCACATGGCTACTCTGTAAATCACACTTAAGTGCCTGGCAGAGCTCTCATCGAATCATCTTCACACTAAATTTCTATTATTCAAGTCTCGAACAGTGCGCGGATAAAAACGAACACCTACATTTTCCCCGGGCGAGCACTAATTTCCCTTATTTTATTATGATGATCGTTTCTCTCTGTGTAGGTCGGCTTCAACAAAATATTTTCGTGTTCGGAGGAGAAAGCTGGTGATTTAAATTTCGTGAGAAGACTCCGCCGCAACGAGAAACGCCTTTGTTTTAATGATGTCCACTCCACATACTGTATCATGGCCGTGATACTCACTCCCCTGTTTTGTCGATAATACAAAACGTATTGTCCTTCTTTGAACTTTCTCGATGTACTCCTTAATCTCATCTGATAAGGATCCCAGACCACGCAATAGTGTTCTAACAGAGGACAGACAAACTTAGGTAGGCAGTCTCTTTAGCAGATCTGTTGCATCTTCTAAGTATACTGCCAATCAAACACAGTCTCTGGTTAGCCTTCCCCACAGCATTTTCTGTGTGTTCTTTCCAGTTCAGGTTGTTCTTAATTGTAATTCCTAGGTAATTAGCTGAATTTACGACTTTTAGATTTGTTTGATTTATCGTGTAATTGTAGGTTAACGGTTTCATTATAGCACTCATATAGATGACCTCACACTTTTCATTATTTAGGGTCGACTGCCAATTTTCGCATCATACAGATATCTTATCTGAGTCATTTTGCAGTTGGTTTTGATCTTCTGATGACTGTAGTAGACGATAAAAGACGGCATCCTCTACAAACAACCTAAGACAGCTGCCCAGATTGTCTCCTAAAGTAATTATATAGATAAGGAACATCAGAGGGCCTATAACACTATCTTGGGGAACGTCAGAAATCACTTCTGTTTTACTTGGTTACCTTCCGTCAGTTACTAAGAACTGCGACTCTCTGACAGGAAATCACGAATCCAGCCCCATAACTGAGACGATATTCCATAAGCACGCAATTTCATGTGTTGCTCGCGGTACCTTAAAATATTTGGCTAACAAACCTAAAATAAAAAAAACGACATTCCGTTTGTAGAGACGGAGACTGACGTGTTGTACTGCCTCGTGATGACTGGGTATTGTGTGATGTCCTTAGGTTAGTTAGGTTTAAGTAGTTCTAAGTTCTAGGGAACTGATGACCACAGATGTTAAGTCCCATAGTGCTCAGAGCCATTTTGACGTGTTGTAAATTGTTATTTTTTTATTTTTGACTCAAATTCTTTTTTATGATACGATGATCACGGGTTTCGGCCTTTAGACGCCATCTTCAGATGCTGTGGGCGGCGTCGGATGAGCAACTACAAGTGCAGGACATGCTGGCTCCGACTACCACCAAAAGTGCCGACCCCGTAGAATAAATTGGCAGAAGGCGAAGGAGGAGAACAGGAGAAATTTTTTTGGATCAAAGAAGGTACATCAAGTCATATTTTCCTATATACGCCACTATTCTAGCATCGTTTTAATTTTCATGTCTACTTTGCTGCCGCAAAAACTATCTGTAGTTTCCCTTTAGAGATTTAAACACTGGATGTAAGCATTCACATGTATAATGCTTAACTGGAATTAGTTCATACAACTGGCATATAAAAACTAGTCTGGAACAGACGTTTTATGTCTGAATTTCGGCGTTAGCTTTCAGATTACAGACTGTGAACAAGTTTGACGCACGCAGTGGATGAAATTAAAAGACTTAACAAATCACGAAACACCCGTAGCAAAATCCAGAGGAAAAATTCTTTTAAAATTACCTTTGCACAAGAATTTGTATACAGAGCGAATATCCGGAATATCAAGGGACAGTGGCAGCAGCTGTGAGACAGCTTGACTCAGGAGAGGTTCGACCGGGTTTAACACACCCTTTCTAGCGACTCAGTGCGTGCATCCAGATCAGAGGGGTTGCCAAGTCGTACTGACAAGGGGGCTCATAGTGCCACGTTCTTTGTAATTTTGACTCGATAATGTAATCGCTGAAATAACATCATACCCTCTCTACTGGTAAAGTTTCATTTCGTTCCCTCCTCCCATTCTGGATGCTTCACTTTTTCTTTTCTTCAGGCAATGTACATGCTAGCCAATGGCCTTGCTGTAATAGCAACACCGATTCTCTTCAAATCACCGAAGGTAAGCGCTGTCGGGCTAGGCTAGCATTTGGACGGGTGACCGTCTGAGTCTACCGAGCACTGTTGGCAAACGGGGAGCACTCAGCTCTCTTGAGTCCAGTTGAGAAGCAACTTGATTGAGAGGTAGCTGCTCCGGTGACAAGAACTGACAACGCCCAGAGAGCAGTTTGCTGGCCACATGCCCCCCCCCCCCCCCCATATCCGCATCGCCTGAGGATGACACGGTGGTCGGTCGGTACTGTTAGGCCTTCCGAGGGCTGTTCCTGCAGAGAGAGAGAGAGAGAGAGAGAGAGAGAGAGAGAGAGAGAGAGAGAGAGAGAGAACATGCTGCTTGCCAACTATATTCCTGTCTTTTTCTACGTGCAGAATCCAACCTGTTTACCAGTACTGTTTAGTTTAACTTCTTATGGAACTTGGAATCGTTGAAGAGTTTTCAGTTTTCGCTAGCTCCAGGTCGGTGGGTATTATGCACCTCATAGAGCATTCAGTGCACAAAAGTGGGACAAAACACGGAAACGCCGCGAAAAATGCGTGCTTGAACATACTGGGTGTTCCTGTCCCATGATGTGGTGTGCTAAGTAATGACTGATATGATTGTGAATTATTAATACAACACGCCGGCCGTGGTGGTCTAGTGGTTCTAGGCGCGCAGTCCGGAACCGCGGGACTGCTACGGTCGCAGGTTCGAATCCTGCCTCGGGCTTGGATGTGTGTGATGTTCTTAGGTTAGTTAGGTTTAAGTAGTTCTAAGTTCTAGGGGACTGATGACCACAGAAGTTAGGTCCCATAGTGCTCAGAGCCATTTGAACCATTTTTATTAATACGACATTTTCCATTGGTTAACATATTTGAACTATATTTGACCAGGTATTTGTATTTTTGCGCAGGTCCGGTTTGATTGAAGACCAATGTTTTGTGTGATATCATTGTGATCCAGGGCATCATGCTGACGAGATGCCTAACCGCAATGCTGTACGGAACCTCGTCACCAAGTTTCGAAAGGTTGGTTGGTTGGTTGGTTTTGGGGGAAGAGGCCAAACAGCGAGGTCATCGGTCTCATCGGATTAGAGAAGGACAGGGAAGGAAGTCGGCCGTGCCCTTTCAGAGGAACCACCCCGGCATTTGCCTGGAGCGATTTAGGGAAATAACGGAAAACCTAGATCAGGATGGCCGGACGCGGGATTGAACCGTCGTCCTCCCGAATGCGAGTTCAATGTGCTAACCACTGTGCCACCTCGCTCGGTCAAGCTTCGAAAGACCGGAAGCGTTCATATAGCTCCAAAATCAGGCAGCACATCCACATCCACATCAGACGAAAAGGTGGCGGAGGTGGAAGACACGATGCTGTAAAGTAAAGTTCTGCAGGCCCACGTGTCAGTTCCGTTCACAAGATTCTCCAGGCCTCACTGTCCATTACATCCGTACAAAATGTGCGTGAACTGAGACACACCGATCGCCCGGCGCGTGTAAACTTTTGCAACTGGTTTCTGTCCTTCCTGCAAGACAATGGTGAGGGGATTCTTGATGCAACTTTTTTCCCGGATGAGGCATGGTTTCACCTCTCCGGTTGCTTGAATAGCCAGAATAGTCATGTATGGACCACGGAGAATTCTCATGAATTTAATATGTCCTCACTGCACGATCATTAAGTTGGTGTTTGGTGCGCCGTGACTCGTAAACGCATCATTGGGCCGATCAGAACGGCACTGCACCTGCATTCTGGAGCCCTTCCTAGGTGTACTGAATGAGGGCGTTATTGAGAATGCCTGGTCCGAACAGGATGGGGCGACTCCACATACCGCCCACAAGGCGATGAACTTTTTAAAGGACATCTTCGGTGACTGCATCATCTCTCGAGGGCTCTGGCCTCCGCGTTCACCCGACTTGGCCCCAACAGGTTACTTTCCATGGGGTACGTTGAAGGGAAAGGCCTATGAAGGCAATCCGCACACCATACAAGAAATACAAGCCGCACTGACACTTCGCATTCGGAACACCACTCCCGATGTTCTGCACAACGCCTTCAAGAACATGCAGAAACGTGTGCAACTGCGTCTTCAAGTTCAAGGGGATCACTTCCAGCATCTGTTATAACTTCCATGACGTAAACATGGCAAGTTATGAACTGCATAGTTACTTATTGAACACCCTGTAGATGCAGATGCTAGCCGAGCCTCTAGCTGGCGGCACCTGAGTAATGTTCTCAGTACACTGCAAGTCTCAGTCGTGGTCAGTTGGAGAAGGATGGTAGGATTCCTCAGCAGTGGACTGTTTCAGGAAAAGTGTTATCACTGGGCTAAAGCGATTTATAGAAACCGCGGAAATTTTCCAGCAGGGATCCGAACCCCACTGCTCTCGAATACGACCCTCAAACACAACACCGTCGCGATTGTCGGTTGTCTGGTGAACACTCCTCCCGATCATTTGTGCTGCGCGCTTTCCACCGATCTAAACAGAACCGTGTGTGCTAGGGCCTTTGTTGGGCAGGGCTCAGTGGTACCGTGAAGCGAAGCACATGTCGTCGTGGAAGTGAAGGAAGTGACTCCTGCGTTCGGCCGCCGGTCATCCGAAACGCGTGGTACCGGGCAAGACACGCGCCCGCCTCGCCAGCCGCGTGGGATCGAAAACATTCAGCGGCTCGGCACGGCACGCTGTCTCATAAATATGTATCCAATTTATCAATATTCATGTTCCCTTGAAAACAAAGTATCAGCACACTCGGTTGGCTGCCCTGCAACTGTGAACAGCCGCGGAAACACGCTACTAAATATGGAGGACTAGCGGCCGAGCGCAGCACGCGCTACGGAGGGCGTCACACACCGCCTGCATCAGACGATATGTGACAGGATATAGCACACGGCCTGCTAAAAGGCGGGGGACGAAGGGATCACCGGTACAAGTTGCACGTCCTGTCGTGTATCCCACGTGTAACGCGGTTAAAAATCTATCGTGTACGGCGCTGTTCGTTATTTGGGAGTTGTGTGCATAGATATTACCAGAACTAATTTTTTGTCAGGTATGTGTCGGCGGTTTATTCGGGTTTTCAGAGTTTTCCCCTCGCTCCCCATCAGTGGCTATAATTGACTCCACAGAGCTGTCATCGTACAGAGGCTGGGCAAAATTGTGGAAACAGCGAGAAATGCATGCTTAGATATTAATGCAGATGTTAGCGCAGCCTGCAGGTGGTGCTGTTGTATTTGAGCACGAACTGTACCTGTGCAGTGTCCTCAATACGTTGCAAGAGTCCGGCGTGGTTAAAACAAAGTGTAGTTGTGAGGGCATTAGGGGGACCTAAGTGAATTAGAACGTGGGCAAATTGTTGGTGCTCAGATGGTGGGTGCTTTCGTTACCAACGGAGCCAAAGTGTTCACTGTTTAAAGAGGCACAGTATCCAAGATTCATACTGCATACACGGTGTAAGTAGGCTGTTTAGGTTTTTATGTTGGTAACGCCATGTAGTGTTCTGTATGAAAATCACTGACTGTGCTGTGTGCAGTCTGTGGCTGGTTGGCATTGTTGGAACATTCGCTATTGTAGTGGTGGGCAGTTGGATGTGGACGGCGCGTAGCGTTGTTCAGTTGGAGGTGAGCCGCCAGCAGTGGTAGATGTGGGGAGACAGAGGGCAGAATTTTGAAAGCGGACGACCTGGACGTCTGTCCATCAGAAAGAGTAAATTTGTAATATTGGATATCATGAACTGATATATATATATATATATGACTTCTGGACATTATTAACGTAAATACATTGTTTGTTCTGTATAAAAATCTTTCATTTGCCAACTATGCCTATCAGTAGTTAGTGCCTTCAGTAATTAGAATCTTTTATTCAGCTGGCAGTATTGGCGCACGCTGTATTGCAGTAGTTTGAGTAACGAAGATTTTTGTGAAGTAAGTGATTCATGAAAGGCATAGGTTATTGTTAGTCAGGGCCATTCTTTTGTAGGAATTATTAAAAGTCAGATTGCGTTGCGCTAAAAAAATATTGTGTGTCAGTTTAGTGATGATCAGAATAAATAAAGAGACAAATGTCTGAGTACATTCAGTTTTGCTCAGCTGTTTCAAAATCAAATAGAGGTTTTCCAGCACTGCCGTTTATAAAATTTTTCTACGGGGATGTTTCAACGGAAAGGGAAAAAGCGTCATCCGCTAAGTCAAAACGCGAACGGAGGTGTGTACTGAGTGATCACGACAGACTGTCATTGAAGAGGATTGTGATGCAAAAAGAAAAGGGGGACCACAGCTGCGTTAGTCACCGCGCAATTGAATGTCGCAGTCGTGAACGCTATCAGCATCAAATTAACACGAAGGGAGTTCCATAAGCAAGGATTTGCACGGCGGGCTGGAATTCCAAAACAACTTGTCAATGATGCCAACTCCCGTAACGGGAAAACGTGATGCCGAAGCCATAAAACGTAGACTGTGGAGCAATAGGACAAAGTCAATAGGGCGGATGAGTCTTGTTTCACACTATTGCCGACATCTTGTCGAGTTTGCGTCCCATGACTGAAACATGGTGGGGGCAGCCAAAGAAGCCGGTATAGGCATGTGTATTCAAATAGATATATGTAAACAGGCAGAATACGGCGCTGCGGTCGGCAATGCCAATGTAAGACAACAAATGTCTGGTGCAGTTGTAGCAATGTTGTTACCATGGCAGATGATCAAGGTTTAACTGAGTTCGAACGTGGTGTTAAAGTCGGCGCACTAGCGATGGGACACAGCATCTCCGAGGTAGAGATGAAGTGGGGATTTTCCCGTACGACCATTTCACGAGTGTACCGTGAATATCGGGAATCCGCTCAAACATCAAATCTCCGATATCGCTGCGACTGGAAAAAGATCCTGCAAGAGCAGGACCAACGACGATTGAAGAGAATAGTTCAGTGTGACGGAAGTGCAACCCTTCCGCAAATTACTTTAGATTTCAATGCTGGGCCATCAACAAGGGTCAGCGTGCGAACAATTCAACGAAACATCATCGATATGGGCTTTCGGAGCCGAAATCCCACTCGTATACCCTTGGTGACTGCCCAACACAAAGCTTTACGCCTCGCCTGGGCCCGTCAACACCGTAATTAGACTGTTGAAAACTGGAAACATGTTGCCAGGTCGGACGAGTCTCGTTTCAAATTATATCGAGCTGATGAACGTATACGGGAATGGAGACAATGACACGAATCCATGGAGCCAGCATGTTAGCAGGCGACTGTTCAAGCTGGTGGTGGCTCTGTAATGGCGGGGGACGTGTACATTTGGAGTGATATGGGACCCCTGATACATCTAGATACGACTCTAACAGGTGACACGAACGTAAGCACCCTGTTTGATCACCTGCATCGATTCATGTACATTGTGCATTCCGACGGACTTGGGCAATCCCAGCAAGACAGTGCGACACCAGACACGTCCAGAATTGCAACAGTGTAGCTCAGGTACACTCTTCTGAGTTTGCACACTTCGCTGGCCACCAAACTCTCCAGACAAGAATATTACTGAACATGTCTGTGATGCCTTGCAACGTGCTGTTCAGAAGAGATCTCCAGTCCCTCGTACTCGTGCGGATTTATGGACAGCCCTGCGGAATTAATGGTGCCAATTCCTTCCAGCACTATTTCGTGAGTGGCAGTTCTGCGTGCTCGCGCGGACCCTACACGACATTAGGCAGGTGTGCCAGTTTTTTTGGCTCTTCAGTGTAAGTATTGTCAGTATTCCATGGGTCCCATGATTGCTCTGCAAGATTGCGTTACTGCAAAGGATTGTCTGATCATTTTGAGTGATCGGGCCCATCCCATGGTACAATATTGGTTCTCCAACGCTGATGCTGTGTTCCAAGACGACAGGGTTCCTGCTCACACAGCTCACATCGTTCTGGACTGGTTTTGTGAGCATCAATGTAAATTTTAAGATCTCTCCTGGCCGCTACAGCCTCCAGACCTCAGTACAATTGAGCCTTTGTGGTCTACTTTACAGATAAGGGTGTGTCATCACCAACCACCTCCTGCACCGTTACCTGAACTTGCCGCTGCTTTGCAGGAAGAATGACATAACCTCTCTCTCTCCTCCCGCACGGGCCATGAAGGCCCAAAGGTACCGACTGGCCGCCGTGTCATCCTCATGCCCATAGGCTTCACTGGATACGGATATGGAGGGGCATGTGGTCAGCACACCGCTCTCCCGGCCGTATTTCAGTTTCCGAGACCGGAGCCGCTACGTCTCAATCAAGTAGCTCCTCAGTTTGTCTCACAAGAGCTGAGTGCACCCCGCTTGCCAACAGCGCCCATCCAATTGCTAGGGATTAGCCTAGCGGTCTAAGGCCCTGAAGTCACGGACTGTGCGGCTGGTCCTGGAGGAGGTTCGAGTCCTCCCTCGGGTATGAGTGTGTGTGTTTGTCCTTAGAATAAATTAGGTTAAGTAGTGTGTAAGCTTAGGGACTGATGACCTTAGCAGTTAAGTCCCATAAGATTTCACACAAATTTGACATCCAAGTGCTAGCCCAGCCCGACGGCGCTTAACTACGGTGATCTGACGTGAACCGGTGTTACCACTGCGGCAAGGCAGTTGGCAAGAATGACATCAGATTCCCTTGAAAACCATACAGTCCTGAAAACTATACAGGAAGCAGGACTTCTATTTATTCTTTCCGAGGTGGCTGGAAACTGTTTTGTATGCTAACGAGTTTTCTACCACGTACTAGGCGTAGTGATGTGCAGTGTTTGTAGTGTTTCCATACTTTTGTCCAACCCCAGTACATCGTTGCATTCCTATGTAGACAGAACATGTGACATCAGCACGCGCAGGAATTGGCAGTTGAACCTGAATGTAAACAAATGTAACACACGTCTCGTAACTAGGGGAAGAAATCCACTACAGTTCGATTTCACTGTTAGTTACAAACCCCTGTAAATAATAACTACCGCAAGAACACAGTCCAGAACGACCTAAAGTAGAAAGACCACAAAACAATTAGTACGAAGAGCAGACGCTGTGTTGCGATTCATAGGAAATGAAATGTAATTTACCAACGAAAGTAGTGGATTATAAAACACTTGTTCGGCCGACTGTTGAGTACTGCTCATCAGTGTGGGACTCTTACCAGATTTGTTTCATGGAAGAATAGAGAAAACCCGACGAAGAGTGGTTTAGTCGGTGTGTGAGCGGTTAAGACGAGGAAGAAAGTGGGAAACGCCAAAAGCGAGGCGTTACGCATCGCGAAGTGATTTACTACTGAAATTTCAAGAGATTAGGTAGCGGGGGGAGTCGGGCAATAGATTATTTCATCCGACACTCGTCTCGAGATATGACCGCAACAGGAAAAAATCACGAAATTAGAGCTAATGTGGAAGTTTACCGACAAACATTATGCCCAAATGCCATTATCAAATGGAACTGAGGAGGGGTGAGATGGTAGTGGTACCAGAAGTACCCTCCACCATACACCGAAAGATGGCTTGTGGACTGTAGATGTAGCAGATTTGCGAGAAATTTGTTTATACGGCTGTAATGTCGCGTCGAGATCGAGGTGTTTGCTGACAGAACACTACGTTACCTGGATAAGCATCGAGGAAAGAAAATTAGCGTGATGTTGAACAGTTATGCCGGAAGGCACGTAAATGGTTCAGTGCCAATATGGGAAACATAGATGTAGGCTGACTTTCACTGTAGCAGAGGCTGCTAATACGATATTTAAAACGAATGATTGGCCATAAGTATTTTAAACCTAGAAGCTGGTCAGAGATGGCTAAGGTCTTGCAAGATCAGTTGAAAGGTACGCACAATGTCTTGAAAAGAGGTTGTGAGATGAATTCCAACAAAAGTAAAATAAGGGTTATGAAACGTAGCCGAATTAAATCAGGCTGTATCGCGGGAATTAGACTAGGAAATGAGACACTAAGTGGCAGATACGTTAAGCTGTTTGGCAGCACAATAACTGCCGATGGCCAAAGTAGACAGGATACAAAATGCAGACTGGCAACACGTAGAAATGCTTTGCTTAACAACAAAAATTGATGCACTGAAGATTTTCTCTGCTAATCTTGTGATTTGATCTTTAAGGAAGATCACTAGCTGTACTGTATTCTCGTTGAAGAAATGGTCTCGGTATTATTCGAAAATAATTTAGATAAGCCACTCTTATTTGCTATGCTTCCTTCTTTCTATTCATCCCTCTTCTTTTTTCTGCTTCCCCTTTTGTGTGTGTGTGTGTGTGTGTGTGTGTGTGTGTGTGTGTGTGGACCCAAACGAATCGAGAGAGGTTTCATTATTTCAACCAGAAGAGTCACTTTCGGCTAGCAAGCATTTCTTTCATCGTTGATCCACTGCGACTGACTTTGTTTTCATACGTCTACGGTGCAGGACTATCCTTGTGTTCTCCTGTTCGCCATATCAGCACCGTTTAACGAATTCGTTATCGAAGATGCAATGAATTCTAACCTTCCATTCTCCTAAATTCACTAATAAAGCAATTAGTTGTGTGATGGTCAACAGGAAGATGATAGTTATTAGCGTCAGTCTGCTATTCGCATTATACGTCCTCGTCTCAAGTAGCAGTTACACATCGATAGTAGCAGACCCGCACACGCACTGACGGTATAAATTCGTTGACCTCTGGCGAGGTCTACCTCTCCCCGTCTGTATCACGTTGCATAGCTTAGCTCGGCGGGGGCGGCTGCGTGTCGCTGCGACAGCCGCACGCCGACACAGACCCGCGGTGGGTCGGTAATTTAATCTTAGCCACGCGGAATGGGTGGCGTGGGGGATGGGCGAGAAGGCTGTGCGCTAGGGGTTTGCGGCCACCGCCTGATTGCATACCCGCGCGCCTGACGCCCGCTCTAGCGGCAGTAAGCCGAACCAATAGATACGAGGCGGCCGCCGCCAGCCAATGGGAGTCGCGTAGCACCGCGCGCTTCTCATTTGTCAAAGCCGTCTCCTCGCGGCCGCGACAGCCGGAACTGGACTCTGGGCGCAAAACAGTGGGGTGGCAAGGGGATGCTGCGGCTGTTGCGAATTCAGCTAAAACATAAAAAGAATAATAACGGCCTGAAACAAAGCAAAGGCCTCGGGCCCTAGACTGCCAGCGCAAATCGGCCTCGATAATTAATCAGTCTACCCCCGGACAGGAAATTCATCATGCTCCAGCCGAGTGGGTTCTACTCCGTGACGGGATGGCATCGCACCAAAGTTAACTTTCGTCTGTTGCCGCAGATATTAGGTTCAGTAATTGCGAGGAATGACCACGACTTTTAAACCAGTCTTGAGGTGGTACTGAAGTTGGACTATTTGATTAAAAGTACCGATACGTGGCAAAAAGCTTTTGAACCTTCTACTGAACTCAACTGAGCGATGTCTGTCCCTCCGGGCAGGCACAATGGGTCTGCGTCACTTAGTGTCAACGGAGAGAACTGAGAGAGCTTGAACTAAATCCGTGTATAGGGAATGTATGGCCATTCGTTTCCCAGCCGCTTGCCGCTGTCTAGAGTTCAAGATCGGCTGAAATCGCGTCACACGATGTTTCCCGCCATATTCAACGTGTACGTCGCTCGTGTAATTTATTTATTTATTGCTTATTTAGCCTGACCAGATCTTGCCAGAAGCAACACATACCAAAGACATTACAGAACCTTTCCAATACTAATAATAATGAAACAAATAATAATAATAATCTGCATTTAGAATGATGTAGATTAGCTTAGCACAATAGAAGCCATGTTTGGACTGTAGGAAGTATTGTGTATTTTCGTGGACTTCGTTTTGAATAATGCCAAGACTTCAAAGTGGAAGCCCTAACATCTATGCTATGTTCTTCTTTTTTCTTTTACACGATTCCTTCTAAATGTGCACTGCACTATTGTAACAGATAAACATCTAGCATTTCCCAACACACAAGAAACGTTTTCTTGCATTGTCACCATTTTGTCAATGCACTCCACTCGTAACACCAAATGGTGAGCACACTGCAAACTCAGTGAGTTTACGGTTCTATGGGTGCATCAATCACATTTTTACATGGGGTACTTTGGAAAATACAGAAGTTTGAAAAGAAATGAATCATATATAGCAAACCTGAATTTTACTGTTATTGTCGTAATGTTGTATATCAGCGACACATTTAAAACGGAAGTGACGCTAAATTTCTTTTGTTTTTGCGGAGGGGGGAGACTAACATGCGTCTCGCTCCAGACACCGAAACTTTGATACGTGACTGTCTACTTCATTCAGTATTAACTGTCGGAGGGAGTTTGAACAGGCAATGGCTATTAAGACGTACAGGCACAAATATCCTATTAGAAATATTGCACAGGTGCTGTGTGTGTGTGTGTGTGTGTGTGTGTGTGTTTGGGGTGGGCGGCACGAAACCAAATCATTGCTGAGTTAGACCAATAAATTAATACGCAAAGGACAACAGAATTTTAAAGTTTACTGTAAGAACCATTTACCAGATACTTTTGTTATCTACGGCAGGTGGGGGTCCGTTGCAAATGTCAGCGACAGAGCGATCCGTTGAGATGCGGCAGGGCTCAGTTTTCGTGTTACATAGCCGGCTAAAAGCCACCGATCACGAACCAACCAATGGGGTACGCCAACTCAGAGAGGCGAACACAACGCTGAAAATTGTTCTGCGGGGACCGACAGGAAAACGTTTCTGCATGATAACTGCGGCAGACGTTTTTAGACCTGGGAGAATCTTGGCGAATGGAAATTACTCGAGTGCGCTGTAACGACACTGATTTGGGTGTGTCAGATGCATTAGAGCGAACAATGAGCAACCGTTATTCAGCTTGCTTATGGAAGAATGAGAGCAAATTCCGGCTACAATAGGAATAGGAATTGTTCTCCCAAAATTAACTTCTGCAGTAAGAGCAAGAGGAGGCCCCAAACGACGTTAGTCTTACTTGAGGCAACGTCGTCCCCGAGGTTACGAAAAGAGCCAGACAAGGCTGATAATGAATTCATCTGCTCTGTACTGAAAGGCTTGCGTACTTCAATACTGTTAATGTGCATTCGTTTTTTCCGTGTTTTTCGGTTTTGTTTAGACTCAGATGCCTTCATAAAGGAGTGTGAACACGCACCCAGGCAAGGTATGCCCGTGCTCCTCGACAGTTCAACAGTACATTGATGCTGATGTTGTGGATTGTTCAAGTAGATTCTGGATTCATGAATGTATTGTGATTTTTTTAAAAACTTACTGTGAGTGGCTTAAATTTGTAACATCATACAAGTAGAAACCTGTCATAAAGGTAAGAAAACATTTAAAAGCGTTGACCTTGAGAACCGAACAGGAACACTTGGTTGGTTGGTTGTTTGGGGAAGGAGACCAGACACAGGAACACTTTGAACGTGGCGGTACAGAGAAGTATTGAGTCAGATGGGCAAAGCGGACAATTAATGAAGAGCTATTGAATCGAACTAGGAAGGGAGAAAATATAGCAGAACTTGGCTAATAGATGGAATCAGTTGATAGAATACAACCAGAGGTATGGAGGAATCATCAATTTGGTAATGGAGAGAACTGTGGGAGTGTTAAAGTTGTAGAGAGCACCACGGGATTGTTCAGATGGATGGAGGTTGCGGCATTTTACGCAGAAATGAAGAGACTTGTACAGCATAAAGTATTGTGGAGAGCTTCATCAAACCTGTCTTCGAACTTAAGACGATAACAACACCCAATACGAGCTATTTTGCCTCATAAAACAAGTTTCTCCCTCTTGACAGAATAATGGCGCACTTCCTGGATATCTTGTACAGTTGGTGTTCTTGGAGCTGACAAAATGATGAATATCTGGAGAGGGCACATACTGTGTGAAAGTATTTGGGAAAACATTGTGTTTAGCCAGTGGCAAGAGATATCTTCAATCCCATAGTTCAGAAATTACAGGGTGCGTTAAAAGGAATATACGTATTTTGAACGCATTTATTCACTAAACTGTAAGGAATACTACTATGAAACTTGGAACACATATTTACGAATCTCTCAAGTTAAGATTACAGATGTTCAATATGTCCTCCACAAGCAACACGGATAATATCACATCAATGCCCGAGTACCTTCCATGCTCGGGTAAGTATGTCCATCGGCACTGATGTAACGGCAGTAGGCCTACGGATCTGGCTCTTCTAGACTCTTCTAGGTTCTGTAGTAGTGTTGGTGAATAAACGTTGTCCTTAACGAAACTTCACAGGAAGAAGTCACAGGGCGTCAAATGCCAGTGAACGCGGAGATCAGCTGATCTGTTCGACGACCAATCCAGCTGCCCGCTGGTTTCGTTCAGATATTCACGCAACTGGCGACTCCAGCGAAGGGGTGATCCGTCTTGCTGAAAAATGAAGTTATTCTTGTCCAGCCTCGAGACAACCAGTTTTGTAACATAGCAATATACTGCGGATCGTCAACCGTTCAAAAATGGTTCAAATGGCTCTGAGCACTAAGGGACTTAACATCTATGGTCATCAGTCCCCTAGAACTTAGAACTACTTAAACCTAACTAACCTAAGGACAGCACAGAACACCCAGTCATCACGAGGCAGGTAAAATCCCTGACCCTGCCGGCAATCGAACCCGGGAACCCGGGCGCGGGAAGCGAGAGCGCTACCGCACGACCACGAGCTGCGGACGATCGTCAACCATGTTTCCATAAAAGAAGAATGGGCCGTAAACAGACAAGTGCAATATCGTACAAAACACATTGACTTTGCGTGAATCTGGTAATGTTCAGCGTGTTCATGTGGGTTCTGTAGACCCGTAATTCGAACATCGTCTTTGTTTACTTCCCAACCAAGGTGGAAAGTCGCTTCGTCGTTGAACGCGATGCGTTGTGCAGAAGTGTTATCGTTGTCCATAGCACTTCGAGACTTGTCAAACACTGCCGCACGTTTGCGTTTGTCGTCATGATGTAGAGCCTTAACAGCTGTAATTTGTACGGCTCCATACACAACTGACGTCTCAAAACACGTCAAATTCTCGTTGTAGGCAGCTGTAAATCCCGACTGGCACGAAGAGTTGATTTTGTAGGATCACGTTGGAAAGCGGTTTGAATTCGTACGACATTTCTGTCGGAAACGCGAGGGCTGTCGTAACTCTTTTCTTTACATAAACAAACTCCCGATACCATCTACCAGTGTTCCATCCATGGGGAGGATCAACCTGAAACGTCTTTGCACTGTAATCATAATATTACACTTCGCAAATTCGAGAACACAAAATGATTTATGCTGCGGAGGAGCCAGTTTGCAACATACGACTATAACCTAGCAAACAGAAGAATACCGACATCTAGCGGCAGTGAATGACAACGTATTCGTTCCCCCAATAACCGAGCCGTGACGGAGCTATCGATAGTTTTCACAACAAATACTGTGTAACGCGTACATTCTTTTCGAAACGCTCTGTGCTATCGCTGTGGATCAAGAACGAAGAGAAAATTAAATTGAGACACACTTGTCTCAAGAATGTCGTTTCTTACGGTTATTGGCTACTATTAGCTCCCAGCTTAATTAGAGAGATCAGGGTTGCTTTTCAAACAGCGGCGGTCGTCTTTGAGCTCATAAAGGCAGCTATGGGTGGGAGAAAAACGGGTAAATGGGCGCGTTAAACCACGGCGCCAATAAGTGGCGACGATATGATCCACGTCGTGAACGTGGAGACTCACACCACTGTGGGATCTAGAGGCTGCGCGTCTGTTTAATCAATATTGACTCCGCTTTGCCGTTAACAGAGGCGTGAGTATCCGCAGGTGAACAGAGATTAAAACCGTGACGTGATGGTTTCGGATCAGATGGATTCCAGCCGTAACTGACCTTCCTCTCTCTCGTTCGTTTTTTTGCTCTTAACTTATTTTCTGCCGTAAAAATTAATAGGACAGAACAGACATCAGTGGAAAAATGAGAGAGAGGAAACGAGGGAGACAGAGAGATAAAATTTTAGGTACATATTTTCCAATCAAAACTTTTGCGCTACGGCTATGAAAGGGGTGAGAGACCAAAACTCCGGAAACAAAAATAAGGACCTCCTGGGACGAAACACTGGCCTTTCACTGACGAATACCTGCAGATAGGAATTTTTCTAAGTAAGTAGTCTAACAATTGTGTAAAGTTGCTGCATCGATAATTAATGGAGCAGTTAGTAAGATTGGTAAATCTGGCGCCAGTGTGCTGCTGTCAAGCACTAGGGATATGTAAACGAGAGAAGGAACTCTTGGTTCTTCTTTATTATTTAAGAGCAGCGAACGTTCCGCTAAAGAGCTTCATTTTTTCTCTTTCCTAAGCGAACGTCGAAATACTCTCTGTGCTTTAGGTAGTATGTGTAGGAGGTACTACAGAAAACGTATGCAATCCATGCTATGATTACGACACTTCAGATACGCAAGTTCGTCCCTCACCGGTACTACCATGGGTGTCTTAAGACTTACAAGACATATTTTCAGTTTAATCTATACGCTGAATTGTCGGGGGACATTCCAAACAAAAGCTACTCACAAGGTCTTGAGTTCCCAGTCTCAACGGGTAAAGGCGTTTTGATTCTGATTATAGCTTAAAGTCTCAATTGTAATTTTGTGTGTTCAATCGATAGAGGGACCTGAAATTAGTCTGGTGTGAACCTGTACTGTGTATAGCGCTGTGAAGTACGTGGCAAATGTATATCCTACTGTAACAATCAAGTGGCTTTTCCTGTTCCATTCGCATGTGCAGTTGAGGAAGAATGATTGCTTTAAAATCCATGTGGGTGCAATAATTAATCTATCTTAGCCTTCGTGACCCGTTTGGAAGCTATACATAGGAAGGTATTCCTATTTTCATCTCTCAAAGTTGATTATATGGTTTTCTAGCTAGGCTGTCTCAGATTGTTTGTGTCTATTTTCAAGAATTTGCGAGTTCAGTTCTTTTGGCACCTCCGTGGCGCTCTCCCATGGCTTAAACAAATCTGTAAACATTCGTGCTGTCCTTATTTGTATAAGTTTCATAAACCCTATTTGGTATGGCCCTCACACATTTGAGCGATATTGTAGGATGTAAGCAGCCTCCTCTGTAACCTGACTTTCTCTGCCTCGTGATGACTGGGTGTTGTGTTATGTCCTTAAGTTAGTTAGGTTTAATTAGTTCTAAGTTCCAGGGGACTGATGACCATAGCTGTTAAGTCCCATAGTGCTCAGAGCCATTTGAACCTTTTTTTGTAACCTGACTGCACTAGAATCCTGTCAAAGAACCGAAATCTTCCACTTGTTTTACCTAAGACTGAGCCAATGTGATCGTTCAACAATCTGACAAATCCGAACTTTTAAAGCAAGTTATCCATACTAGCATTACCTGGAAATCTTATCAAGATCAGATTCAATATTTGTGCAGCTCTTGTCAGACTGTACCTCATTAAAGGTAACTGCATCAGCTGTAAAAAAGTGGGAGGTTGCTATTAATATTGTCTGCGAGGTCGTTCGTACACAATATGAACAGCAAGGGTGCAAACACACTTCCCTGGGGCCTCCTGAAGTTACTCTCCATCCGAGATAACATGCTGCTTCCTCCCTAAGAAGAAATCCTCAGTCAACTCACAAATTTCGGTTGATACCCCATATAATCGTACTGTTGAAAATAAGCGTAGATATGGTATTGAGTCAAATGATTTTTGGAAATCGAGAAATACTGCATGTACCTGATTGCCTTGATCCATGGTTTTCAGAATGTCATATGACAAAACCGCGAGTTGGGTTTCGCATTATCTGTGTATTCGGAATCCAAGCTGGTTGTCACGGAGGGGGTCATTTATAAATTTAGACAACCTTGTCTATGGGGTACAGGGACCTGGTGCTATATTTAGGTTAAAACCAACAGTCGAGATCGCAATAATATTTCTTTATTTATCGGTTTCGGTTCATGTTAAAACCATCTTCAGAATTTTTGGCCCTCGGTTTTCTCGTGATACCACGATCGTACACTGTCAGTGTACGAGAGCTGTATCACGAGAAAACCCAGGGCCAAAAATTCTGAAGATGGCTTTAACATGAACCGAAACCGATAAATAAAGAAATATTATTGCGATCTCGACTGTTGGTTTTAACCTAAAACGGGGTCGTTTAGCTCAAGGAAAGTAATAGCTGAGGATGAAAACAGTTTTTCCAGTAGCGACTGAGCACAGATGTGTGGTGCATTTTGAGGTCAGCGAGGCGCGCCATAGAGGCAGTTCTCACACACTGCTGCAGGAAACGCAGATTACACTTCCGGTGTTACTGTCTTCATCTTTCTTCATCCTCCTCCTCGTTTGCGTTTGTTCTGCATGGCGGCGGGTTTCGCTGTTTTTGTTCTCTGTTACTTTTTTTATATGAAATTGTGCCAGATCGGGTTGCACCCCAGAGATCTTGAGATCTTCGCGTATGGTGTCAAGCCGTCGCTGTTTAGGTCGTCCTACTGGTCCTACTGGCCGTTTACCTTTCACTCTCATATCTGAACGAATGTTTGGCACTGTTGCTGCGTCTGCTCTAAAAACATGTTCGTAGCATCGCAGAGGGCTTTCTCTAATCTTGTCTGCTGCTGGCACCACTCCATACAACTTTCAAACTTCACCATTTATGACATGATCGTGCAGTGTTAACCCGGAAGTCAAATTTAGCATCTTTGTTTACGTGGCGGCAAATCGTTGTTCCATTTCTTTTGTTGAAGGCCAGCATTCAGAACCATGCAGTCCAATTGAACAAATTAGAGGTCGCTGTATTTTCGACTTGAGCCTGTCTGGATTCTTCTAGCCACAGAACGCCATCGAGCCATATGGTACTCAGCCTGTTAGAAATTTCTGCTCTGAGATTTCCATAAAGGACAGTGGTCGAGCTCAGGTACTTGAAAGTCCTTGTTGTTTAGAGGTCAACACCTGGTATTCAAAGACATTTATATCTGTGGTGAGACACTTCATTTTCTCTATGTTGAGTCGTAGACCTAATTCTTTAAGGCGATTGTTCCAGGTTTGCACTTGACGCTGCAGGTCAGTCTCATCTTCAGAAGCCAATAGCACATCATCAGGATATAGCAACATTCAGCATGCGGTTTTCTGAAGATCTCTTCTGACAGTATCCACGACTGTGATAAAGAAGAGATGCAAGCGAGCAAATATCTGATGTACTTCTACAGAAACGGTTATCTCTGTCATTAAACGACCTTAAGCTGTACATCAAACCGGACTAGTTTGAAGTTGTTTTTTCATGTGGAACACACGAAATTACACGCAAGACATTTGTTTATAATACTAACTCTAGATTCCCCCTACCTCTTCAGCGGAACCGCGCACTGGCATTGTCGTGGAACGACAGACGAAAGCTGCAAGAGAGTATAAAATCGGGGCCCAGTGGAAGACAATTAGATACATGTGGGAGTCCCTCGAGGTTCGGTATTCTGTCCCTTGCTGTGCACTATGTTCACAGAGGCCTTGCCACAGTGTCCACGCGCATAACTTGCAGTTTCCGCCAACGACATGGCACTATTTACGCTAAGCATCAGCGCCCAGCTTACGCAGCACAGACTACAGTCAATCTCCGAAGACCCTGTGCGACGGACGGCGAAATAGAGGTTCGTCTTTAATACAGCGAAGAATCGAGCATTCGCTGGAGATAGCCAGTCCCCACGGACTTGAGGCAGGTAGGCAACCTGAGTAGAGCTATTCGATGAGGAACGAGTGACAAGTAGCCGGACGTCACTATCGACAGGTGTCTAACAAGGAGCCAACATGTCGAAGAACTGAGAAGAAAAGCGACTGGAAGGCTGCGCCAGCTACCACCGCTAAATCCGAGTTCACACTCCCACAGGACATTGGGGCTGTTTTGTGGAAGTTTTGGAGTACAAAACTGTCGTCTGGGGAAACGCCGTCGACGCAGACTTCGATACAGATAGTGCAAAATCGAGCCCTCATACTGGCTTTGCACCTACCTAGGGGCTTCCAGACAGTGTACCCCGATTGGGTAGTCTCCGAGAGAGGTCTAGGCGACCGGCCCGTGACTTCCACGAAAAATGAGGGGTCACAGAACCGACACGCCCGCATCAGAGAGAGCAGCAAGGTGCAGCACAACAAGGCCTGCAAGTGGCCACTCCAGGTAGCGCATAAACATGTTCTTGTGACATACCAAACCTGCAGCGAAGATCGGGAGCAGCGGAGTCCGCGTTCAAAAGATCGAGAAAGACATTTACAAGAGCCACCTGAAGGTAATAGGTAGTCAGCTTGCTGGAACATCGCATTACCTGGACGATGACACCCGACTGACTGCCCTAAAAAGGCTCAACATTATAGCAAGGTGTATTTTTCTGGTACTCACCTCTGACTTCCCCTTGAGGTAGCAGAGCTCGCGATGGGCACCTGACGAGTGCCACTCGATCCTCTGCAACAGAGAAAAGAAACCATACTGTAGCCAGCCAACAGTGATGTTCTGACAAGAGAGAGCGCGCATATGTGTGTGTGTGTGTGTGTGTGTGTGTGTGTGTGTGTGTGTGTGTGTGTGAGAGAGAGAGAGAGAGAGAGAGAGAGAGACAGAGAGAGATAGATAGATAGAGAGAGAGAGAGAGAGAGAGAGAAATCTAAAAACGAAAAAATAGTACTTTATGAAAGCCATTAAAACAACGAACATTGGCTTAAAATAATTTTATCCAATAAAGAAAGTGTCATTGTACTTTCAATAACCATAGCGCAGAATACTATGTGAATAACAATGGAAGAATGACATATCCTTCTGACTAATTACCATTTTTTTTTTTAGATGTCGACTGTTCTAACCAACGCAATTTCTGTTCGTGCTGTAACATAATGAACTATAATTTGGCGCCGACTGTCACATAAGGAGGTTAATAATACACCATATTAGAAAATAAAGAGCAGAACCTGTTATTGAGCGGCTATAAAAAAATAATAACACTTAAGAGAGGCTCTACTCTTTCATATATTTACGTTCCTTCCTGCTTCTTCTTCTCTAGATTAGTAACACACGCTCCGATATTTTTCGATGACGTTTTGGTATACAGGTGGTGAACGAGTTCCCATCACATTCGAATCCAGTAAAAGATACGTAACGCCAAAGAAAAACAGGACACAACTATAATTCTATTCCGATTTTACAATCAAAGATCCTCTTCATAGATTAATAGCGTCATCTTAAGAGAAATGTTTATTCTTCAAGAAGAAACTTATCGATATTCATCATGTAGATGAGAACAAATATTAGCAATCTGTAGCAAATGTATTTTTATTATTTTTTTCTGCCGAACGTGTTTTACCTGTTTGTGTTAAGCATCATCTTCAGTGCTTCTATATAAGCAATTCATAATTTTATACAACTACTGAAGACGTCTAATACGGCTGTGGGAAACTGATGTGGTAAAACAGTAATAAACACAGAGTTGCAAAAGATAGAATCTACGTGATAGACATTAAGTAACGAGTAGCTGATGGAGAATGCCTGCAAGTATGAACAAAATAAGAAACTTATTGTTCGTGCTCATAGCAAGTTTGCGCTTTCTCCCGACCATTGGCGCTAATGAGTGGCTCTTTCCATACCGGAAGTTCCTTGCTTTCAAATGTACTGCGTCAGTTTAGATATGCAGCCAATGTGCATTACTGGCCGTTAAAGCTGCTACACCAAGAAGAAATGCAGATAATAAACGAGGCCGGCCGGGGTGGCCGAGCGGTTCTAGGACTACAGTCTGGAACCGCGCAACCGCTACGGTCGCAGATTCGAATCCTGCCTCAGGCATGGATGTGTGTGATGCCCTTAGGTTAGTTAGGTTTAAGCACCTGTAGGTGACTGATGACCTCAGAAGTTGAACCATTTGATAAACGGGTATTCATTGGACAAATATATTATACTAGAACTGACATGTGATTACATTTTAACGCAATTTGGGTGCATAGATCCTGAGAAATCAGCACCCAGAACAACAACCTCCGGCCGTAATAACGGTCTTGATACGTCTGGGCATTGAGTCAAACAGAGCTTGGATGGCGTGTACAGGTACAGATGCCCATGCAGCTTCAACACGATACCACAGTTAATCAAGAGTAGTAAATGGCGTATTGTGACGAGCCAGTTGCTCGGCCACCATTGACCAGACGTTTTCAATTAGTGAGAGATCTGGAGAAAGTGCTGGCCAGGGCAGCAGTCGAACATTTTCTGTATCCAGAAAAGCTCGTACAGGACCTGCAACATGCATTATCCTGCTGAAATGTAGGGTTTCGCAGGGATCGAATGAAGGGTAGAGCCACGGGTCGTAACACATCTGAAATGTAACGTCCACTGTTCAAAGTGCCGTCAATGCGAACAAGAGGTGACCGAGACGTGTAACCAATGGCAACCCATACTATCACGCCGGGTGATACGCCAGTATGGCGATGACGAATACACGCTTCCAATGTGCGTTCACCGGGATGTCGCCAAACACGGATGCGACCATCATTATGCTGAAAACAGAACCTGGATTCATACGAAAAAATGACGTTATGCCATTCGTGCACCCAGGTTCGTAGTTGAGTACACCATCGCAGGCGCTCCTGTCCGTGATGCAGCGTCAAAGGTAACCGCAGCCATGGTCTCCGAGCTGATAGTCCATGCTGCTGCAAACGTCGTCGAACTGTTCGCGCAGATGGTTGTTGTCCTGCAAACGTCCCCACCTGTTGACTCAGGGATCGAGACGTGGCTGCACAATCCGTTACAGCCATGCGGATAAGATGCCTGTCGTCTCGACTGCTAGTGATACGAGGCCGTTAGGATCCAGCACGGCGTTCCGTATTACCCTCCTGAACCCACCGATTCCGTATTCTGCTAACAGTTACTGCATCTCGACCAACGCGAGCAGCAATGTCGCGACACGATAAACCGCAATCCCGATAGGCTAAAATCCGACCTTTATCAAAGTTGGAAACGTGGTGGTACGCATTTCTAGTCCTTACACGAGGCATCACAACAACGTTTCACCAGGCAACGCCGGTTAACTGCTGTTTGTGTATGAGAAATCTGTTGGAAACTTTCCTCATGTCAGCACGTTGTAGGTGTCGCCACCGGCGCCAACCTTGTGTGAATGCTCTGAAAAGCTAATCATTTGCATATCACAGCATCTTCTTCCTGTCTGTTGAATTTCGTGTCTGTAGCACGTCATCTTCATGGTGTAGCAATTTTAATGGCCAGTAGTGTAATAATGATCTTAAGGAGACCATTCGCAGACCGGCCCGAAGAAAGGTAAAAACTGACACCTGCACTGGTAATAACTTTACTGAACAAGTGCAGAAGTGATCGTTGTAAATAGGCACACATTTGTGACGGCAGTGTTACTTCTGTACGAGAACTGCACACAAAGCTGCCGGTACAGTTACATGAACAAGGTTATGTACGTAACACTTAGAGAATAATCCCGTTCCATCGCCACCCCGCGGAGCGTCGATGTTTCATAGATACGACGGTACGATTCTATTCAGAGAGCGCATCAGGGAGGAGGTTTCGTTAATAAGGAGGACAAAGGCGCGGCAAAGTGTGCGAAGTCAGTAAATGAGGCGAATTAGCATTAATTACCATTAAGAGGGAACGGGGGCGCGTCAGCAGCGCTGAGCGCCCGGCGCAGCGGCGATATGCTAATGGCCGTGACAAAACAGGATCAGCGCCGCCGCCGCCGCCGCTCTGGCTCCGGAGGCGGATCGAAGCCAGCGGCTGCAGCGGCCAAGCGCTCCCAGAGGCGTTCCCGATGAGTGCAACGTACAGAAGTTCACCCCTTCCCAGGAAGACTCACGCCAGTGTACAGGAAACTGTCATCGCTGGGTTATTATAAGGAAATATCAGGAAATATACGTACGGAGCGACTTAAAGTCAAAAGAGTACATAACAATAATCGTACGAGAGGGAGATGCCAGACTGAGATTCGTCGGAAGAATCTGGGGACGCAGACTACCTAATCGTAGGTATCCGGACACCTATTAACAAACATTAACATTATGCTGGTGTAAAATGTCGCAAATATGAATGATTATGATGATGTTTGGTTCAAAAATGGCTCAAATGGCTCTGAGCACTATGCGACTTAACTTCTGAGGTCATCAGTCGCCTAGAACTTAGAACTAATTAAACCTAACTAACCTAAGGACATCACACACATCCATGCCGGAGGCAGGATTCGAACCTGCGACCGCAGCGGTCGCTCGGCTCCAGACTGCAGCGTCTAGAACCGCACGGCCACTCCGGCCGGCTGATGATGTTTGGTTTGTGGGGCGCTCAATTGCGCGGTTATCAGCGCCCGTACAAATTCCCAACCTTTGCTCAGTCCAGTCTCGCCACTTTCATGAATGATGATGAAATGATGAGGACAACACAAACACCCAGTTATCTCGTGGCAGGTGGGCAAAGACGTAGCGAGAAGATGGATAGCAGGCGCTGGATCAAGCTTGCCTGTCACGAGAGAGACCAGAGACACACCGACAAGCAACAGACCGCCAACGCCCTCTCAACAGCAAGTATTTAGGCCACCGCCACTGACCGGAGGGCCCTGTTGGCTCACTGGCTCACTCAGGCTAAGACAATTTATAGTGACCAGATTAGTGACAATAGCAAGATTACCGATAGTGTCTACAAGAGGACTATTACTGATGAGCTCTTACCACGAAATAAATGTAAATAAAGAACAGTATTAATCCACGAGTGGATTTGCTTTGTAGAAAGAGGATACTGGCCACCTGCAACAGCATCCTCTCCCTTGCATCCTTACGGTACAAGACTATAATAATATCGAGTACGCCAACCCTTCGCATTTATAACTACCTGAGCTGTGCTGGGAACACTTTCAGTGAGGATTCTGAAAGTCCGCGGAAGAATGGCAGTCCATTCTTCCTCAAGAGCCGAAACTAGAGAACGTACTGATGTCGGACTCTTGGGTATCGAGCGTAGTCGATGTTATAACTCATCTCAAAGATGTTCCATAGTGTTTAGGTCGGTACTCTGGGCAGGTCAGTCCATTTCAGGAATGTTATTGTCTACTAACTATTGCCTTGCAGATGCTGCTTTATAACAGGGTGCACTGTAATGATGATAAAAGCAGTCATCGTCTACGAACTGATTTTTTACTGCACGCAGCACACAATGCTGTAAAAAGTGTTCATATCCTTCCATATTTAGCCTTTTTTTAGTGATATAAGAGGACCATACTCTAACCACGAAGTACACCTCAACCGCGCGGGATTAGCCGAGCCGTCTCGGGCGCTACAGTCATGGACTGTGTGGTTGGTCCCGGCGGAGGTTCGAGTCCTCCCTGGGGCATGGGTGTGTGTGTTTGTCCTTAGGATAATTTAGGTTAAGTAGTGTGTAAGCTTAGGGACTGATGACCTTAGCAGTTAAATCCAATAAAATTTCACACACATTTTAACATTTGAAGAACACCGCCTACCGTGTGAATTTGAAAATTTTCCTGGCGAACTGAATGTTCAAACTAATTTCGAGCTTGCAGCCAGTCGTCGATTGATACACGACACGATATTTCAATTGGGCACCGGGTGAGTCACCGAAGATTTCGACAGCTCACCTGAAAATGACTGGCAGGTGCCCAATTGAAACATCGTGGGATGTATTCAACTACCATCGGCTGCATCCCATTCCGTAACATCACCTCCTCTGTACTCCACTCTTGCCACTACACAAAATTCTCCCTGAAATCACCAAATCCAAATCTTTCCATCGGATTGCCACTGTGTATATCGTGATTCATCACTCAAAATTACTTTTTCTAGTCATCCACTGGATGGCCGGACGTGGATTCGAACCGTCGTCCTCCCGAATGCGAATCCATCGTGGAAACAATTGCGCCACCTCGTCGGTCTCACTTTATGGACATACCCCAGAGCTCCATAAACTGTTGTAACGACCCTGGCAGAATCCTCAGGAAGTGTAGTCCATAGAAGAAGGAGGTAGCTTATAAAACCCTCTTTCGAACAACATCTGAATATCGCTCCATACTTTGGAACACGAACGAAACAAGATTGGTAGAGGTAAAAGAAAAAGTCCAAAGAAGA